>NC_063173.1:887500-1187500 GCF_023159225.1 Perognathus longimembris pacificus | reverse complement strand
TGGCACTTGAGGCTGCCCCCAAACCATCATATTGCACTTCTTTCCACTCCTACCATGTGTTCACAAATATGATAAAGAAAAGAGTTACTCAACAAAAGGCAAGCAACATGGGGGTTTACTGTCTCTGAAGTGAGGCAATAAGCTTAGGTAAAATATGCGTTTCCCTAGCCTGGTCCATGAAAACAGCTAATATAATGTATTTAGATGACAGACACGCAATAGATTACAGACATGATTTTCAAATAATTTCTGGTTGTTTCTTTAAAACATTTTATTTTTAAATGTTATTGCTCAGCTACTGTCTTCGCTCAAAAGATAAAACATCACAAAGACTTGGACCAATGTCTGCTAACCATATACTAAGCAATCACTTGATGAATGAATGACTAGGTACAAACAAGTTCACTTGTGCTCTTATCATTCTAATGCCATAAGCCTTGATTCTGAATGAGCAGTTATAGTACAAAATTGAGTTAAGTGTCTTTTCCAAAACATTTACTACAAAGACAGGCCAGATTCCAATAAAAGTGAAATAAAATGGGAGGGGAAATTTCTTTCATTGAAATCTGACCAACCTAATGTCCCCCTAGATTTTCTGAGGGAAAATAAGAAGCAATATACCAAATTCCTTTTCAATCAAGTTATGAGCCTCTCTTTTTGTGATTTATATAGAAACCACAAATGCAGAAACCAGAAAATAGAAGTTAAAAAAAAACCCTAACTAAAAAACCAAAAACCACTGGTGTCTCTCATGAAATCTTATTTAGCAAATTCAGTATTAGGAGGAGGCATCTAAAAAGCTTTTCCTCTAACAATGACATTATTTAAGCTGGAAATGACAAGATCATGCACTAGACACTGAAAAACATTCTCTGTGTGGAATATTTTACAACAGAAGTTGTCTAAATTTATTCATCATCCATGTGTTTAAAAGAGTTTAAACTTAGTTGTCAATCAAACACCAAGAGACCTGCCACTTCTCATTAGGTTACCAACTTTATATTTATACAAATTAAAATAATAAAATGCTTCAGTTGCTTATTGGTGTGTTTAATTAACTTACAAGGGTGAATTTCTATAACATACTACAGTTAACACTTCTTGTATTTCATCACTAGACTCCACATCATAAACCTGGGAGCCATCATTTATATTAATGGGAGTTACTAACAAGTATCTTGGGAAAAATTAATTCTTTTGCAAGTCTTTTTAAAAAGTTCCCAATAATATGAGTAGTACTAAAAATTCTAGGCATTCTTAACAGCAATCTTTGCGCCAAAGGAAATATGGAGAGCTGATACTATAAATTTAAAACCAATCAAGAGGCAAAAACTAGTATATGAAAATGATATAAATTATGAGGAAAACTCACCACCCACATCAGCCCTATGTTAGTAATGAAAAAGGAAAGAAGTATAGAGAAGCATGGATTCCAGTCTAAAAGAGTCTCTTTAGCTGAGCGCCGACGGCTCACACCTGTCATCCTAGCTACTCAGGAGGCTGACATCTGAGGACCGCAGTCTGAAGCCCGGAGAAAAATCCCCATGAGGTCTCATCTACAATAAACTTCTCAGAAATAGCTGGAAGTGGTGCTGTGGCTCAAGTGGTAGAGTGCTAGCCTTGAGCACAGAGAGGCTCAGGAACAGTGCCCAGGCCCCACAGCTGACAAAAAGCTCCACAAAAAACCCCAAAGAAGTCTCTTTAAAATATTGATGCAAAGAAACGGAGATGCTGAAAGGACAAAAGACAGAGGCACTTAATCATGAGCCATGCAGTTGTGAGTAAGTCCAGTGTGAAAGAGCAGAGGTCCTATGGAGAATCTCTGATAGCGATGATATGCAAACAATTGTAGAAGCATGTACCCTCCTGTGGGAGCCTCCCGAGTGCTGGGATTCTAAGTGTGCTCTACCAGGCACAGCCTGAAATATTAACCACTAAGGCTAACAATTTTTAAAATAATTTGAATTTTTATTTAAACCGAAGATTAAACTATAAACACATTCTTCTTTTATCTATGATAAAAGGAAACTGCTGAGCAACTTAAAGTAAGCGCGTTGCCGGTTTATGCCAGTGCACCGCTCCTTTGGTGGCACACTCTCTGCCTGGCAGCTCCTGGTCCCTTCCACACTGCCCGGCTTCGGTGTGTAGGTGCCGTCTCCTCAAATGCGCGTGACGAACACGCGCCGATCGCACGCACCGCTCTCCCTGTGCCGAGGCCGCCGTCGGCAGCATCTCGCAGCTCGGGGCAGCACCTCGCACCGCGACTCACGTGTACTATTGTCTCTTTTTTTTTCAGAGAATGTTCAATAAATACCCTGCAGATTCTCTGCCTCGCTGCAATCTTTCCCATTTTTGGCTTACCAAAAAAGGAAACAAAACACAAACCCCAAACATACAAGAGCTTAAGGCTCACTCGTGCAATCCTGGCTACTCGGGAGGCTGCGACCTGAAGAGTCATGGTTTCAGGCCAGCCTAGGTAGAGAACCCCTGACACCTGTACTGGAGATGGTCCGATTAACCAGCAAACGCTGGGCTGGAGGTGTGGCTCACGTGCAGAGCACCAGGCATGAGCAAGCCGGCCAAACAAGTGGGAGGGCCGGAGCTCAAACCCCAGTGCCAGCAAGAAGAACAAACACTGAAAAAGAGAAAGGAAGGAACAATGCACAGCATCAATAAAACGAAGTTGGAAATGAGCCCAAAGCATTCACGTAGTCATGTGGAAGATATTAATTGCCTGCAAAGGCCGCTCCACAGAGCTAACGGGGAGCTCGCTGCCACGCCGGACCACCTGCTACACACACTAATCTCCCATAATCCAGCAGTGTAATAACATTTAACTCATGACATAGACCACTATTACATTCAACCTGCTATTTCTACATCTTATCCCCCTCCAAGAATGACATTGCACCTCTATTCTGATTTTGGAATACTGCAAACCAGAAGAGCAATAAGTTCAGGATGGGGTCCCACGTCACAGTCATCTGGTTTTCTTTCTTATCCCTCTGTCTCATTACATTACTCTATTTTAATTTAGGTGGTTGCAGAAAGGTGAGATGACAATAATACTAGAGGAGACTTCCTCATCCAGATAATAACATCAGCACTGTACAGGCACACTTCATTAAAAACAAGGCACACAACAATATTCTCCCAGCGTCAGCCCTGAAACAGTCACACAATTACTTCTGACTCATTTTCCACATTTCCCTTCCCTCAGTGGAAAGTCTAATCTTCACAAGGTGTTCATTTCCTGTCTCACCCAGCAACCACCTCCTGCACTTTTATTACGTGGATCTCTCTGCCTGAATTTCCATGGGGATTCCTCATTTTAAAACATGCTCTTTGCTCTCACTCCTCAACACAACCCCATCGGCACTGTTGCCTGTGCCTTGGATTACAATAAGCACAGAAGTTAATAGCTTGCTGCAGTCCTCAGGGACTCTGTGAAAGAATGATGGTCCTGGCCAGAGCATCTAGAATTAAAACTATAGGCTATGGTGTGGAGTGTCAGGTTACCTAATAGTATTTGCAAAAATTGAACATTCCTTTTGCTCTCCTAACTCAAGTCACAAAATATTAGGAGTGCCTACCTAATATAATGCTCTCTGCGAGGCATGCAGATTATTTATTCCACGTAAAATGCAGTTTCTACATAGAAAATGTTTTACACTAGAGTAAGACAAATAACTTGAATAAGATCTAGGCTCTTAGCCAGATGTAGGTGGCTCATATGTGAAATCCTGGCTATTCAGGAAGCTGAGATCTGAGGACAGTGGTTCCAAGCTAGCCAGGGCAGGAAAGTCTATCGGACTCTTACCTCAAATTAATCACCAAAAAGCCTTGAGTAGAGAGCTAGCCTTGAATAAAAAACAAAAGCCTAGGGACAGTGCCTACACCCTGAGTCCAAGCCCCAGGACCAACACACATGGACACACGCGCACACACACACACACACTCACCGAGAGTAAATGCATATAAAAGCACTTCACTTCTGAGACAGTATGAGACTTTTGTTAATCAGACTATAAAAAACTGTGAGAATACACCAAATGGTGGGAGCTGAAGAGTTTCAGATAGGGAAAGAGCTCTAGGCACAACTACAATTTGGATCCTAGAGGAAGGTACTAAGGCAAGCAGAATAACATGGTGCCACGGTAGGAAATAACATAATGTGCCTTTGGGAAACAACCACCGGTTCAGTCTGACTGAAGCACAGGTTATGAGCTGGGAGTAAATTGGTGATAAAACTAAAACAGCAGCTGGCTTGGCTGAAAATCATTTAGTGTGACACACCCTGCATTCCTTTCAAGACTGAAGATTTCAATAGTCACTGTGAGTTTCTAACACACAGATACTTTACTCGGTTGCCTGGATTTGCTACGGCTAAATTTCACCATGTACATGAAATAATGGTTGTAAAACTTTGTTCAACATCTCCTGTCTGCCAGCCACTGCTCCTCGCAATCCTCATGGCACCACAGTGTAGTGGCAGGGAGTGGTATTATGCCAGCAGACCACGGCTCTGAGAGCTACTCCCACACCGGCCTGGTGATAAGAGAAGCCAGTATGACTCCAAGGCGGTAAAAAAGTGACAAGTTTTAAAAAATGAAGAAGCCTCACATACATAGTCTCAATAACTTGAGGCAAGAGGGAAGGAAAAGAAAGACAGTTACACTGTATCTTTTGGAGGGAAAAACAAACATTAATTCAACCAAATGATCAATGTGACTGAAGGACTGACATTTTAGTGAGAATGGAGGCCTAGTAACTATGTAACACACAGGGATTTGAATTGAGTGTTCTCTTGATCAGGAAGAGTATTTTGCTCTCAGATAGAGGCCCATCTTGATAGATACCTCTGGCTTCTACTATTTGTTTGCATCTGGAATCAGCATTTTATGTTCTGGGCTTGCCTCACACCCTATCAAAGGGAATGCTTAGGAAACTTTCTGTACAAGCTCCCCACGTGCTCAACCTGTTTCTCCATATGTGAAATAAAGGGTTCCATCACATGCTGTATCCATGTATGCTGTCTGGTGCTAAAATATGACAAATCTACAATCCCAAAAGGATACTTTTTTTCTCTCCAACTTTATTACTATTCCACAGTGAAACATTACTTAGTATTAGCAAAATGAATTTATAGACATTTGGGGGGAAATTTTACGCAGAGATTCCTCCATTTAGGTCATATTTCTATTATTAATGTGGGAAATCTGAAAGAACTAATTTAATCATTTCAGTAATAATAGTCTGAAAAACACAAACACTGTTGGTCCCCTACTTTCTACATCTCAGAACGCTACATTAATTGTTGAGTTTTAAAGACTTGAGGTCTGGGTCTACTGAGTTCTCTTAAATGCCAGCACCTAAAGCAACAACATACAGTAAAGATGAAAGGCTAAAAGGAATGTTCTACCCTACAGGAAACATGGTGAAAGAGTTAGAAGTTAAAGTCATAGTACTTAGGCCTAGCACAGTGTGGAAAGCTCCCACTTCTGGAAGGAAGCTATCAGAGCTCATGGGCTGCCCCCGAACACCATGAAAGCCAACAGATGCCAACTTAGTGAAAAGAGCCATCATTTCTGAACCCTTTGCATTAGAGCAACTTAATTAATAAACAGAGGCTTGAGAACTTTAGAGAGGAATCTATAATTCCTAATATACAATGTCAACAGGTGTTTAAGTATGCCTAAGGCAGGTAATAATTCAAAGGAGAAATCAGATTTATAGCAGTCTAAAAACTACAGCTCTGGAATTTTCATTTATGCTTTTAACATGAGTTTTAGAACAATGAAATCTCAGAAGCCCATCATACTTATACAATAAAATCCAGAGGATTCTAAGTGCTTCAACAAGATGGCACCAGGGGAAAAAAATTATTGGGGGCTAGGAATATGGCTTAGTGGTAGAGCGCTTGCCTAGAATGCATGAAGCCCTGGATTTGATTCCTCAGTTCCACAGACACAGAAAAAGCCAGAAGTGGCGCTGTGGCTCAAAGAGTGCTGCTAGCCTTGAGCAAAAAGAAGCTCAGGAACAGAAGCCAGGCCCTGCATTCAAGCCCCAGGACTGGCAAAAACAAACAAGAAGAAAAAAAAACAAAACCCATTCATTTACTAAGTCGGTATTGCCAGGTTAAGAAGTAGGCTGACAGATAAGGAATCAGTCTTCCCACTGCTACTTGGCAAATTCCTTTGCCTTCTCTCTTCTGGTAAAATTTAACCTAGTTATGCTGAAGGTAATCTATCTCTGGACCTGCCTATGTAGCTGTAAGAAAAAGAAAAGACTCAAGTCAGAAGATGTGGGGAGCTGTCTGGTGAGCCCCTTTACATAAAGATGTATGACTTTCTTCTTCATCTGGTCAGGAAAGAGGAGGCAGACCATTAAAACAGATCATCCCACTCTCTTGAGGAACAGATCCACACGTACCAACAATAATGTTGACCCGAGATTCTCTCAATTTGGACACATCACAATTTCTTTGTATTTAAAAAATTTTATCTCTAAAAGAAACCAAATTCAAGCAGATAAAAGGGTAATTCTTAAGGTTTTAGTCTTGGTCCTCCATGGAAATAAGTTAAGAACATAAAATCATAAACCTGACTTATGAAACTGTAATAACCCCTTTATAAGTGGCCTTTATAATACCAATCAATGTTTTTAAAAAAATTTTAAAAAGAACACACAATCATGGAAATGGGAATAACAACACTAATAATTCTCTTGTTTCCATAATTCTATTAGAGAAAAACAGCTGTCCATCTTTTAGAGACTTGAAAAATATTCCTGTGGATAAGCCAGCAAGTTTGCCAAGTGCAAGCTGGGCACTGAAGGCTCAAGCCTGCAATGCAATCTGTTCACCAAGCTAAGATCCGAAGGCTGTGGTTTGAAGCCAGCATAGTCAGCTGTGATTTCCAATTAACCAGCAAAAAGTCAGAAGTGGAGCTATGGCTCAAGTGGCAGAGCAGCCTTGAGCAAAAAAGCTAAGGTCCTGAGTTCAAACCCCAGTACTGGCACGAGAAAGTGCCGTTTTACTTATTCTGAGACTAAAACCAAACTTCAGACATCTCTGAGAGCTTGAGAAAGCCATACGCGTGACAAGCTCAGGTCCCGTACAATGATTAGCTTGGTAATCTATTCCAAATGTAGTATCCACCCCCAGACAAGTTAAGTAGCACAATGCCAATGACTAATACATTTCATTCCAAAAGCCCATTTCCAAACCTACTCTTGGGTCTTCAGTGAGAGAGAGGCAGTGCCGCAGGACCCTAGTCACATTCCTTCATGCTCTGCGGTCTGCGTCGCACAGCCAAGCGCGCAAGCACTCCAGAATTTCCCTTTACAGTATGCAGGTGTACAAGTAATGGTTTAAGCAAGGCCTCAGTCCAGACTTGTGTTTTTAACAAGCCAGACAAAGGAAAAAAATGGCTTTTCCCCCCTTCCAGCCAGAAAACCTGGCTACCTAGAGTTTTGAACTCTGCTGTCTCACGTGCCAGCCAGCTGAGGCAGGTGTTCAGCCAGGGCAGGGGCTGAGAACTCGGAGGCCTCTGTTACATTAAGTATAATTTGTTCAATGAGTCATTCAATTCCGACTTCCCATCTCCCATGAAGGCCTGATTCCACTTAATACCCTGGAGAGGTTTAGATCAAAACTGAAAACTCAGGAGAAAAGAAAACCATGTCTAATTTGCTCTCTCAGTGATCCAGGCCAGAAGAACGGAGGCTGATGCAACCAACAAGCACAGTCAATAAGTGTGTACTTCTGTGTATGTGTTTATTTATATATCCATGTTGTTCCAGAAAGGATTTGAAGAACTTTACAAAAACACGTAAAGCCATTAAGAACAAACCAAAACGAAAACCAGCTCAGAAATATCTAATGGGGGCTAGGGGGCTGGGATGAGCACGCTGGAGAAAAGGAGGGAAGAAGTCATTAATTGAAAAAAAAAACACCATATTTTCTAGTGCAAGGAATCTCTTTACAGAAAACATCAGTATGTCCAGGCATTGCTTTTAAGAGCAACTGTTCTTTTCTGTTCTACCCTGTCACAAAGACGTAATAAATGGGTTGCATTACTATAAAAGAGAAAAACTCTCTGAGAGCATTAGTTCCAAAATTCAGCACTGATTCCTATTTTAAATCAGAGTACCATGTAAAAATTTGATAAAAACCCAAAGTGACATTTAATTTAATCCTACAGAACCTACAGAAGGCTCTAGTTAGAAAGGAAGATCTCGAGCCATATGTAGCACTAAGAAACGATAAATATGAAGCATATATGACAACACATTATTGTAAGATGTATCCAATTTTACATGACATTAAAATGTCAAGAGTATATATTTGAGCCAATATACAATATATGTTTCAGCAAAAGCGAAAAGATAGAAGTAATATATAAAATTCATTCATTCACAAAAGAGTAATTCCCGGAGTTCGTTTGGCTGCCAAAGCAAAACTGGGTAAGACAATTATCTAAACTTAGCTGGTCTTCCGAGATAGCGCTGCCTCCGCTGAGGCACTTGTTAAACCGCCCCTTCACAAATCAAAGCACACAGCCTTCCTTCCAGCTCCCACGGCGCTCTTCCGATATACCTCATATCTTAAATCAGATTACCATGTAGAACTCGATACAGATCTGGAGAGGCACTTCATTTCAATAATATAGAACATAGGGACCGTTCCAGGGGTGGGGGAACTCTCCAGAGAGCTCTAAGGTGTGCTTACTCAAGTACATGTCTAGTCATGGTAGTCTCTCCTGCTTAAAATCACCCAGGGGCTCCTTCATCTCTTATAAATAATGTTTTTCATCACTAAACAAACCAAATGATGTCAGTGAAAACAGTGGAGGTGGTTGCGCTAAGGGCCTGTTCCTCTAGAGAAACAGATACATCCTGATTGAATCAGGCAACAATTGTCAAAATCAACTTTGTCAAAAATCTGGAAAACAGTCAAAGGTTTACACCAGCCAAGTGAGCATTAAATCAAGAGAAAGGCAACCGAGGACGGGAGGGAAGGTCAGCAGCCCTTGTCCTCGGCCATCGGATCCGGCTGGGCGCCCACGGGGAGGCCTTCCACTCCTGAGGGAGCTCAGCCACCTGATTCTGGAAACCAGCAATAGCAACAAAGGAACCTTACCTTTTCTAACTTCACGGGGGGGGGGGGGGGCTCCCCGAAGGGCACAGGCTCCTGGTCAGAACCTGCTCTGTGCCGAAAGCCTCTAACACTGTTTATATTGCAAGGTGCTGAAACAGACCCCATACAACACCCACAGAAATACACAGCAAATTTGAACTGATACATAACAACGAAGAGATCCTACCAGGTAGCTAAGAAGAAAAGCCCAGGACCACACAGCTCCACTATTGAATTCTTAAATATAAAAGAAACTTCAAACTCTTCTGAAAAAAATTGAAGGAGAAACAATTCCTATCTTATTTCATGACTAGATAGTACCCTGACATTAAAGCCAGGCAAATATATCATGAAGATAATTAGTCATAAATATAGATGCAAAATTTTCAACCAAAATACTATCAATCTGAAAATGCGATTTTCCAGGAATGTTAGGTAGTTCCGTATACGAAAATTAGCCAGTGTAATATACTACATTAATAGAAAAAGGATACAATCATACCATTATGTCAATTTCTAATAAAAAAAAAGCACTTGGCAAAATCCATCATCCTTTTATGAGAAAAATACACAGAAACCTAGCAAAACAAAAACAAAAAACAACAAAAACTTTCCAAAATGGTTAAGGTCATTTGTAGAAAAGTTAAAGTTAACATATGGCAAATACATGGTGAAAGAATAAATGCTTTCTCCCTGAAATGAAGAATAAAATAAGAATGCTTGCTCTTGCTCTGGTTATTCAATACCATGTAAGTTTTAGCCTTTTGAGGGGTGTTTGGGTCTAAGGGTTCTCTCTAATTAGAGGGAATAATGCATTACAAAAGGCTCCGTCATTCAACTAAGTAAGTGCTGTAAGTTCTAGTCACAGTGATTAGGCAAGGAGAAATAGCCAAAATGGAAAGAAATCAATAAGAACTATCTGTAGCCAAATGCCAATGAATCACGCCTATAATCCTAGCTACTCAGGAGTCTGACATCTGAGGACTTCAGTTCAAAGTCATACTGGGAAGAAAAGTCCATGAGAATCTTATCTCCAATTAACCACCAGAAAACCAGAAGTGGCATTGTGGTTCAAAGTGGTAGAGTGCTAGCCTTGAGCTGAAGAGCTCAGGGACAGCGCCCAAGCCCAGAGTTCAAGCCTCATAACCAACAAAAACAACAAGAAAACAACAACAATAACAAAAAAAACAAACTATCTGTATTCACAGGCAATATGATCCAGTATCAGAAATCTCAAACAATTTGTGAAATAAATTAAAAGTATTTACAATACTATTCAAACAGTAAAATATACAGAAATAAATTTAACCAAGTAGGTGTAAAACTTGTACAAAAACTACAAAACATTACCCAATGGAATTGAAGAAGATCAAAATAAATGGAAATAAAACAACTCACTAAAAGATTTAATAAGTTGGCGATACTATTCAAAATAAACTATGGGTTCAATATAATCCCTACCAAAATTCCAGTGGTCTTTTTTGCAGAAATGGAAAAGCTGATCCTCAAATTCATATAGAAACACAGGGGATCATGAAGAGCCAAGATAATATTAAAAAATAAGAATGAAGTTGGAACACTGATACTTCCTCATTTCAAAGCTTAATATGGTCCTGGCTTAAGAATAAACACACAGAAGTGAGAGTCCAAAATAATCCATGGCCAACTTCTATTCAAGGGAGCCACAGTCTCTTCAATACATCACCTATGAAAATTAATTCAAGATGGAACACACCCTAAAAGTACAGAATTAGTACAAGAAAACATACAGACAAATCTTTACAACCATGGGTTTGGCAATCAACTTTACATATGATGCCAAAAGCATGGAAAACAACAAAAGGGACAAATTGGAATTCATTAAATTAAAAAAATACCTTGTATGCACTAAATGACACTGCAAAGAATGTGAAGTTGTGCTTCACTCCGTTGATAGGACATTTTTCTCCAGGGAATCTGCCCTAGGTGTTGGTTAACCTCTCACTACCTCACACTGGGCAGATGACTGGAGGAGCAGGTTATGAGTCCCAGGGACTCATAGACACATGCCAGGCAGAGGGATTGTACTTAGGAAAAGAGTTAACAACCAAGATGGCGTGGCAGGAAACTGAAACCCAAGGCAAATGTGCAAGTGTGGGGAGCTGCTTAGGTGAGTGGTTAATGCATTACAAAATGTCTTCTTTATCCCCCTCTGTCTCTGCTGCACCTGATGACACATTCTTTCCCTCTGGAAGATGTAGCAATTAAGGATCCTCTTGGAAACAGACAAAGCATCCCTCAGTGTCCAATAAAACACTGATCCTCAGCACCTTCAGCTTGAGCTTCCCAGCCTCCAGAGCCATCAGAAATATACTTCTATTGTTTATAAATTACGTAGTGTGTAGTATTTTACTACAAGTGGTAGACTACATGTAGTAGGGTTTAGATAGACAGGCTTTATAGTATCAAAAAGCAGAGGTGACCCCTGGAAGGTGTCTCCCATGATTTTCTAGTTGACAGGGAATTGAAGTGAGGGCCACTGGAAGCCCTCTTGACTTCATGTGTTAAGTAGCATATAATACTGACCTTAATTTTTGGCCTTAAATTGCAACAATCACCCAAGGAAAAAGGAGACAGTATTTGCAAATTGTGTATCTGATAAAAGTCAAACACTCAAGAGTACATAAAGAGGTTGCTTCATTGAGACAATAGAATGAAAAAAATGGACAAAGGATTTGTGCAGATATTCCTCCAAAGAGGATATTCAAATGAACAGAAAGCAAAGAAAAGGTAAAAGGGGCTGGGGATATAGCCTAGTGGCAAGAGTGCCTGCCTCGGATACACGAGGCCCTAGGTTCCATTCCCCAGCACCACATATACAGAAAACGGCCAGAAGCGGCGCTGTGGCTCAAGTGGCAGAGTGCTAGCCTTGAGCGGGAAGAAGCCAGGGACAGTGCTCAGGCCCTGAGTCCAAGGCCCAGGACTGGCCAAAAAAAAAAAAAAAAAAAAAAAAAGGTAAAAGAATCACTATTAGATAAAAAATACAAATTGAAATCACAAAGAACTATGATTTCACATCTGAGAATGTAAATAAATGGTACAGTACTATGGGAAACAGTTTGGTGGTTGTAAAAAATGAACACCACAGAATTACCACATGAGTCAGCTATTTCATTGGTAGGTACATACATCCCCCCAAATTGAGAATGAATGCTTTACGACAACTGTACATAAATATTCATAGCAATACTATTCACAACAGCTGAAAGGTAGAAATAACCTAGTGTCCATCAAGAAATGAATGAATAAACAAAACGTGGTATATGCACTCAATGGAAGACTATCCAACCATAAAAATGAATAAAGTACTGATTACGCTACAACACAGACGCATCTTGAAAACATTATGCTAACTGAAAGAAGCCAGGAACAAAAAGGTCACATGCTGTATGGTTCCATTTATATAAAATATCCATAATAGGAAAACCCATTAAGACAGGTTGCCAGGGCTAAGGGAAGATGGGGGTTAGGGAGTAACTGCTTAATGGATACAGGGTTTTCCTTCCAGGTGACAAAAATATTCTAGAACTAGACAGAAGTGTAGGGTGCCCAACAGTGCAAATGTACTGAACACTACTACTACTAAGCCGGACTCTTTAAAACATCTTATTTTATATCAATTTCACATTAAATTTCAAAATTGGAAAAAAATCAAATAGAGAAAAGAGAGCAGGAATGCAGTCAAGAATCCAATGTACATTCTACAAAACTTATTTTGAGGGAGGGAAGTGTGAGGGAAGGGGTGGGGGGAGGGGAGGGGAGGGGCGGGGTGGGGCGGGAGAGAATGCTGAAAGGGGTGACACTGACCAAGATATATTGTATATTCATAAATCACTTTGTACAAAAGATAATTGAAAAAAATGTTAAAGCAAGACAAGAAAACAAACTCACGCTCCCTTTCTGTCAAATGTACACATTACAGGTTCCCATTCTCTTTCTTCTATTTTTGAAATTGAAAAGAACACTGGAAAAGGCACTGATCAGCTCCACAACCCAGAGCGATTGTTCTCCCAGACACGGAGTCATCCCTCAGCACCTGAGGGTTGGTTTCCCCCACCCCACAGGGATACCCAAATGTGTGGTTCCCAAGGCCCTTATATCAGGGTACATACTGTTCGTATATAACCATGACAAATGCTTAACACACACACACAACTTGTCCCCACTACTTCTAATCTAATGTGAGTTGAATCTATGGATGCAGCAGAACTCATAGATACTAAAGGCCATGTGTGGAATTAAGGACCTCCTTTAGGGCCTACCTTTCCTCTTTCCCACCCCATTTACTTCTAAATGCAATGACGCTAAGCTGATTGCAGTTTCCTAAATATGCTTGGAGACATTTCATTGCTTCATGCCATAAGCACAACATTGTTTGAATCTAGAGCAGTGGTTCTCAACTGAGATGGTACATTACAGGCATTTCTGAAGCCTTAAAAAAAAAAAAAGTGATATCTAGGCCTTATCAAATGAAGCAGAATTTCTGGGGAGGGACTAGGAGTCTGCAGTTCAAGAGCTCTTATTTAAATACTCTCCAGATGACTTTCATGTGCAGCCAGGCTTGAGAAAATTGTGTCTACCATATTCTATATTGCCTTTCCTTTAGCCTAGTGTGGTGTTTACTAAACTCCAATTATTTATGAGTCAGTGGTAGGAAGTAAAAATTTAGCCATTTAATTTAAATTTTAGCCATTTGATTTCAATCTCAAATTTATTAATGAAGTTGTCCAGGAAGTGGTGCTCTGGCTCAAAGTGGTAGAGTGCTACTAGCCTTCAGAGAAAAAGCTCAAGGACAGTGCCCAGGCCCTGAATTTAAGCCCTACGACCTACAAGAAATAAATTTAAATATAAATAAAATTGTCCATAAGATCATATCCTCAAATGTCTGCATGTTTATTTGCAATGTTGTTCTTCCTTTTTTTTTGGCCAGTCCTTGGGCTAGCTAGCACTCAGGGCCTGAGCACTGTCCCTGGCTTCCTTCTGCTCAAGGCTAGCACTCTACCACTAAGCCACATTCCCAGTCCCTCTTGTTCTTTCTTTACTCATCCTATTTTTCATTTTGTTTTTCCTATTCTGCTTCTGGATGTGCCTTCGGGCTTATCCATCACCCATCTGTTTCAAGAACTACAGCTTTTGCCTTCATTCACTACTTTCCCATTGCAAAGTCGTCTACTTAATGTGCCCTCTTGTCCTCATCTCTTGTTTTGTCTGAGACTGACACTCAGACTATCTGACTTCTTGCTCATTGTGGCTTTCTATCACCTGAACCCCAACCTCCAACCCCGCCTTATCTTTATTATATCCTTCCTTTTACTTTCCTACACTTCACTAATAGTTTGGTACTGGATTCAGGTGGAGAACTAAATGATCTATTTTTGCTTTTATTTCCTGATTTTTTAAATATATATATATTTATACTTGGAATTGAAAATATTATCATAGAAGAAAGTTCCATTTTACTTAAATTCCTCAAATTTTACATTGTCAGATATTAAGATAGTTATACTATATTACATCTCATTCGGATATTTCTAGTCTTTATGCAATTTACTTTCGATATTTCTCTTTTTTAATAAAAACAGAGTTTGAGTTCAGCCTTTTGCTTACTTTGGCTTGCTTGCTGGGCTGATGCTCTACTGTCTGAGTAATATCTCCAGCCCTGCTTTTTGCTGGACATGTTGAAGATGGAGTTTCTCGAACTCTTCTGCCCAGGCTGGTCTATTAGTTCTATTAATCTCAGCATCCTGAGAAGCTATGGAAGCCACCAGCACCTGGCTACTTTTAATAGTTCTACGTTCTAACATTTAAAGTTTATCTTAAAAGCAAAATAGGCTTTGTATTCTGTATAGCAGGCACCGATGCTGAGAGATTTCCTCTGACTATATGTACTTTAGTGTAAACTTCCAGGATGTATTCTTTTTTGTTCTGAGCTGAAATGTCTAATTTGCCCTTCTTTTTGAAGGAAATTTTCATTAGGTAAGAATAAGAATTAGAGGTAGGTTAAAATGTCATTGCATTCCTTCTGGCTTCCTTTGTTTCTATTGAGAATTCAGCTTTTAGTCTTATAAACCTTTGAATACTAACACGTCTGTTTTCTCTAGCTGCTCGAAAATGTTTGCACTAGCATACCTAGTTTGCACAGGGAGGTTTCACGGTAGAGTTTTCACATGTGTACACAATGTATGCCTATCAAACTCATTCCTTCTATTCCTCTCCCACATGCTATTAATCCTTTTCCAAACAATTTCAACATTATTTAATTGTTCTATTTTCACACATGTAACTAAACACATGAACCCAATTCATTCCTACTCACCCTCGTTCGTAGCCCTCCCTCTCCTCCTGTGCCCCTCCCCACACACCAGCCTGCCCCTGGTTCTCAGCCCCCCCCCCCCCCCGCCTGTGCCCCGGCCCCACATCCCAGCCTGCTTTACTTTCCCGTCAGTCATTTGTAGTGTTTACTAATTAAACCGAGGAGTTCCATGATGGTATTTTAGATATACATATACTAAGTTTTATTCTGAATAACCCTCTCCATTGCGCTCTCCTCCCCTGTTCTTCCCCAATCCCATGAATCCACTCTACTTTCACCTTTTCCCTGTCTTGGGTTTCCAGCTGCTTAAATTTCCCTGTTTTCAGCTCAGTCATTCTGTCCTGAATTTGTAGTCTGATGTTTTTGGTTAAACTTCAATGTCTGACTCTTTCTACCTCTCTCAATCTTTCCCTTGTGCTGGTAGTATGCTGTCGCTCAGGGCTGGGCAGTCTTCCTGAATTTTTTTGTGTAATGCTGGCACTTTACCACTTGAGCCACTGCTCTCCTTCCAGCTTTTTGCTGATTACCTAAGACCCTCATAAATTTTCCTGCCTAGTCTAGCTTCCAACCATGATACTCAAATCTCAACCTCCGGAGTAGTTAGGATTATAGGCATGAGCCACCAGCACCAGGCTTATGTCATTGTCTCTTGAAAAATCATGCTTTCCTCACACTTTTCCAGCTTCTCTGTGACTACAATTTTGCATATGTTAAGACATAAATGTTGTTTCTGATTTGTCTATATTTTTCTCTATTCCATCCCTTTGCCCTTTACACTCTGGTCAAGATGCAGATGTTCCTTCACTGATAACACAGAGTACGTAGAACACATCTTGAGTACAACATGCATTTCCTATATCGAAGCAGGCTGTAGGGGACTGGCTGTCCTCCTGCGGTCTCACGGATGACTGGGGAGAAGCTTACTGCAGCTACTTCTCAGCATTGCACAACCATCATTCTGTCTACTGCTGGCGTGGGGGCACACAAAACTCAATTCTAAGTATGTTTTGTACTGAAAGCTTATCATTTTTGCACCATTGTAAAGTTGGAAAATGCTAAGTCAAACCATCATAAGTTAGGCACTGTCTATATTTTCTTTCCCTTTTTTTTTCCCCCCCTTGGTGGTTGTGGGGCTTAAACTCAGAGCCTAGGTGCTGTCCCTGGGCAACTACCACTCTGAGCCACAGCTCCACTTCCACGGTGTGTATGTGTGTGTACATATAGGCCAGTCCTGGGCCATGGACTCATGGCCTGAGCACTGTCCCTGGCTTCTTTGTGCTCAAGGCTAGCACGCTGCCACTTGAGCCACAGCGCCACTTTTGGCTTTTTCTGTTTATGTGGCACTGAGGAATCCAGCCCAGGGCTTCATGCTAGTATACTCAGGAAGCGCTGTACCACTAAGCCACATTCCCAGCCCACTGTCTATATTTTCTACCGACCTATCATTGAGTTGACTAATCTACTTTCTTACTATGTTCTATCTACTGCTAAGCCTTTTATGCTTTTCCTGGTTGGCTCTCTGGCAAATCTTTTTTTTTTTTTTTTTTTTTTTTTTTTTTTGCCAGTCCTGGGCCTTGGACTCAGGGCCTGAGCACTGTCCCTGGCTTCTTTTTGCTCAAGACTAGCACTCTGCCACTTGAGCCACAGTGCCACTTCTGGCCATTTTCTAGATATGTGGTGCTGGGGAATCAAACCTAGCGCTTCATGTATAGAAGGCAAGCACTCTTGCCACTAGGCCATATTCCCAGCCCACTGGCAAATCTTTTAACAATTTTACTTGCTAAGTGGCATAGAAAAGCTACTATGTGAATATTTTTCAGGACATATATTTGTCCTCAAAAGTAAAAGAAAAGCACATTAAGTTTCAATGAGTCAATTTTGCTAAAGCTGAACAAATTTTGTAAGTATAACAGTTGAACCATTAGAATCTAGTTAAACACTTCTATTTTATCTAAAAGAAAATGGTGTACACTATGGAAGTTAAAGGGTGTAACAATTTAGGAAACAATTTGTACTGTTAATATATATGTTCTATCCATATTTCAAATTGGCTTGGTGCTAAAGACATTGGAAAAAAAGACACTTACTCTCTTTCCTTTTCAGTCAGCTTGTCATTGATATTATCTTTGATTGTTGATCTAGACCCCTTATGAATTATAGGGTATCTGAGGGGCACTTGTAGAAAAAAGGAAGTCATGGAGACCAAATGTGCAGTGTAGCCAAGGGCAACAGCAATGCTTCCATCATCTTTTGCTGTAAATTCAAAAGCAGAGGAAAAGAAAACAACCATTTACCTTATAAATGTAGCTAGGAGCTTAAAAAAAATCAATTTCAGGGGAGAGGTAATAAGAATTTAGTGGTAAATACAATTTTAATTACATATATTAAAAGAACTTTATGCAAATCTAAATAGATTAACAAAACTAAATTTCATCCATTAATTATATTTAAAGCTATTTTCCAGTGATTAGTGTATGAGAAAACATTTCACATATGCCTTAAGAAAGAGTTCTTAATGTACCAAAGCATCCATTGCTTTCTTTCTTGGCAGCTTGTTGTTGTTGTTGCTGTTTGTTTTTTTTTTGGGGGGGGGGGTTCTGGTGTTTCAACTCAAGGCTTCACACTTGTTAGGCAGATCCTCTAGCACTTACTTGATCCATGCCGCCAGACCCCTTCTCAGCCATATATTAATACTTCAGTCAATTACATACTGTCAAAATTACTCAGAGGCTTAAATATAGCATTCTACATAACCACCATATATGTGTGTATATATATATATATATGTATTACTAGTTAACAACTTGTAGGCAGCATTGCAATACTGTACTATTACATTCATTTTGAAGTGAACTAAAACAGCACATTGCAGCTTTAAAGGGTATGTTTTGATACTAATCAAGACAACTCTGCATAGGTCAATCTGGGAAGTTTAAGATGAAACCAGGGAAGATACATTTAAAACAGTGACAGTAAAAGTTAAAAACCACACTCTTCACGTGCTTTCTTATTCATGCACCATAGGTGGAAGTAAATAGGAGGAAATGCATGTGTCATGCAGTCAAACACAGCATCTGGCACTTAAGAAGTTTTAGAGAATCACATTAAAACTTAGCATCATCATCATCATCATCATCATCATCCGGATTTCTGAGAGTAGCACAACAGAAAGTTCTAGCTCTCCTGCATTAGAAAGGCAAATGCCTGGCGCACAGTATTCCTAAAATACCTTAAAAAGTGTATGTGCACACATGTGACATTCACTCACACTGAAAGGGTTAACACAATCTGAACACCCAGCGGGGAAGAGAGGGCTCAAAGTGATTAAGATGATCATAGCTTGATTATGTCCTGAGTTTTCTATGCTTGTAATTAATTATCTATGCACTACCCTCTTATGCTAGGAATGCCAATGGAGCTACCTGTTCCTCAGTGGATTCTCTACCTATGGGCACCATAAGAAGTTCCTGGTTTCTCGTTAGCCATTCTATAAAAACCAGCAACTTTTTTACTATTATAAAGTCTTCTTCTTGTACTTTGTATTTCTTGTAGTTTGTACTTGGACATTCATTCATCAACAGTTTTTACAATGAGCTCCATTTTAATGCTTTTTCATTTATTTTATAGGTAAACTAAGGTTCAAAGAAATTAAAGAATCTGTGCAAAGCAGTACAGTGGGTAAACATGTTGGCCTGAAACTAAATCCGCTATCCTTGACTATTCTATCATACTGTTGTAGAACTTTAGGGTCAAAAACACAATCGATAATAAATAACATTTAATTGTGGGAACCTAAAATATACCCAGCACATGATACAGGTACTATTTTAGTTTCTTCAAACATTTCTACTAATAGTAAGGAATGCATAAAATGTCTGAGTCCCTGATCACTTATATAGTGATTGACAAAAACAGGCTTCTCAATCAGTGTCTGTCATTATTTCAAAATAAACTCATGAGAATAAAACAACAACATTCATTTCAACCGATTACCAAGTCATGCCCTCACTAAGTGGAATCCTAATTATTTTTAGAGGCCACATCTTCCCATCCAAATCCCTTGATTACTACGACATTTTACTTCTGTCAAAACCTATATATATCACACCGTCTTAGAAACTGAAAGTACTTTACATTATAAATTCAATGTCATATGGTATTTGAGCTAAAGCAATCCTAGAGAGATCATGGAATCTGACACTATCAACTTATTGATGAGAATAATGAGGTCCAGGTGGTAGGGCTTGGCCAAAGTCATAGTGATCAATGGAAGAATTGTATCCATACCTCAAAATGCTGTGATCACAGAGCATACAGATGTGAAGTCACAGCTGGGCCTGGGTTCCTTCGTAGGCAGCTGAATACTGCCTCCTTCACGCTATAAAGAGCAGGCTTAGCAAACACAAAGTACTCCCGCAAGCCAGGCACTGGCGGCCCAAACTTACAACGCTAGCTACGCAGGAGACTGAGACCCAAAGGATGGAGCTGTCCTGGATGGAAAAGTCTTTGAGATTTCAGCTTCAGGTAACCAGCAAAATGCTAGGCTCGAGATGTGGTTCAAGGGGTAGAGTGCCAGCCAGAAAGCCTGGGGAGAGCACAGGGCCCTGAGTTCAAGCCCCAGTGCCAACAAAACACACACACACACACATACACACATACACACGTTCCTCTGAGTAAAAGGATTTGGTCTTTAAGAACTTTCTTTTGAAGCAGAGAGGAAGGGGAATTAGAGGACTTAGAATAAAGAAAAGCTAATTGTATGCCTCTTCATGGTAAGCTTTCTCCTTCCTATGAAACCTTATAGAAAAGGATTTGACAACTTCCAGAAAAAGCAAAAGGCCTCTTATTTCGTCAGTTTTCCAAATAGGTTAAAAGCAAACTGAATTTTGTTAAAAGCTTATCTGGTACTAACTTCAAGAATCTACATTTTTTACTACTACTAAGATAATATTAAAGAATTTTATTTTCGTATTTTGAGATGACATACGCATTTTTATTTAAAGAACCAACATCTCCCCCCCTCTCTTCCCAGTGAATAGAACAATTTGGCTTATATTCGAAGATCAAAAAGCATCTCTAGAAGTCTATGCACAGACAGAAGTCAGAAAGACCAAAGAGAAACAATAAACAATTAAAATGAAATAATATTGGGAACCAGCTCTGATTCAGGGTATCCTCACTCACCATCATGGCCACAAGACGCCTTGATCCACCTATTAAATACCCACTCCAGGCCATAGAGCTCCATCCCAGCCTCACAGTTAAACACTCCGGTGTTGGATTTCCAATACTGCAGCTTCATATTAAAAAGTATTTTAAAAGGACCACGGGTGAAGCATTACAGGGCCCTGGGGCATTCCAGCGCCCTCAGAAGGAAAACCACCTCCTGGTAGGGAAGTCACCTTCATCACCCCGAGACCACTGAGCCTCCAGTGGGAAAATGTGAGCTCATGTGGTTAATTATGGCTGTGCAGGCCATGCAACCTGCCATGTCACACTCTCTTGCCAATCACTTTAGTGAAAAAACCAAAAGGTTTAAAGTTTCCAACATTTCAAGATCTGAAAGACTTTTTACCTGCCAAAGCCCCAACGCGGCTCTCTGGGGTGTGCTTTTCCAGTAAGCATTAATGACGTCCACCACACCGAAGGCAGAGCAGAGGGCTGGGGTTCTTAGGCCGCTCTGGGGGTGAGGAGGGTCACAGAGGGCAGGTGTGTGGGGAGGCTGGAGGGGAGGGTGGGGACCCAGGGAGCCCTAAGACGCAGGTGTGGGACAAAGATACCAATCCAAACAATGTTTTCAGGGACTGAAGAGCAAAACAAAAGGCCAAAGTTTCTCACAACGGTTTGTTTTTGTAATGTAGGAAACCACTCAAAGGTGAAGTTTTTCTGTAATTTTTATGACAATCATTTCCACAAACACAAATATCCATGATAACATAATTAATTCAGCTGTTCCTTTGATTTATATGTTGGCAAACTATTCACATTCAAATGCATCCAAGTACAATAAGTGATCTAAAAGCTCTTACCATCCTGCCTTCCCAATCACTGAGGCAGCTGATCTGTAAAGGAACCAAGCACCCACTGATCCAGACAGGACAAAATATTTAAGACTCTAATCATTGCCACAGCATCTATGGACTCATTCCATGTTCTCAATGAGACACTGTTTGACATATGGACTCTCCTTTCCAAGAAATCATGCCTGCATAAAGGGATACAGACACAGAAGGAAATCTGGGTCTCATTACCGCAAAAGGCTCTCGTGTTATGGATTACTTAAAAACACACAAGCACAAACATTGTCTTTTGTTGTTGTTGTTCTACAACTAAACCTCTCAGTCAGTGGAACTCAGATGAATACTCCTTGGCTGGACAATTACCTCTCCTTGTGTCCAGGTGTTGCTGGAACATTCTAACAATAACTTACCCATTTAGAAAAGTGCAATAAAGTTGGAGCCCAGGTAGAGTTTTCCAAGCAGTACTGAGTCACACAATGTAAAGCCTGTTTAGCAGAGTCTCAGGGAAATTAAGGGATAAGCAGTCTTGGGAGTTCCTACACTAGATTCTCCCACAGCACAGCTGCTATAGGATACAAAAACACGGGAGAGGCAAGGGAAGAAACCTCACCACGAGAGGAGCCATATGGACCCTAGAATCAGGCACACCAGTGGCTTTGCCACTGGTTAATATGAGACCTTGGAAAACACAACTAATCTAGGTCTTGGTTTTCCTTAACTTTAAAAAACAGTCCAGAAGTATTTTCTTCTTCACAAAAGAAACTGATTCTCACAATTGCAAGAATTAAAGTAATCAATGTGATAGTGTCATGTATGGTTGTTACTACATTTCTATTTGTCAACTTACCCTTTTTTCAAAAGGGTTAGCTGTCTCTCAAGAAAGCACAGGCATCTTTGGTTCTATATAAAGGTTTTCCCGAGCCCCATCTGGTAGAACTATTTCTACTTCTTCATGTTCCACATACCTGGTATAAACTTCTAAATGCCTGATGAGACACTAGGGATTCAACAAATAGTTCCTGATTGATTTGATTATAAATCTGATGCCCTAGATAGGAATACAATCCCCCTGAGACTGGATGGATGCCTTAATTCCTGGTATACAGTTAGCCCTTGACATAGCACTTAAACTCAGTACCTTGCAGAATGCTACACTGGATTTTTAAGTCCAATACTACCATACATGCTTCATAAAACTGCTGACTCCAAGAAGTATGGAGAAGTGATGGGATCTTACAAGAAAACTAAATATTCATGTAATTTCCCATTTCATTTTATAGCAACTGTGTTAAAATGCTACACTAATTTTTTTGGTAAGAGGAGTGTACCCACCTTACTAGACATTACAAGTGTAGACAGCTATAAAAGCTATGAAAATCTAGGTAACAAGGCACTTCAAAGAAAACAAAAATAGAATCAAGAAACCTCCCTGAGTGGATTAAAGTAACAGGCCACACCACTAATGCTATTCCCGTTTCTCTTCCTGCTCCTTCCAGATCATTCTTTCGTTAGCAGCTACAGTGACAGTTGACAGCATAGCTGAGCCCAGGCCAGGTCCTTTCTTAAGCCCTCAGGACTGCCCACTTCACTGGGAACAAAACAGAAACTCCTCAGAGTGGCCCCCCGGCCCTGACTGACCTCTCCTCCTTCCTCTAATGTAAATCTTCCTATACACACCGTGTTCCAACCACACAGGTCGGGTCTACCCTGTCCCACCTTTCTCTCTTCCTTCCTTCCCTATCTTTTTCCTAGCTCCCTTCTCCCTTTGCCCCATTTTTCCTTCCTGTCTTCCCGCTTCCTTCATGTTTGCCTTGCCTTCCCTCTTTCCTCCCTTCCTTCATTCTCTCCTTCCTTCCTTCCCTTCTTCCCTCCTCTGTAATTCACTTATAAGTATTTCCTGTATGAAAAACTCATGTCACTTCATTCTACCATAATAAACTAGAGCTAAAAATATTTATCTCGACTTACAGGCAAAAAAGCTGAGCGTACTCGACTTGCTACAGTACAAGCTTGTTTCCCCACACCCCTGACCCTGAGTTTGGTAAGCATGTCACCTCATTCTTCCTTTGTCGTGCATGACCTCTGTGCTTCTTGCTCTCTCCCAGCAGTCTTCCCCTAACAGCAGTATAATTAGCTTTTAGCTTTCCCCACCTCCATGACGTTTCTCATTTACAGAGGTCTCTCTCCTCTGACTCTGTATCTGAAGTTGGTCCACTCATTCTCTATGATAGGACATTGTTTTATTAAGAAGCTGTCAATGAGCTCCTGTTTATTGGCTGTCTTCTTCAACGTGTCACAGAAGGAAAGAGCATGTGCTTTTGCTTTCTTCATTCTTATGTCTTCAAGCCCTAGCAAAGTGCCTGGCTTATAGGTGACTGCTAGTTGTTTATTTTTTATTTTTCAAATGAATGAATAGGGAAAATGACAAACGGTGACCTTCAAGGCGACACAACTTTGCCTAAAATTAAGACCAAAGCACACTGGCACAATGTACAGAGGTTTGAGTGTCACAGGCCACATAAACCCCAGATAGATCACTAGATAGCTCTTACCCCCAAGCACGTTACTGAATATCACTTTCTCAGGGGCTGCCTTTGGATTTGTCAAGCAAGGCGGAAATCTGTTGCTTTTACAGCTACGGTTACATCTCACTTCACTCTTACAGCCATCACGAATCTCAGGCAGGGCACTGCTTGGGAAGTCAACTCAAAGGGTTGTATGATTTGTTCTAAACTTCATGGTTGATAGAAAGGAACCAAGCCAGGAATAGATTTTGAAATGCTTGGTTTGTCATCCCCTTGTATCATGCCGTAATGACTTACTTCTTGTAAGGGCATTAATTAAAATAATATTGAGTGTTGAAGAACCACAAAGAGCAATCGTTTCTTTCTAGGAAAATTCTCCTAAGTCCTGACCAAAACTAGTAATGCTCTCTTCTTTAATAATTTCTTCACACATAAGTACTCTATATGCTACCTTTGGGAATAAGATAGATTAAGATATTTAGAAGGTCTCAAAGGATCCTTTAGGCTAACACTGTCATTTTATTGTTAATAATAAATATAATCAGCTCTGTTTGGCATATCTGGAAAGAAATCAAGAAAGCAAACACAATTTAAATATAGTAATTATTATGAATCACATGTCATAGTGCCTTTAATGTGAGAGAGGAAAGAAATGACAACTCAACAAATTAAACCTATAGTAATGAAGATGTGACAGTATTAAATTTTTAAGTACCTTTCTGGGTAGCTAGAATATGGCTTTGTAAACAATAGAACAGACTCATGTTTGCTGTTCATTCCAACCGCACATGTTTCCCCACGGAACTCAACCCCAAAGGATAGGAAGCCTGTTACTAACTCCTAACCACTGTACTCCTTGGTCTGCTTAAACCCCATTTAAAAATGATTTTCTTTTAAATTTTAAGTAAAAGATTCGGGAATTGCTTTTTCATGATCAAGCTAAATATTTTTATTAGCTCTCTCTATCAAACTAGGAAATCTGACTATATTTCCAATTGAAAAAGACAAAAGGTGACAAACTATTTTGGACGAAGTGCTAGTAGGCATAAAACATTTTAAGATGACTCATATATAGACACATCTATCTTTTGAGGTAAAAAAATAAATAAAATACCTTGAAAGTCCTCAGAATTAGGTAGCCTGACACCGCATACAAAGTAATCCTTATGATCATTCTGTGAATTTAACAAAGAATAAAATTATTTTTATGTATACAAAGCAAAGAAATGATAAGCCAGTTCTCTAAGAATTTGCCAGGTCAGGGCTGACTCAGAGGTAGTACTGTCTAAGACTCAAAACAATACCCTAGCTGTTGAAGCTGGATGAAGAGCACATGTGCTCTCACTACATTATCTTTCTGAATTTAGATAGGTATTTAAAATTGTAATAAAAACATGTCCAAGGAAATATCATAATAAATTATCATCATAAAAAAAAATCTTCTAAGCCAGACAGCACTGACTCACGCCTACAATCTTAGCGACTCCGAAATCAACCCCAGCAGGAAAGTCTACTGAGACTCTTATCTCCAATTAATCAGCTAAAAGCCAGAAGTGGCGTTGTAGCTGAAGCTGAAGAATGCCAGCCTAAGCTTAAAAGTGGTCAGGCCCTTGTTTCAAGCCTCAGTACCACCCCTCATCCCTAAAGACCGATCTATCTAGCTATCCATCTAGCTATCTATTAGATATTGATTGATAGGTAGATATAGATATACATATAGAGAGAGATATCTTCTGGTTAATTGCTATCTATAGATGAGAAAATTCAAATTATATTAGGCTTCTTCCCTGAAAATCAATTTTTTAATGTATTTATTTCCATTAGCAAAAGAACCATCAAATTTAGTGAATTTGACATATTTTGGGGCAGTACTGGAGATTAAACTCTGGTCTCAGCAAGTGTTCTATGAGTCCCACCCCGACGCTTTTGCTTTTTAGTTTGTTTTCCAGATCAGAGTCCCATGCTTCGCCTGCAGCCTGAACAATTACCCTCCTCCCGCTGCATCCTGAGTGGGTGGGATTATAGGCAGGCACCGCCAAGCTCATTTTCTAAGGAAAATCCTAAACACTTTCCCTGGTGGATTACTTGTTGTATTCATCTTAAAAATATAGATGGTTATCCTATCAATCTCTTAATAAAAATGAGTACGTACAGATTAATTAACAATTACTAATGTAAAAGCGGTATACATATACCTGCAGATATTGTCAGAAAAGTTACTAGAGGATAACGAGGATGAATACAAAGATAATAAAGAAATCAGAAATTAGGAGTAGTCCTACCACCCAATCAATATTTTTAAAAGATCAAAGTTTTCAAACAGACATTAGTGCCTGAATCACGGGTGAGCATATGATTAAGATCAGAGCAATGAGTTTTGCATTGAGAGGGAATTTCAAATGGAATTATCTTTCATAAAGAAAAATCTTCTCAGAAAATTGAAACTTACCAAATCAATTGGATAAATGTAGGAAAGCTCAGAGAGTAATTGCCTGCAACGAATTGTTAACTGAGCATTGGTCTTCAGAAAGAGTTCTCTAATGAGAAAAGAAAACAAAGTACATTCATTAAAAAAATATGCTTGCATGCTTTCTAACATTTACTGCTACATAATTTGTGCAGAGGGAGATTAAATTGGTCTATACTATGTCACTGACTTTCAGAAGAAGAAGCAAGCATAATAACTACCATGAGTCCTACCTACCTTGTTCCTTAAGGTGACTTAAATGTATATACTATAGTTATACACTACAAAAACTAAGCTATTGTGTGCCCACCACCATGCTAAGAGATGAAAAGATACAAATAACCATTCACTGGCCTGCTACTCTACAGCAGGAGCAAAACAAATGGCTTTGTTCAATTATTTCAACAACTCTAGTAGGTTGCTGTTATTATACCCACTTACAAACAGGGGAAACAAGATTTGCAGAGGCCTACTAAACTAAGCAAGATTTAATATTCGTTATCAAGTGAAGCCAATTTGACTTGAAGAAAGATACATCTGGTATATCTTTAAAATAGTCTGACTCACAACTATGTGCTGTAACTACCTCAAACAACAAGCTATTGCAATGTTAAAAAAATAATAAAGTAAAAAGAAGAAATAAACAAAAAGTAAAACAAGACTTGGTTCTTCCCTTACACTACTTAAAAAAACAAAGTAAGGGGCTGGGAATAAATGGCCTACTGGCAAGAGTGCTTGCCTAGCATACATGAAGCCCTGGGTTCGATTCCTCAGCACCACATATATACAAAAGGCCAAAAGGGGCGCTGTGGCTCAAGTGGTAGAGTGCTAGCCTTGAGCAAAAAGAAGCCAGGGACAGTGCTCAGGCCTTGAGTTCAGGCCCCAGGACTGGCAAAAGAAAAAAAGAAAAGAAAAAAGCATAAAGTACTACAGAATAAGTTAACTACCCAAACTGTTAGCAATTTGAGAAAGATTTAGAATATACTCTAGGTCCATCCAGATGGAATGCAAATGTTGTAGATTATCTGGATTTCTTTGAACGGACATATATAAATTAAGTTTTGCCTTTACAACAACAAAAAAGTTGTAGTAGAATGAAGCAGAATGCTTGGTTATACTAAAAGATGAATGGGCTGTTTGTTCTACATTCTAAACACAGAGAACCTAAAACCTTCGGAAATTTCCAAGTGACAGAAGTGTTTTTTTATTCATAAGAAGCCTCATTTGATCATAACAGAGGTTATACTAATGAGGGGGTTAGTGTGGGAACCTTAGGACAGACTAGAGATAGAACTGACCACTGGAGAGGTCTAGTCATTAGAGCCCCACACATCAACCTCTATGAAGAGGGGCAAGGGAGCTGTAGATCAAGGAGAATGCCCTCACACTGTGCCCTCTGGGAATCTTCCATCAGCTTGTTTACTTGTATCCTTGGCAATATTCCTTATAATAAAGAAGCCAATATTAGGGCTTCTTTTAATTTCCTTTTGCCATCTTAGTAAACTACAAATTTGTAAGAAATGTTGGGTCTACAATCTGGGACCTTTGTATGCAATCAGTGGGAGATGATACTCTTGTGAAACCAAGTAGAAGTAGACATGTCTTTTGGTAGATAGTGTCCAAACTGAATTAAATTACAGTATATTAATTGGTGCTTGCTGGAGAACCTGGTGCCAACAGTGTTGTATGTAAGAATTAGAAAAGCACTGATTGCTCTGATTTAAACAGCACTAAAGATTAAATGGGGTCTAGTTCTGGTGTTGTCTGTGAACCAGGCAAATAGAAATTTCCCATCTTCGAATTGTGAAAATTAAAGATCTAAGGTTCTTTCCAGATCTAATATTCTTAAGGCCTTCATTATCAAGGTTGTTTCTAAAAGAAAACTGTAGGTTGGCAGGACTTTCCAGGAAGTGAAAATGAAAGAAAAGAGGTGATAATGCATAAAGAATGTAGTAGGAAAAATAAAGAGAAAAACTAAAATTAACCATAGTCGTATAATGTCAAACTTCCTATTGAAGGGTATTTGAAAACTAGCAAAAGAATCATCATGTTAAGAAGAGGAAAAAAGAATGGCATTTTAAGAGGAAAGGCCTGACAGTGCATAAAAAATGAGCTAGCGATGGAGGGTCTGAGGGTTCCGAGATCTAATTCCTCTCTAGACATTGTCCTACTAGGCACTGTTGAGGTCATCTGAAAATCTCCAAGAAATACAAACAGGACCAGGTACCAGTGGCTCATGCCCATGTCACCAGCTACTTCGCAGGCTAAACTTGGAATAATCATGACTAGAGCTATGATTGTTTGCTGGCCTGGGCAAAAAAAATTTGTTTCAAAAGAAAAAGTTGGGTATAGTGGCACGTGCCTGTCATTACAGCTATGTATAAAGCATAAGCAGAATAATGGAGGACCACTCCTGTGCAGCGCAGATCCTATCTCAAAAACAGCCAGCACAAAAAGTGCCCGAGGCAGGGCTCAAGCAGGAACGGCTGCCGAGCAGCACTATGTCCTGAATTTGAAATCCCTACATTACCAAAACCAAAATAGCAAAAAGAAAGAAGAAGACAGAAAGTGAGAGAGAAAGGAGTTAGTCTAAAGAAATTATTGAAATAAAAACTGTAAAGGTAATTGCACGCAGGAGACAGGAAGAGGGGAAGATTCCCATCGTAAGCGGCAGTGCTGTAGGTCCTGAGAAGCTACAACAATGTTGGTGTTTCTGATTATGATGACAGAGTAGGAGCTTTTGTAACTGGCTTCCTGCACAGTGCATGGCACACAATAAGTATGAATGAATATTGGTGGAATAAATACACGGCCTTCTGAGATGAATGGGATGTGCGTCAACACCAGCGAACACTTCCAATCCACCTCCACACGTGCCAGGAGGGCCGACTCACGCTCGGAGCGGCCTTTCTCGGTGCGGCCTTTACCTTTTGGCAGTGCACTCCTTCCTCAGCTCGTCCAGGGATTCCTTCTGGAGTTGAAGCTTGACGTGCTCCGTTGAAAATGTGCTGCCTGGAGAGAGAGAGATGGAAGGAGACAATTCCAGATGTGACACTGCACACTGACAGGACGGCTCAACCATGCCCTTTGTGGCAGAGCCCAGTTCAGTTCCCTAATTGTGAGAGGGAAAGGAAAGGTCAGAAAGCAAAGCACAAAGTGTAAGGTCCCTGGAGGGATTAACCAGAACAAACTTCCTACGGACTCACTCTACATACAAGTCCAGCCCCTTGCAGGAGCTCAAGAGCAGGATTCTAGTACTCTCAGCCCACAGATTTTTGGAGGGCTGACCAAGAAACCTTGATGAGATCTCAAAATTCAGACTTTACTTTTAAAAAAAGACCAGTTAATTTATTCTCAACCACAAATGCTATGTAAGAACATTACTGCAATATAAAGTGTAGCGCAGGAAAAAATATCTGCCTTTTGATTACTATAATATAGTTCATACATACAAGTAGTTTTTATGAACTTCCATCTTGGTCATAAATATAAGTAGTTTTAGTGAAAAATCACAGGGTACAGGAAATGTGTATTCTGATTTTTCCATATTATGTCATAAGCAGTTTTACATGTTGACAGTCTGAAGTTATAGTTGTATAAAACTTAACTCCGTAGATGTGATTATAGGACTATTCCACATTTTATCTGATACCCTCATATACCAATCCCATTACAGAACATTTAATTTCCTTTAAGTGTTTGTTTTAGCATTCTAATGATTAATACTTGTATTTATACGCCTAAGTTTTATGTTTCTAGCAACTTTTTAACCCCAATTTTGTGATCATAAAATCCTTTTACATCTTCCTGCTGTGAGAAAATGAGAGCTTCTTACATTCATGACAATCCAGGCCTGCTTCTAACACCAGAGGTCCTTCACCATAGAGATTCCAATACACAAAATTTCATATTATTTACAAAGGAGTTGGGTTCCATGAATTGTGATCCAGTAAGAAAAGATACCAAAAACTCTTCTCCTATAGGAAGAATAGAAAGTAGGTTTATCTGAGCACAATATCCACCACCTGAGTAGTTTTAGTGTTCGGCGCGGGCCATGGAACCCAGGGCCTTGAGCAGGCTAGGCGAGTGTTCAAGCACTGAGCCACACTCCAATCCTGAGCAGTTTTGCCAATGCATACCTACGTGGATATTATACTCCTCTCTCAGTTACACTTTAAAGACCAGTAAGTGGAAAACTACATGTCCTAAACAAAACTTCGTGAAGGAACACTATCTTCGTTAGCTCCTAATCCCTCCCCCAAATCTCCATCTTCATGATTTCATAAGATATTAAGGTGAGTGTTTAATTCTCAATAAGGTGAGGAGTAACTCTGCATGCTATGCGACTGTATAGAATCATTAGGGATCTCACCACTGAAACTCTCTCCCGTCTGTCTCCAGTGTCCTTGTAACGTGTGCCCATCGTGTGTGAAGTGTCAGCTTATGATCGCTTTCCTTTCTGTCATTCCTGATAATAGTATCTGTATGTCTTCCTTTTTACTTGGTCAGTCTGACATCAGACTAACAATTTTAGTGATCTCTTCAAATAACTGGCTTTGGCACTATCCAATGTTTCTTGTGTTATTTGTTTCATTGATTTCTGCCCTTTATTATTTCCTTCCTTCTGCTTGAATTGGACTTAATTTATTCTTTTTCTGTTAAAGAACAAGTTTAATTATCAATTGCTGATCTTCTTCTTTTTAAATGTTATTAAAATGCTATAAAATTTCCTCTAAACTTGCATGCCTCCAAATGTTTAGATATCCATTTTCATCCAACTCCAAATATTTTCTAATTTGCCTTATTTTTTCTTTGACCCATGGTTTCTTATATGTATGCAATGCAATCAAACAGATGAATTTTTCTAGCCACCTACTTTATTTCTGCTTTGGCGAGAGAACGAGCTTTGTAAAATTTTAATAATTTTGTATTTTTTATGGTACCAAATATATTCTAATGAATGTTTCATGTTTACTTGGGCAAAAGTATATTCTGCATGGCTCAGAGAAATAGTATTATTGCATGGTGAAGTTTTTTTGTTTGTTGGTGGTATGAAGGTTTGGTTTAATGGTCGCTTGAATCATACCTGGAAATCTTTTGCTTTAGTTATTTCTTCAGACAGGGTCTGTTTTTGCCTGGGGTCAGCCTTGGACCCTAATCCTTATACTTCAATCTCCTGCATTTTGTTATCATAGGCATGAACCACCACATGTGGCTTGTTGGTTTGTTTTGTCAGTCACAGGACTTGAACTCTAGGCCTGGGCGCTGTCCCTGAGCTCTTTTGATCAAAGCTAGTGCTCTACCAATTGAGCCACAGCGCCACTTCTGGTTTTCTGGGGGTCAACTGGAGATAGGAGTCTCACAGACTTTCCTACCTGAGTTGGCTTTGAACCTCGATCCTCAGATCTCAGACTCCTGAGTAGTTGGGATTACAGGCATGAGCCACCAGCACTTAGTGGCTTATTTGTTGAGCTGGAGATCTTACTAACTTTCCCAGAGTAATCATGAACTACAACCCTCGCCGAGAAGCTTCTGAGAAGCTTTAATTTATACACATGCTCCACTCCATGAACATGACAAGATCTTTTGTTCTTACTAATTTTCTTTTTAGTCGTTCTATCAATTAGTGAAAGCTGGATGTTGCGGTTTCCAACTGTAATTTGTGCATCTGGCAATTTTCCTGACAAGCACAAGAGGCTTTTAACTGTCCCCTGGAATTGCAGAATCTGTAGTGCTTCTCTTAGAGACTTAATACTGTGGTTCTAAGGGAAAGATTATGTTTTTCTTACAAGAATAGTGACCCCCCGCTCCTCCAAAACTAGACCTCACCTTTCCTTTCCTGGCCTATCTTCAATCTTTGTGAACATAAAATGAAGGCATATGCTGAAGGTGTGAGTGACCTTACTGTTTAATGTATCACATGAACCCATACTTGGCCATGAATAATCTTTTCAAAGCTTCGGGGAAAGCCGGGAGCTGGTGGCTCATTCCTGTAATCCTAGCTACTCGGGAAGCTGAGATCTGAGGACCATGGCTCAAAGCCAGCCGGGGCAGGAAGTCAACGTGAGATTCCTATCTCCAATTAATTACCAGAGAAGTGGAAGTGGCAAAAATGGCTCAAAGTGGTAGACCACAAGCCTTGAGCACAAAAGCTCAGAGATAGCACCGGGGCCTTGAGTTTAGCCCCACGACCGCCCCCCCCCCCGCCCCCCATAAAAAGCTTTTGGTGACTTATTTTACTTTCTCATACAGAAGCCCCAACTTCTTCCCATTTTCTGTGACTGAGGGAAGTACTCCATCCTCTTTCCTTGTGCTACCTTTCTTTACATAGCAGGTTACTTGGCTACCCGGAGGTCTTAGCTCTCTGAAAGTTAAGAACTTGTACATTATCCAGCCTTCTTCTTAGTGTGGACATCAAAATCCTTCCAGCTTCCTTTTCTTTTCTTTTTTTTCTTTCTTTGTTTTGTTCTCATCCTCTGACTTGAACTCAGACCCTGGGTGCAGACCTGTGCTCTTCCACTTGAGCCATAGCTCCATTTCTGGGCTTTTTTGGTAGTTTAGTGGAGAAAACCTTCCTGCCAGGGCTGACTTCGAACCATGAGCCTCAGATCTCAGCCTCCTGAGTAGCAAGGATTAAGGTGTGAGCCACCAACACCTTTTTGTATTTTCCTGTTCCGTTTGGGCCACTTGCTCTATATAATGTGGTCTTGTTCATTGTTTTCTTTAAATATCTGATGCCCTTGCTCTCTCTTGTAATCTATGAGTAAGTGCTTAGAATGGTTAGTGGAGACTCATGGGGATACAGGTTTCTTTGAATCTATACAGACTCTTCTATACAAGAGGTTTCATTGCCCAGTGCAGCTCAGGTAAGTGAGTGGGCCTGTTGACCAGCAGGCCTTCCTTTAAGATGTCTATGTTGGGAGAAGGCAATTCCTTTAAACTAGCACAAAGGTCAAATAAAGAGATGTTATTTTGAGACTGTGTTATTTCAGGGTATTTCACTCTTAAGTATATATGTCTTTCATGTTTTCCTCTGGATAGATATAAAGGTTCACAGTCACTTTACGCTCTGCTCTCCATCTTTGTACCATGCCAGACACTCACACCTTGGGACCTAACCAAGTCAAGAGTCCATTATGTTTAAAAGTAGTGAAAGTAAGTATTCTAAGAAGTTACTCAGATACACAGAGAATGGGCCAGGAGGCATACCTACTCTGACTACTGCTCTGGTTGGTTCCTAATCTTTACCATTGGAAATTTCAAGCATCAAGCTTCTAAGGACAATTTGCCAGGCACCTCCATTGCAGCCTTTTCCATTTCCATTCTGGACCAGTCTCATCCAAATAGTCCTATCTACTTATTGTCAAAGTCTTAGCTCATCTGATGGTCCCTCTTTTGGTTCTCACCACGGCCATGGATTTACTCTAAATGTACTATTATGTCAAAGGGAGCGAAGGAAAGCAAATGTATGTGCTTGGTTTGCCATCTTCCAAAAATGCTTTCTGAAATACTCGGCTCTGTCCAGGTATATATCAATGTTCCAATCAGTTAAGTAAGATGGCGCCTCTATTCAACATGAACACAGTCAGCCATCATAATTTTAATAACCAAATGTCAACGTTGGCTTCTGTAAATCTAATAGCTAAAGATTATGAATCTTGCTTCCACCAACAAAACACAACATGAATTCTTCAAACTTTCTCTCCCCAGAGAGTTTGGTCTCAGATTGGCCAAGGGCCAGCTCCCATCAAAGTTACAGTTAAAAGCGACAGACAATCATTCTTCTGGGTTTTCCACATCATGTCAGATGACCCAAAAGGAATACATTTGCACTGCTCTGGCTTCTTTCCCTTGTAAAATGCCTCTTCTGTACTATGATTTATTATGCTGCCCTTCTCAAGGGCTAGGAGATATTTCTTGCCATAGTTCTTGCAAAATTGCAATTGACTATATTTCATTATGATGTTTAAAAACTTGGACATAAGAAACAGCATGCTAAATTCCTCTCAGAATTTTGTGCTAAGAGAAGTTTTTCCTCTCATTAAATAACTGGTGCGTTCCCTTGAAGCAGGGAATGGGAAGCAACGGAGGCTTTTCACATCTCTCTCTACACAACTGGTTTGACTGCTGAGGTGAGAGCTCATTTTACTTCTTAAGAACAAAGGACAGGCCTTGGGGCCACGCTGTATTTAGACAATGTACTATCTGAAATTTCTGATGTAGGAATCAGAAAGGGTCCTAAACTTTCAGATTTGGGAATCAGAAAGACCTACGTTAAAATCCTTCTTAAGTTGTGTGTGTGTGTGTGTGTGTGTGTGTGTGTGTGTGTTAGGCTGCACAATCATACTCTTTTGCTTTAGGGGGGAAAAAAAAAGCCCAGGGGCAGCACTCATGCACTGAATTCAAGACCCAGGACTGGCACCCACACATACACACAAACACGCACACACAAAGTAAGCTGGGTGCCAGTGGCTCAAGCCTGTCATTCTAAGCTACTCAGGAGGAGAAGGTCTAAGGATTACGATTTGAAGCTCAGGTAGCAAAGTCCATAAAACTCATCTCTTCCAATTAACCACCAAAAAGTCAGAAGTCGAGCTGTGGCTCAAGTAGCAGAGTGCCATTCTCGAGTGAAAAGGCTAAGGGACAGAATTCAGGCCCTGAGTTCAAGCCTCAGTACTGGCAATGAGTCAAGCAAAAAAGAAATTTAAAAATGTAAGGAGTGGGGCTGTGGCTCAAAGTGCTAGAGTACCAGACTTGAGCGAAAGAGTTCAGGGACAGAGTCCAGGCCTTGAGTTCAAGCCCTACAACTGATAAAACTATTTTATAAAAGTAGAGAAGTAACTTTTTGACCCATGACCTTTTGCTAGAAACTAAAGCAGTGATGAGATCCATTGTGATGTGCGTTTTAGCAAAGATAGAGGCCAAAAGAATACAGTAATTTACTGACCAAGAAGATAGGAAAATAGAAAACAGGCACAAGTTTCTCAGAAAATGACAAGAAACTACCATAATGGATGAGAATTTCATTAAAAAATTGTTATTTTGGCAATAGCTTCTTATTCTCTGAAATGACCAAGAAAATGTATTTCTCCAAATCTGAGCAATAAAAGCTGAGACAATTGACTTCTGCTGCATAACACTGTGTCCTCAAAAGAATGTATTTGTGGGCTGGGAATGTGGCTGAGTGGTAGAGCGCTTTCCTAGCACGCATGAAGCCCTGGGTTCGATTCCCCAGCACCACATACACCCAGAAAAAAAAAAAAAAGCCAGAAGTGGTGCTGTGGCTCAAGTGGCAGAGCGCTAGCCTTGAGCACAAAGAAGCCAGGGACAGTACTGGGCCCTGAGTTGAAGCCTCATGACTGGCCAAAGGAAGGAAAGAAGGGGTGGGAGGAAGGACGGAAAAAGAGAGAGAGAGAGAGAAAGATCATTAAACAACTCTGAAATAAGATTAACAGTACACAAGCAATTTCCTAAACATACCACACCTTCTGGTGACTTCTTGAACAATCTGAGGTGTATCTTAATTCCATTTTGAAACAATCAGTTAAGACAAAACCTTACATTTCAAAAATCTTTCCTTATCCCAAAGCAGTTTCTCTTTCCTTTTTTACTTGCTAATAGTGTCTTGGAATAATCCACTAGAGCCAAACTATCAGGCCAAAGCAGAAAATTTTACACAAGCCACTTTGACAGAAAAGAAGGCTTTTCTCACAATTCCTACACTTGTAGAAGACTCTGTAATAAAATTAATACCACTTCCCAGGATCACTACAGTGTACTAGATTTCTATCAACATCTGTTCATAAAAGGCCTAGAGTCTACTCAACACATTTCCTTAAGAACAATGTTTCACATCATTGTTTCTGAACCCAATTCCCAGCAAACTAATTTTTATAGCGTACTGCTTCTCAAAAAGATTGAGTTAGGACATAAGTCCCTGCAAAACAATAAAATTAGTTAGTGAAAAGGTGATGTGGCTTGAGACAGTAATGAGGAAAAAGCTGCTCTATATTAAACGCTCTAAGTTAAACCAGTGGGGCAGTGGGGTTCCCCCACTGGCACAGCACGGCCACGGGCGGGTCAGCGGCAGAGCAGGAACTCGTCTCCCTCTTTCTAAATCACCTTGTTGCAAAGTATTTTTATAAGCATAAAATACACCATAGGTATTTGGCACTATTTTGACCAGCTATCCTTACTGAACAGATACGTTTCAAGATGAAGAATTCCTTTATAATCAGTAGCAAAGTCAAGATTAAAAATTAGGCAGCACTGACTCTGTAGCCTAACTGCGCTCCTGAGGGCAGAATCAAGTGTCTAAATACAAAGTATGTCTTTGGTTATCAAGTACAACCACTATGAAACGCATGGCTCCCCCCGAAGATGAGGAGCGACCAGTAAATCAATGTGTGTATACAGATATCAAGCTACCTCCCCTCCCCGTGCCTGCATTTCCTTCTTCTTATAGAAGGGACCAGGTACCCACAGTAGGCCTCCCCAGGGAGCCCTCTGATGTTTGTAACATTCAGGGAAATTGAATACTCTCATCTCAAAAACACATATGGGCCAGGAACCCTTGGCTTACACCACTAATTTTAGCTACTTAAGATGCTGGGGATGACAGTTCAAAGCCAGCCCAGGCAGGAAAGTCCGTGAGACTTTTATCTCCAATAACTACTCAGAAAAGGCCAGAAGTGGCTCAAGTGGTAGAGGGCTAGCCTTGAGCACAAAGAGGCTCAGGGACAGGGCTCAGGCCCAGAGTTCAAGCCCCAGGACTGGCAAAAATAAAAATCCCCATAAGTAAAAGCAAAGAGAGGCCTTCTGATGTATAAACTCAGTGTCATAATGAGGTGTGGTTTCAAGTGGTAGAACACCAGTTTTGAGTGTTCTAAAAAAAAATCATGCAAGAGCAAGAGGCCAAGTTCAAGCCCAGTACTGCCCAGAAAAAGAAAAGAGGTTTTCAAAAAATCTGCCAACACTGATATTTCACAAAACAAACACATGAAATAATGGTCAACTTTTATTAGAATTCAGGAAAATACAAATTAGAACTGCAAGAAGATTCTATAAGCAACCCACCAAATAAGGCTAAAAAAAATTTTTAAGAGCATCAAATGCTGACAAGGATGTAGGACCAGAGCACTAGCAGACAGAGAGAGAAGTCAAAACTATTCTGAAGAACTTTTGAGCACAATCTACTAAATCTGAACATAGATAAGTACAATGTCTGAGTAATTCTACTTCCGGCCTCTATCCAACTGAAATGCCTAATTAACTTCCTTAGAAAACGTACACTAGAACAAACACAGAAATGTCGACTAGGATGGTGCCAAACTGAAAATTACTGAAACCAACAGCAAGGGTAAGTAAGTAAACACAAACACACGCACGTAACGGACTGCTACGGGGGGCAGAATGGGTGCCCTCAACGTGACTGAGCAGTCTGCTGCCGTGGCTGCAGCTGGCCGTAGAGATGGAGTTGTGCGGCTTTCTCTAGGTTTCCTTTCCAAAGTACTTCAAACATTACTCTCAACGTAAAGACGTTCTCTCAAAGTATGTGCACAAGATGGGCACCTGACCTGATGGGAAGAAGGAAGGGGAACGGCAAGCGGGCGGGGCTGCTGGGGGGCCCCCCACTCACCTTCGCCCTGTAGCGCCAGCTGCTGCTTCTGGAGCGAGGCCGCCTCCCGCCCCAACGCTTTCTTCTGTCTTTCCAGTTCATTTCGAAGCACCAAAATTTTTAGTTGTAGGCACTCACTTTCCTTTTTCTAAAGAAATAAAATCACAGGTAAATTTAGAAATATACAAGTCCTGACCATGAGTAATTCCACACTTACAAGGTTTCAAACAAGGAAGGGCTTAATACTCCTCCAATCTATAACGCGGAGTAACCTAATTACCAGCACCTACAAGCAAAGGATATAGAACTAAGCCAAGCACAGACCTTTTTTTTCATAACTGGGATGTGAACTCGGGACCTCGTGTTTGCGGAGTCAGGCAGGCAAGCCCGAGGGCCTCCCTAACCTGTGATGCCCCCGCCAAGGCCATACACCCTCGCCAGCTTTTGTTGTTTGTTTTCTTATTCATTTACTTTTTTTTTTTTTTGCCAGTCCTGGGGCTTGAACTCAGGGCCTGAGCACTGTCCCTGGCTTCTTCCTGCTCAAGGCTAGCACTCTACCTCTTGAGCCACAGCGCCACTTCTGGCTTTTTCTGTGTATGTGGTACTGAGGAATCGAACCCAGGGCTTCATGTATTCGAGGCAAGACTAGGCCACATTCCCAGCCCCCATTCATTTACTTTTATTTCTATTCTCTGGAAGTATTTTTTTTTTTTTGCAAATTGTTATTGTAAAGGTGATGTACAGAGGGGTTACATTCCACAAGTCAGGTGATGAGTACACTTGTTTTTGAACCATGCCGCCCCTTCCCTTGCTCTCTGTGTTTTTCCTTCCTGTCCTCAACACCAACTTGTAGAGTTCATTCTCCACATAGTGTCCAGTGAGTCCCACAGCTGCATTTGCTCGCCTTTTGTCCCTCCACTTCTGTGTCCTCTTTATCCTCCCAAGGACAGATAAATGAACAAATAAGACAAAAGGAAAACACGACAAAAATACCAACAAAGAAAAAAAGACCCTCTGTTTCCATTTCCTGAAGCTCAATTCAATAAACATCATTTTATATGACCAGATGCCTACAGGTCTGTGCCCAGGGGAACCTCTCCTCGGAATATCCCCCTTTGGTCTCAGTCTGTGTGAGTGCCCAAAGACTTATATAACGTATCCTGTCCCAGAGCCGCCTCATCCTTTCCACTTGCCGCCGCCGCCTCCTCCTCCTCCTCCTCCTCCTCCTCCTCCTCCTTCTTCCTCTTCCTCCTCCTCCTTCTCCCCCTCCACCCTTTCTCCTGCCCCAGTAGTGGGGTTTTTACAAAGAATTTTTACAAACTAGTAGGACAGGTTCTCTACCCCATGAGCCATGCTCCCAAACTTTTACTTAGTTTTCAGAGTCTCAGGTCTATGCTTGGGCTTGGCCTGGAGTTCAATCCTCCTACTTACGCTTCCAGCATAGCTAGAACACAGGCACACATTTGCTTTTATTGGTTAACATGGAGTCTTTTGCCTGGGCTGGCCTTGAACCTCCATGCTCTTGACCTCTGCCTCCCAAATAGCTAGGACTATAGGTACATATCCTCCATACTGCTTTAGTTTTTTTTGCAGGTTTCGCCCTGGTCTAGTATTAGACCATGATCCTCCTAACTATGGTCTTCCATACTGCAGGGACTATAGACACATACTACCAAGCCTGACTTCTTGATTGAGATGAGATCTCACTAATCCCTCCACCCCCACCCCACCCACCGGCTGGCCTCAAATTGTGATTCTTCCATTCTACCCCTTTTTCTCTCTCAGGGGCTAGGATTATAAACAACAGTTACTGAGCCTGGCTGGCAGGGGGCACAGTTCTAGCAACTGAAAAGACACTAGGAATATCCAAGGTCCCTTTCCTGAAATCACTTAAAACATATGAAACAAAAGTCATGAAAAACAGGAATGGAATTCTCAAAAAATTAAGCACAACAGTACCAAAAGGACCCAGCAATTCCACTCCTAGGTATGTACTAAGGACCAAAGACAGTGAAAACATATTCACACCAACACCTGAACAAAAATGTTCATAGCAAAACCATTCACAATAACTAGGAAGTATAAACAACCCAAAGTCCACCAATTGAGGAAAGCATAAATAAAATATGGAACATGCATACTGCAAAATGGCATTTTGCAATAAGAAGAAAGTAAACGTTTAGGATGTAGCTCAATGGCAGAGTGCGTGCAAGACCCTAAACTCAATCCCCAGCACCTCAAAAAGCCATTTTTTAAAGAAGAAAAAAGAAAAGAAATTAAGCACTGAAAAATGCTCTAACAGAGATAAAGCTTGAGAACAAAATTTTCTAAGAAGTCACAGACAATGCCCGCGAAAGCTAAGGGCTTTCAGTGCCCCCGGCTTCTCTGACCACGTCCCCGGCAGTGCTGGAGACACCACGGCTTCTTGCCTTCGTGGTAACACACGCGTCTGCCGAGGAACACACACGGAACACACCGCAGATGTACACACCCTGCTCGCATGGCATTTGCCAAATGGCGTCAAACAATATGCTTTTCATGGCTTTCCATGACATAAAATCTTGACCCAATAGTCATTTGGCTGTACCTGGTAAATTCCGATACCCTTCCAAAAGTATAAAATAGCTAATTAAAATTGTAATAGAAAAAAAAATTACTCACTAAATAAATTACCAAAACCTGGAATTAAGCTGGCGGAAAAGTTTACAAGGAAAGAGCTGGCACTTGATTTGATTTATGGACAGTGAGGAGGCTGGGGACCGAGAGAAGTGCATCGCCGAAGCAATGGCAGGGAACAAGATTTTGGCACTTGAGTTGAAAGTGCTTTACAGCAATCATCTCTCAATCCAAATGCTTTCTTCTAATCATCCCTGAAATACTGATTCTAAACAGATGTCGTGATAATCCATTAAGACATATGAGCCAAGAAAACAAGCAAAAAAAAAAACCCCTCATTTCTATTCATTATAATATTAGCCTTGAACAGTCTATGAAATACGTCTTTACAAAGAACATTTCTAAATCATTTTTCTAAACAATGTAAACACTGACCAAAAGCCAGTGAGGTTCAAAAATATAAAGGCAACACACAAGTATCCATTACCATATGAGTGGAAATGCATACAAATAACAATATATTATTCAGCCTTAAAAAGGAATTTGTAATCTGCAGTAACATGGATAAGCCTTCAGCACATTACACTAAGTGAAATAAGCCAGGCATAAAAGACACACTGTGTATGAAACCACTTAAATGTGATACTTAAAGTAGTCAGAATCATCCAGACAGAAAGAATGGTGACTGCCAAGACTCAAGAACAGAGGGAAGCAGGAGTTAGTGTTTAATCGATTCAGACTTTTCATATTACAAGATAAAAGAGCTTTGGAGATAGATCATGGTAATGGTTCCAAGATATTATGAGTGTATTTAATATAACTGAACTACACATTTAAACATGACTAAGATCAGAATCCAGAATCTCTCTCTCTCTCTCTCCTCAGACCTCAGCCTCCTGAGTAGCTAGGACTACAGGCATGAGCCAACAGCACCCAGCTTAAAATGTAATTTATAATTATAAAAACTAAGTAGGGGGCAGAGGTTAGGGGAAAAGTGAAGTTGCTTATCAACAACAAAAAGAGCCAAGACCCATTTGGGCATTTGGGTTTTCCTTAGCAATCTACAACTGTGATCAGGAAGCTTAGGTTCTTCTAGTATCATGCGGGGGGTGGGGGGGGATGCAGGTAGGGAAGTAATCTTTTTCCATGAAGAGCTAAATATTCAATTTAGCTTGAATCTTCCCACAAAAATACGTAAATGGATTGCTACCTGAGCAGAGAAACAAATTTTTTTTAAAAAGAAAAGCAATTCTTTAGAAAACATAGGTTATGTCTGGTTGGGGCTAGGGAGAAGAGGTTAACCTGTTCTGTTCCAAGCCACATACTCAAATACAAAACGTTTTCTAGATTCAAGGAACTACAGTTACAAGTTAATCCAAATACTAAGTTAATACAGGAAGGCGCGAGTACAGTGTGTTTGTGTTATGGTCCATGTGCGTAAACTGGCCCGTTTACAGAAATGTATCAAGTCATTCAAAGCCAGGATTGCTGGCTTTCGTTTCTGAGGAGTAAACAAACCCTGCCCGTGTGGGATCTGGTTCTGCTTCCTTCCTTCTCAGTGCTTCCAAGACCAGTCCCTCAAAGATCTTCATGAGCTCTACATGAGCTCTAGGCGGCTTCTACTGAGCTTCTCTGCTCTGTTCATCAGTTTGCTCCAAGCACAGTTACTGTCACGTACTGATCTCCTGTGTCTCATTTTTAATTGGATTTTAACATTTCATAACACACTATCAGAAAATCACATACACTCATCCATTTGCTGGCACAGACATTTCTACTTATGGATCTTTACCAAAAAATCATGAGTACTGCTAAATATTCATTTGAAATGACAGATTAATCTATAACATTAATGGAAATTTTTTCTCTCATAGATCACATTGTAACTAAACAACTTTAGGCCAAATTTCTTAAAGCATGGCCTCAAAAATTATGAGGATCCCAAATATATTCATAATATTTCTTTTGACTTGCTCATAAACAATCTGGTGCAGTAAGAGTCAACAAGATTTTAATATCACAACAGACTCATTATGGATGTATGAATCCTGGTGTCTTTTAGTCACTTAGAAATTAACACAATAGAGGTAATAGTCACAAAAATTTAAAACAATGTAACTCAATTTTTCAACAAAGTTATTTTCATAAAAAAGCATTATATTAACATAACATTTATTATTGGCACCATAAAATGAACTGGGAAATTAATATTTTTTTGAAAATTCTCAGATTTAATTTCTACTATAATAAATACCAACAATATATACAACATACTTTGAGATTATCCCAATTTTGAAGTGTATAAAAGGCTTTATAGACCAAAAAGTTTGAGGAATTTGTAGGTTCTCTTATACCTACACCTAATCAACTGTTCAGAATGGAATCTGAGCCAAAGTTCACTACAATAATTTCATACACCCATATATTAGGGGGCTATATTAGATTTATAACCCAAGTATTTACATATCTATATATATATCATAAAGATAATATAGACCCTTAACTATAAATACTCCATACTCAATTTCTTCTATTACTAATACCTTATGTTGATGTTACATTTGTCAAAAGTAATGAAACTGGCTGGGAATATGGCCTAGTGGCAAGAGTGCTTGACTCCTATACATGAAGCCCTGGGTTCAATTCCCCAGCACCACATATATAGAAAATGGCCAGAAGTGGCGCTGTGGCTCAAGTGGTAGAGTGCTAGCCTTGAGCGGGAAGAAGCCAGGGACAGTGCTCAGGCCCTGAGTCCAAGGCCCAGGACTGGCAAAAAAAAAAAAAAAAAAAGTAATGAAACCATATTGATAAATTGTCATTCATCAAAGTCATTATGATTTCCTTAGCCTTTATCTGATGTCCCGCTTTTACCTCAGAATCCCATCAGGAAATACTTAAGAGATCCAGGAGACATCTGCATTGACATAAGACAGAAATAGGAAGAATATATAATGCTCAACTGCCAGGCTCCCATCCTTATATCCATAATTAAGATAGGTGCACAAAACCTTATTTCCAGAACAAATTCTACAAATACTACACATTAAAAGGTTTGTACTTTGCCATTTGAGCCAAGGCTTGAGTCCAAGAGACTATTTTAATCAATTCAGGTTTGTTCCAGATAATATTTATATGCAATATTATTTAATATCACACAATATTCAACATCATGTACTGTGATGTTAAAATATTTGAAACTAAGCTAATGGAGCTTACTTTATTATAGAATAAAAGAAAATTATAATTGTTTCAATATATACAAAAGAAATTTTTGACAAAAGTTCAATATTCAATCATGATTAAAGAAAAAGAACAAAAACCTCTCAGGCTGGACACCCAGTAGCTCAAGCCTATAATCCAGGAGGCTGATATCTAAGGATGGAAATCTGAAGCCAGTGAGGGCAGGAAAGTCTGTGAAACTCTAATTAACCACCAACCCCCCAAAACACCAACACAAACAGAAATACAAGTGTGGTTCAAGTGGTAGAGTGCTACCTTGAGCAAAAGCTCAAGGACAGTGGCCAGACCCCCTGAGTTCAAGCCCCAGGACCAGTACAAACAACTACAAAACAAAAACAAACCACTTCTCTGAAAATAAGTGGGAATTTGTAAAACCAATAAAAAGCCCTTTCCACATGGCTAGATTCACAGACACCATATCTGGCTTATTTGTTCAGATGGGGGTCTCACTACCTTTTCACCTGACTGGCCTTGAACAATAATCCTCCAGATCTCTTCCTCTCAAGTACCTGGGATTACAAGTGTGAGCCACTATACCTGACTAGTATTTTGTTTTTATCATTTGGCTTTCGTTGATATTCTAGTTGTTGAAATAGGCAGAAAAATTAAATAAGGGCCTAAAACTGTCCAAACTTCTGGATATGATTATTTACATAGACATCCCCAAGAAATCTACAGGTTTCCTGATGGGATTCTGAGATAAAAGAGGGACATCAGATAAAGGCTAAGGAAATCATAATGACTTTGATGATTGACGACAATTTATCAATATGGTTTCATTACTTTTAACAATGTAACATCAACATAAGGTATTAATAATAGAAGAAATTGAGTATGGAGTATTTATAGTTAAGGGTCTATACTATCTTTATGATATGTATATAGATATCTAAATACTTGGGTTTTGAATTGTATTTACAAGTTCCTGTAAATCTAAAATATTTGCTTTAATGGGTAAAATAATGGAGCTGACACTTCTTAGAAAATATACAAGTGACTAATAGGATTTGAAAAGAGCTCATCATGGAAAAGACAGTAACTATTAGAATGGCTAAAAGCAAAAAGTCTGACATCTCAAATAAAATGGATACAATCTTAAAAGACACAGGCTACAGGCTACCAAAGCCAACTCCAATAAGACTACAATTACTAAAGAAACTTAATTTGTAGTTCAAAAACCTTCCCACAGAAACTCGGGGCCTATACAACGCCTATGATAAATTTCTACCAGATATTTTGTTCTTAAAGTTCCAATTCCATGTATTTCTACAGAAAGTAGAAAAGCAAGCAACATTCCCAGTAGTAAATTAGGCCACCATTACACTGACAATCAAACCAGATCAATGTGCTGGTGGCTCACGCCTGTGATCCTAGCTACTCGGGAAGCTGAGCTCTGAGGACTGCAATTCTAAGCCAGCCCTGGCACGAAAGTCCAATTAACTACCAGAACAGCTGAAAGCAAGCTGCGGCTCAAGTGGCAGAGCACTAACCTGGAACAAAAAGCTCTGGAACAGCGCTCGTGCCCTGCCTTCGAGCCCCAGAACCAGCATTAAAAAAAAAAACCACCTTCTTTCAACTGTTAATAAATCGATCTAGTGCTATACATAAAAAGAATGATTTATCATGAGATAATCTATTCTCTTTTGAACTGAAAGTGAACCTAAGTCCTTCACTGAAAATGACACCACCGGTATATTTTGTCCCTACTTCTGCTTTATTTTTCTCTGTAGTATTTATTATCACCAAATACGACATCTATTTGATATGTTCTTCTCTCTACTGCACCGTCTTAGGGGATCTCTCGCTATCCATCCTCCTGCTTCCTTTTTCTCTGCCTCTCCCTCCTTACTTTCCTCCCTCCGCACTGAACAATCCCCGGCATCTAAACTAAAGTGTCTGAGACATACTTGATACTCCATAAATATTTGTTGAGTTTCAGAATGAATCATAATAATGTCTTGCAGTGAAAAACAGGAAGATGAGAGCTGAAGAAGAAAAGCAATTTTCCCATAATCATTTGACAAATAGAGACCCTTGCTACATTTGTTTATAATTATAAGGTTAAGCCATCTACATGTTAATCACTTTAAGATTCACCTGTGATACTGGACATATTTACTATTGGCTTTTTTTTTCATTCCCTATTCAAATTGGTCTAAGACCAATATACTCGAAGCTCAGTTTAATTTGAGCCTAATTAAAAATACAGTTAGAAGGTGAGGTATATTTGATGTTGAAATAAATCAGAATGCCTTCTGAGACCAATTCTTAATTAGTTCTAACCAATTAATTGTTATGAGAAGTTGGGTTTAGACTTGATGACTTGCAAAGATTTGGCATCTTCTCACATTACATCAATGCCCAACATTTTCTTTGGCGTTTAACTATGTTTCTCTGAAATTTCTGCTGCCATCATCTTAAGTTTTTACTTCTATGTGTTAGATTTTTGTCAGAAGCCTTTCCTGGCACAATGGCATGTTTTTTTCTTCTAGTATTGTTTCTCTTTTCTTCTAGTATTATTTCTCCCTTCTAGTGAAATATGTTTATTTTTGAGTGCTAATGTAATTTTGCATTTCTAGTTCAGGGGAGGCGGGAGGAAGGAGGAAGAAGGAGGAGAGATATCAAGAGATCTCCTAAGAGAGTTTAGAGAGAAAAATATATCAAATGTTTGATGATAACAAATACCGTGGAGGAAAATGAAGCAGAAATGGGGACAAAATATAGTGAGGGTGTGCGTTTCAGTGGGGCCTTTGGAAACTAGATGATTTCGAAGTTCACTTTCAGTTCAAAATTCCACCGACTTCCTACTACTCTGACGAGGCAGCCATAAAAACACATAGTGACCTTTTTTAAACTCGTACATTCTAGCACCACACTGTGTGTGTCACCACTTACATTTTAGAAAAACAGGATTAAACATACATTTTTCCGTCCTGAGACAAAGCATATGCTGTCACTTAATGAAGCAAGTAATTTCCCAGTCTTGCCTTGGGAGAGGAAAATAAGAAAAATAAAACCTAACAATTTTTCCCCAGACAAAGCCTCTAAAAATGCAGCATTTATGTGCATTACAGAAAGGGGATTAAAATTAGTTGTTTTCCTCCCTTCCAATATATTTATGGCCTGGAATTTGGTCCTTTATTGGTCCTAAGTTACAGCAAAGGTGGTTAAACAATGTCTCTGCAATGGGAAGTTTTCCATGGCCAGGGGAAGTCAAATGAATAGAAGAGCGGCCAGCCCTGTGGTGCAGCGACCACTGTGTGTGTGTACCCAGTATGGGCCACGTACAGCGGCCGCGACGGTACACACGAGGCGGAACTAGAAGGCATTGCCTTTACAGGTCAACAAAGTCAACAATTTCATACAGCACATGAACTTCTAACGCCACGAGAGACAAGTCCATGAGGGTGAAGGGCAATGCTGCTTTGCTGCAGTGCTGCTCCCCCATTACTATCTCGGGCAAATCTTCATCCTGTGGAAGAGCTTTTGTGTGAGGATACGCCGGCCCTCTGCCAAGGTGCCGGTGCGCACGCGGGACACCTGGAGGAGCCTGCCCACCTGCGAAGCTGGACCCTGCCTCTTTGGAGATGCTCCACCACAGAGACACACCTTCCAGGGCAATTCTGTCCACACAACTGTCCATCACACGTCAACACACAGAGTTTTTAAATGCGTCGTTAAAACATCGATTAGTCCCTATCGTTTATTTTCTTCCTCCTGAAAGCTAGTTTTCATTCTCTGTACGGTTCAGGTTTAGAGTTCACGTGTATAAGACATTAATAAAACAGTCTGTTAATCATCTTCTAAGTAACTACATTTAGTCTAAAATTTCATCTAACAGAATAAGGAACCTTGTAGGCTACATTCTATTTCCAATATTAAAAATACGCCAACAGGCATCTCATTATTAAAAGAATAGTAACTACCTAAATATTTGGGGGAAGGAATTAATTAAAGAACAATATGATAACTCTCTTAAGAAAACATGGTATTGAGACAGGTAAATGTTTAAAAACATACCAGTTCATTGCTTGTAGATGTGAGTCTTAGTTTTTCTTCAATTTCCTTTCCAATTTTCTGAACAGTTACCTGAGTCTGTTTAATTGCACACTGGGCTCTATGAAGTCTAGAAACATAAGTTGTAGAAAATTTTAATGAGTTCATTATAACTTCTAACACAGAACCACAGACATGAATTTTACTTTCCAGGGTGAACAGGAATACTGAACCTAAAACGATCGCTTTTTCAATTCATATTTGTAAGGAAACAGGTACAGCAATAAATCCTAAAACAGTAATATTAGCTCGGAAACCCCTATCTGCTTGCCTCTCTGATATACTGAGTTGGGTTGCTAGGTTGAAGGACTCATAGGAGCTTAAGAAAATCCCTACAGAATAATCTGGTAAAGCAAGCGCCCGCAGCTCATCCCTATAACCAGAAGGCTGAGTGAGAACTGAAGAATCCCAGTGTGAAGCCAGATGAGGCAGCAGAGTCTGTGAGACTCCATTCCAAAACTACCCAGCAAAAAAACCAGGCTGGAACCAGGCTTAAGGGAAAGCACACAGCATGCAAGCTAAGTGTGCATGAGGTCTTGAGTTCAAGCCTCAGTACTAGAAAAATAAACAGAAACTGAGCTCCAGAGAAATGAGGTGGTTTGATACAGGCACCCAAGAAAGTTCTCTTGTTTTTTTTCTTTATTGTCAAAGTGTGATACAGAGGGGTTACTTACAGGTTCATAGGAAAGGCAGTGAGTGCATTTCTCATTCTACGTGTTACCTCCAACCTCACTCCCCCCTCCCCTCAAGAGTTGTGCAGGTGGTTTACACCAGATGGTTTCTAAGTATTGCTTTCTGAATGGTCTGCCTTTTTGTTCTTTGTCTCGGAAATCCTATTGTTATCAAGACTGAAGACTCAGAGACATCTATAAACAAATAAAGTCATAAGCACTTAAAATAAGTCTGAATCAAAGCAGTCAATGCTTTGAACAGAAATGAAAAAGATAGAGAGGAACTAAATAAGTGGAAATACACATTATACCCGTGGAATGGAAGACTCAGTATTGTTAAGATGTCAGTTTTCCTCAAATGCATCAACAGTCTCACAATTCCAATCAAAATCCCAACACGCTTTGTTTTTTAAAGAAATTAACAAGTTGCTATAATTCATATAGCAAAGAATCTAGAAGTAACAAATCAAGCTTTGAACCCCATCAGATTTCAAGGCTTTATTCTACAAAGTTGCATAATCAGAGAAATATGCCACTGGTGTCAGGATAAAAAAAGATGAAACACTCAGACCCTCGTGTGGTCTCAGCTATTTGGGAAGCTGAAACAGGAGGATCACTTGAATCTAGGAATTTGAGACTGTCTTGGAAGGAAGGATGGATAAATGGACTGATAGAACTGGATGGTGTTGAATATTCCTAAACGTACATGGAAAATTCCTCTTTAATGAAGGAATAGTGAAAATCAGTGAAGAAAATGCTTTTTGAGCAAAAGTGTGGGAATCTGGACTAAATAGAGAAAAAATTAAATCTTATCTTCTACCTCACAGCACACAAAAACATTAATTTAAGAAATCAAAGTAAAGATAAAAGCTGAAATTTTATATTTTGCATAAATAGTGAGAACCTCTTGAAACCTTGGGGTAAGCAAAGTTTCATTAGAGAAGATACAAGAGAACTAATCATTAAAATAAAAATGAATAAGACCAGTGGTTCACACCTGTTTTTTGTTTTGTTTTTGTTTTTTGGCCAGTCCTGGGCCTTGGACTCAGGGCCTGAGTACTGTCCCTGGCTTCTTTTTGCTCAAGGCTAGCACTCTGCCACTTGAGCCACAGCGCCCCTTCTGGCCGTTTTCAATATATGTGGTGCTGGGGAATCGAACCCAGGGCTTCAGGTATAAGAGGCAAGCTCTCTTGCCACTAGGCCATCTCCCCAGCCCTCACACCTGTTTTTTTAATCCTAGCTACTTACACCTGAAGGATGGTTAGAAGCCAGTCCAACAGAAAAGTCTGTAACCAACAAAATGCTGGGCTGCAGGTGTGGCTCAAGTGTACATACATCTAACTTATGACCAAGCAATTCTCATAGGTATTTACTCAAGAAAAATAGAGGATTTATAAAAGGCCAGTCATAAAAAATGTAAAAACCGAGGTATACTCAGCTATAAAAATACTAATACTACGGGCTGGGGATATAGCCTAGTGGCAAGAGTGCCTGCCTCGGATACACGAGGCCCTAGGTTCGATTCCCCAGCACCACATATACAGAAAACGGCCAGAAGCGGCGCTGTGGCTCAAGTGGCAGAGTGCTAGCCTTGAGCGGGAAGAAGCCAGGGACAGTGCTCAGGCCCTGAGTCCAAGGCCCAGGACTGGCCAAAAAAAACAAGAAACAAAAAACAAACAAAAAAATACTAATACTAAGGGCTGGGAGTGTGGCTTAGCATGCTTGCCTAGCACGCACAAAGCCCTGGGTTCGATTCCTCAGCACCACATATATAGAAAAGGCCAGAAGTGGTGCTGTGGCTCAAGTGGTAGAGTATTAGCCTTCAGCAAAAAGCAGCCAGGGACAGTGCTCAGGCCCTGAGTCCAAGCCCCAGGGCTGAAAAAAAATTTTTAATACTAATATACCCAAGAATATGGATGAACCTCAAATTGTTCATGTTCAGTAAAGAAAAGAAGCAAAAAAAAAAAATACAGAACTACATGTTTCCTTTATCTAAAGTTCCAGATTAAGTAAAACCAACCTAGTGACTAAGGAAGAGAAGCTAGTTTTATCTCTGTGGGGCGGGGACTGACAAGGAGCGAGAGGAACAAAGAAATATATACAGTGAGCAAACATCTGACATCTTGACCAGAGAGAAGACTACACCAAAACTCAGAGTTTACACTCGGATCTACATTATATAATTTTTTATCTTAAGAAAACTGGCTATGATTGTATCCTATCTATATCTCATCTTTATAAAAATCATTTTTAAAAAAATTTTTTTTTGCCAGTCCCTTGAACTCAGGACCTGGGTGCTGTTCCTGAGCTTCTGTGTGCTCAAGGCTAGTGCTCCACCACTGGAGCCACTGCGTCATTTCCAGCTCTTTTTCAGTAGTTTAGTGTACATAAGAGTCTCACAGGGACACTTCTGCCCAGGCTGGCTTGGAACCGTGATCCTCAAGTCTCAGCCTCATGGGCAGCTAAGATTACAGACGTGAGCTACGGGCGCCCAGCTTAGAAAAACAACAACTGGCTACTAATCTTAGCCAGAGTGGCGCATGCACACGCGCGCACACACACACAAATGCACACATTCATTTTATTAAGGAATTGATGGCATTAATGCCACTGGCAACATTATGATACAATACATAAAAAATATATTTTCTGGGGCTGGGGATATAGCCTAGTGGCAAGAGTGCCTGCCTCGGATACACGAGGCCCTAGGTTCGATTCCCCAGCACCACATATACAGAAAATGGCCAGAAGCGGCGCTGTGGCTCAAGTGGCAGAGTGCTAGCCTTGAGCGGGAAGAAGCCAGGGACAGTGCTCAGGCCCTGAGTCCAAGGCCCAGGACTGGCCAAAAAAAAAAAAAATATATATATATATATATTTTTTTTTTTTCTGCACATTTGAAAATTGCCTGATAGTTTTTGAGGATTTCTTGGGTCATCTGAAAGGGGACAGACAGGTGTCAATACAGTTACTTTGCTCATGAAATCCAAAATTCAACCACTTCTTTGGGACTTCTGAGTGTCTATACTTGTTTAATTTATATCAGCAGCACCACTCACAAGGGTACCACTAAAGAAATGATGTGCTCCTTGCCTCTACCTCAGACCTACCTCATTTCCTGGTACCTTCCATGTCATCAGTATTGACCTGCTGGCAATTCTACCAACATACCATGCCCTATCTTGTCTCCCTGCCTTCGTGTGAGTTATTATGGCATCTGCCTCTAAGTTCTCCCCGCCCATTAGCAGGTAAGAAAAAGTTCAGCCCCTCAAGAGGCACCTCAAGCACAATCTCTTCTTCAAAGGCCTTCCCTGGCTCTGGCAGGCCACTAGATGCGCTCACTCTCCTCTGGAGACACGTGCTAGGTCATGAGCAGGACATCATGACAAGGAGTGAGAACCACATCTTACAGCAATTATCTACTTCCTTGTCTCCCTCCTTCACAGGACCCTGTGGGAGGGAGGGGGCTCATCTTCTCTTGTGTATCCTAAGTGTATCAAATAATGCATCACAAAAGGGGCATGAAAATAGATTTGCTGACTGACTAATGGTTAACATATAAAAAGCATGGTCCCAGGATTGGGTATTTGGATTGATACGAAAGGAGATTCACTTAAAGGTCAATACGATACCTGTATTTCTAACTTCAAAACAGTGTATCAAAATAAAGAAAAATCATGTAAGGTAAAGACCACACATTCAGGCAGGGAAATGATCTGTTTTTACTAAAACTGATAGGTATTATCAATCTGGAGAAGAAATCTGCAAAAAAAAAAGTTCTGTTACTTTAAAAGGGAGAAAGCACGGCAGAAAACTTAACTGGTACTATGCAAACAACCTTGTCAAATGGTAAAGACTTTAAAAATAAAAATGATTCATGACCATAATTAATGTATGACTTCAACTATTTGGCTCTCACTGCCCCAGACGCTTTCTGATCTTACCTTAGGGGCTTAAAACACACAGACAGAGTCACATTTCCTCCAATCTTCAGCCTTATCCAAATAGACTTTCAGAGCCCCTGCTACATCAAGACAGTGCTAATAATGTCCCCCTTGCAAATCCAACTGGAGAATAAAAGTTTGAAGTGCGAGGTGTTTAAAATAAGGTGGGCCATCCTGATTCTCCTGGGGCTGAAGAGGTTAAGGAGTGACAAAAAGAGAAACAACTGCTTTACTTCCAAACTGTCTGGCTAGTTTCTTAATTTTACAAACTATGAAGAGAACAATAAGGAGTTCTTTCTGTACACAGAAAGCACTATATACCATCTAGTCCTCCAGTGACTGGTCGACACCAGTACTAACACTCCCCACTGAAAAAAACAACTCATCATCAGTACTGAGAGGAGAGATTAAGTCCCTATCTCATAGGTATTCTAATGAGGACAGACAGATGCAGCCCTATTATCTAATAGAATCTGACATAGCAATACATAGAAAGTGGCTTTCAAAAGGCTATTATTGTGAACAAAAATAAGATCAAAGGGATTACATCAAATAAATAGTTACAAAGACTGGGACTATGCCAATCAGATATAAGCTATAATCTCAGTGAAGAAATTATACTACAATTTTCCATCTTAATGCTAATCCTGTAACAACTGAAATGCTACATGCAAATTCAAAGATGTATAATGACAAATCAAAACACTTCTAGAAAGTCAGTATCGTTCCCTATGGCTTGCAAAAGGGAGAAGTAAAGTAAATGTGGGAAAAACAGAAGTTAACTGAGAACAAATGCCTATCTTACCATTAAGGGCTTTGTGTACCATGTGAAGGAGCTCAGGTTTTTATTCTGAAGACATCAGAAAACCAAAACGGTGTTAACGTGGAGGGCGAGGGACAGGGTTTAAGCGGTAGAATGCTGGCCTAGCATCTGCAAGGCCCCGGGTGAGGTGAAGAGGGGGAAGGAGGGAAGGAAGCAGGGAGGGAGGAAGGGAAAGCGAGAGAAGTGGGCACAGGCAGGCTGGAGAGACAGGGAGACAAGGCCTATTAAACTGGGAAAGGTCTCGTTATATACGCCTTTCCACTTGAGAAAGCTGGGAGAGAGAGACTACTGGGGACCGAGAAGAGGGACAGCCAACAATGGGAGGTGAGAGGGAAAGATGGGAGTGTAAGGATAAATGCTGAAATGCACCCATTTGTATCATTAACACACTGTAGTAATTATAATAAAACTCTTCTTATAATAAGGTCAGCGGGACACAGAAAAAAGGACTACCAACAAGGCTGGCGTGAAATTATTCCAACAGTACAACAATAAAAAGCACTGTCTAAAGTGAAAATGGTGACAAGAACGATGGGATAGACGTGAAGCGAGGAGAAAGATGAAGACGTGAGACGTGGGTAGGGGGAGATGATGCCCGATGCCTGGAACACATCAGCAACTGCTATAATGTGAACACAGTTTACAGGACTAAAGGCAAGGTCTTCGCGGCGCTGGCGCTGGCAGAACCTTTAAAACACGGGCCTGCCTCGTAGGGAGGCTTGGCGTCCCTGGAGGTGTGCTCTCAGATGGTGAAGCTCATGAAACCCCTTGGGTTTCTGAGAGAGAGAGAGCGGTTACACTCCCACTGTCCCTGCTCCTGACTTAAGATGTGACTCCTAATGCACTCACTACCTCACTTACGAATCACCTTTATAATAACAATTTTAAAAAGAAAAAAATAGGGGCTGGGAATATGGCCTAGTGGCAAGAGTGCTCGCCTTGTATACTTGAAGCCCCGGGTTCGATTCCCCAGCACCACATACATAGAAAAATAGCCAGAAGTGGCGCTGTGGCTCAAGTGGCAGAGTGCTGGCCTTGAGCAAAAAGAAGCCAGGGACAGTGCTCAGGCCCTGAGTCCAAGCCCCAGGACTGGCCAAAAAAAATAAAAATAGGTGACTCTTCTTCCCACACATCCCCCGCCATCTGCCCACTATGGGCCTGTGTCAGAACCCGCCCTGTGCTGGAGGTGAGAGCCACACAAACCTCTGCGCTTCATCAGCTATCAGGTTCTGCGTTCGTAACACAAAGCTAACACAGCAGCGCCAACATGAAGAGAAGACATCACCACAAGTACTTAAGGAGAGTTAAGTGGAAATCATGAACGACTTTAGACTAGTAGATTTACCTTAGAGAAACGAGCCAAACTGCCTAAAAGGAGTGAATGGGCAAAATTCAAAACAAAAAAATCACTAAGAAAATAGTAGCCAATCAACTCTGCAAATGTGTAAAAATTAGTATGTCTTGATCAATTCACTCTGAAGCAATGTCGGTTGATATAACATTGAGAATTAGTCAATGACAGAGTGAAGAAGAAAAATCAAATGACTATCTTAAAAGATGTAAAAACACTTTGATAAAATTCACTATCGGCTAATGACTCGATATCTGCTAATGATTAAAAACAAATGAATACTTAACAGACAAGAAAACATGGGAGCTTCCTCAAACTGACAAGAAGTTTATATATGAGAATTCTACTGCTCTCGTTATACTGAAGACCAAGAGGAGAACAAAAGCACTCAGTGTACCTGAGCCTCCAACAATCTGTGACAAGCCAATCTGAAGTCATAAATGCAGGAATGCAGGCAACCGAGAAGCAAAAATGCCTAAGCACAGATGCTATGACCATGTATTTAGGGAAAAATACAATTAAATCTACAAGTATTAGAACTCACCTATAAATGTAGTCAACTTAAGATTCAGAATAAAACAAAAATCAAAGCTGTGCGCCAGTGCCTCCCATCTTTAATTCTAGCTACTCAGGAGGGTGACATCTGCCATTTCAAAGGCAGCCTTAGCAGTCAAGTTAGTGAAAATCTTATCTCTAATTAATCAGCAAAAAAGCCAAAAGTGGAGCTGTGGTCCAAGTGGCAGAGGGCTAACTTTAAGCAACAAAGCTAAGGGACAGCACTTAGGCCCTGAGTTCAAGACCGAGTATCAGTAACAAACAATAACAACATAAAGACACCCTACAACTGGCATGTTTATATAGCATTACCAGACAGCTAAAATAAATCTAATGAAAAATTTCAACCTCTGTACAGTATCCTGAAACCACAAAACATTGTTTATAGATACTGAAGAACAGTTACATGAACAAACATACACCATTTTATGGACTTGATAACTCATTATTAATAGGTTAAGTGTCCCTAAACTGATCTACCAAGACAAGGCAACCTCAATCATAAATCCAATAGGTCTTTCTTGTGCAGAGTAACAAGCTGATTCTAAAATTGATATGGAAATACAAAACAGCTAGGAAAGGTATGAAAATGTTGAAAAATAAAGTAGGAGATCTTACACAATCAAATTTTATAATTACCTAAAGTAGTGGTAATTACATAATTACAATACATAAGGCAATAGTAGTGTATGAAACTAAACAAATATATCTATGAAATAAAATTCAGACAATACAATTAGATCCATTTCTACATAATCTATTTTTATTAGAAAAAGCATTGCCAATGAACAACACTGAAGTAACTAATATTCATGTAGGAAAATAAAAGAATCTTAAACTCTACATTATCTCATAACTCCAAATAGGAGATGAAACAGAGACCTAAATGTACAAGTTACAACTATAAAGTTTTTAGAGTAACAAATAGAAAATATATTTATGATCTTAGATTAAGTAACAATTTCTTAAACAGAATTTACTACAAAGCATTAGAAAATGGAAAAAAAAACAAAAAACAAAAAGCCAGGCACTGGTGGCTCACACTTGTAATCCTAGCTACTCAAGAGGCTAAGATCCAAGGATTACGGTTCAAAGCCAGTTTGGGCAGGAAAGTTCCCTTAAGGCTCTAATCTCCAGTTAATCACCAGAAAAACCTGAAGTGGCACTGTGGCTCAAAGTGGTAGAGTTATCTTTGAGCAGAAAAAGCTCAGGGACAGTGCCCAGGCCCTGACCCCCCCCCCCCCCACAAAAAAAAGTCAAGGCATAAACTGAGAAAAATATTTGGTTTATATAATGCATATATACACATATGTACATGTACACATACATATCCAAAAAAGAACTTGTATCCAGAATGTCAAAGAATTTGTACAAAACTACAATAAAATATTTAATTCAATAAACAATGAGTTAAACATATAGACAAAAACATCACAAAAAACCGTGATGCATACCTCTCATCCCAAATACGGGAAAGCAGAGGTGGAAGGACTGCAGTTTAAGGCAGGCCAGCCTAGGGAAAGAGAGAATAAGATCCCATCACAAAAGCAAAGCTGGGTATGATGGTGCACGTCTGTAATCCCAGCTACGTGGGAAGAACAGGTAGTAAGGTCCTAGTCACAAACTGGGCAAACGCATGAGACTCTATCTGAAAAACCAAGCAAAAAGTGCTACAGTGTGGCTCAAGTGGTAGAGCACCTTCTTGGAGCAAGCATGAGGCCCTGAGTTGAGTACCAATTCCCCAGCCAACCCCCCCCCCGCCAAAATCAGGACAATACATCAAACCAAGCTTATACAATGATTAGGAATTATTAGTTGAATTATCATGCTGTCTGAAAATACCTTGAACAGTTATAAATACTAAAGAAGCATAGCAGATGTGCATTGTGGCTCACTTCTGTAATCTCAACTATTGCGGGAGACATTGCTAAGAGGATTGTGGCCGGAAACTGGCATGAGCATAAAATGCAAGACCCTATCTGAACAAGGACTGGGGGCAGGGCTGGGAATGTGGCCTAGTGGCAAGAGTGCTTGCCTCGTATACATGAAGCCCTAGGTTCGATTCCCCAGCACCACATATATAGAAAATGGCCAGAAGTGGCACTGTGGCTCAATTGGCAGAGTGCTGGCCTTGAGCAAAAGGAAGCCAGGGACAGTGCTCAGGCCCTGAGTCCAAGGCCCAGGACTGGCCAAAATAAATAAATAAATAAACTACACTTATTCTTTAAAAAAAAAAATACCTGAGGCAGTTAACCAGAGGAGAAAAGAGGTTCGTTTAGCTCACAGCTCTGGTGGTTCCATGCTCGAGCTGGGGGACGCCACCTCTGATGAGGGCAGGAGGTGCCGTAACATCAGGGCACAGCTCAAACCACAGGGGGTGGGGAGAGCTTGCTCTGTTATCTCCTTAAGAAAACAACCGTGGAGCCAGAGCTCTCTTCCTCCTCCCAGGGGCACTGCCTCCCGACCCCCGGATTCCCACTGGCCCTGCTTCTAAAGGCCGCCCCACTTCTCAGCACCACCTCCCTGGGGGCCAAGCCCCACGACAGGAGCCTTGGGGTGCTTAGACCACATCCAGACCAGAAGGGGTCCTGTTATCCTTCAGAGCCCCACAGGGGAAAGAAGCCAGAGAAGGACTACCACTCAGTGTGTAAACGCAAGGAACGATGGCTCCATTCCGCAACTTGGAAAGCTGTTTGTTCAACCAGAGACCCAGACACCAGGGGTGGCTCCCACCTGTAATACTAGCTACTCAAGAGGCTGAGATCTGAAGATGCTTCAAACTAGCCCAGAAAGAAAATTCCCCGTGAGACTCTACTCTCCAATTAACTACTCAAAAACCGGACGTGGCGCTGTGGCTCAAAGTGGCAGAGCACTAGCCTTGAGCAAAGGAGCTCAGGGACAGCGCCCAGGCAATGAGCTCAAGCCCCATGACTGACATAAAGAAGTAAATACAAACATTACTAAAAACATAAATTCAACAAGAAAAGCTAGTAAAGAACGAAGCCATAAGAAGTGTCTGACTCAGCTAAGGGTGGGTGTTGAGGTGTCACACGGACTGGCAAAGGAGAATATGAAAGAATTCTGGATAATGACAGAATACTACATTATAATTTGAACAATGACAGAGGTGTACATGTTCATCAAGGTCTGTCCATCTGTACAAGTCAATTCTCCACTGTGTTTTAAGAAGCTGGATGCCTATGAGCTGAAGAAGCAGGTCTGGAGATCCGCAGGGCTGGAGGCGGAGATACACATGGAGCAACTGCTAGCGCACAGATCTGACAAGGCCAGGGGACACTGCAGAATTTCGTAACACTACTAACACATGGGAGTGAATGAGCTCACCCTGCAAGACCGTGAGAATGAGAGAGAACAGAGCCTAGAACAGGATCCAGGGGAGTGTCCGTATTAAAAGGATTAAAAAAGAAAAACCTGCAAAAAAAAAAAGAAAGAAAGATCCTAAGCCAGAACATGGAGACACAGAGGGACAGCTCAGAGTGATGTTAGGACAGTTAAAAAAAAAACCACAAAACACAAAACAACACAGAGTGTCTCCGGAAGCAATGATCCGCGTTGTTTCCAAATCATATGATCTGAAGTCTGGACCGTATCCTCAGATTTAGCAACAAGGCCTTGATTTAAAGGCCATTTCAAATCTGTTCATCTCTCACTCCATGGCCTCCATCATATGCACCGGCCCAGAGCACCCTGCTTCTCAGCTGCAGCTCCCCCTCTTCTCAATTCACTTCCCACTTAGTGCCCCGCTGCGTCGCTGCGTGCGCGGTGATGCATTGTACTCATCGTCCCAAGCAGCCTCCAGACCATCTGCTCTACAAAGATTCATGACAGTCATTCATAGTTTGATATCACCTCTGTCACTACCCACGTTGCAGTTAATCCATAATTTTCTTAGTTTCAAATAAACAAAAAGATCAACAGGACATAAGGGCTAAAAACTGTCTCAACCAGCAACATAGTTCAGTACTCCAGGTTTTTCTTCTTAAAGGCTACAAGAGATTTTAAGCTAAAGACTAGCGGTTCACATCTGTAATCCTCCTCAAAAGGGCTAAGAGCCAGAGGACTGCAGTTGCTGGGGGCTGGGACTGTAGCTAAGCGGTAGAGTGCTTGCTAGCATGCATGAGCCCTGGGTTCGTTTGATTCCTCAGCACCACATACACAGAAAAGGCCAAAGGTGGCGCTGTGGCTCACGTGGTAGAGAGCTAGCCTTGAGCAAAAAAGAAGCCAGGGACAGTGCTCAGGCCCTGGGTTCAAGGCCCAGGACTGGCACACACATACACACACAAAAAGCTATGCTGGAGGCATGGTTCAAGTGGAAAGCATGAGCCATGAGCAAGAAAGTCACCAGGCCCCGAGTTAAAAGCTGAGGAGGAAGAGGAAGGAGTGGGGGAAGGGGAGGGGGGACAGAGATGACGGTGTATTCTTTAATTTTCTTCTTGTTATTATAAAGGTGATGTACAGAGTCAGGTAAAGGGCACATCTGTCTTTGAACATCGTCGCCCCTTCCCCCCTCCCCCAGCCTCCCCAGCCGTCCCCTCCGCGAGTCACAGGGTTCGTTTTCCACGTAGTGTCTAGTGAGTGCGAGCACGGCTGGGGGGGGGGGATCTGAGCGCTCTCATTTACATGCAGTTACAGGGGATGTGACGCACACGGCCGGGGTAAAATTCCTTTGGAGACCACTAGAGCTACTATACCGAAGCCGTCCATTCTTCACCATTCTGGACGCTCTAGGCTCTCTGTGCTGAGAGTCTGATTACTGGCACGGCCCTGTTCACTCCGTGATGTGTCTAAGGGAAGTCAGCTCTGCCTGTGCTCCTAGTCTGAGGGCACCCCTTCCCTTCATGGCGACGGCAATTGGTGCTCTCCCAGAACTCCTCCGTCAACCCAATCCAACCTCCCTGACACTGGGAGTCCTGCAGCGCTGCCACCTGACCACGGTGGAACAAGGAGAGGATGCCGGCTTCTCCCTTGCTCTCCTTCCCACAGTCAGCCACCCACACTGTTGACTCTTCCTCCTGGATGTTCTCATCAAGCCACTTCCCTCATCGTGCCTGCGATAAGCAACCCCACGCAGCCCTGGCAGAGGCTTTCCTCTCTGTGACCTCGCCAGAGCGCCCTTCCTACAACCCACGGAGCAGCAGCACTGCTTCTCCAGAGACTCACGGCACTGGCACTCAGGTCTCGGCAGAGCAATCCTTCAGAAAACAAAAGGCAAGCAGAACTCTTCCTATAAAAACCAGGGCCACGTACTAGAATAAACAACACCAACTGCAAAACTCTGAAGATTAAATATTATTCTTTTATCAAAAGCAATCAGTGACAGAATATTATAAAACATACTGAAAGCCAGGTGTAGGGGCACCCGCCTGTAATCCAATACTCAAGAGGTCCAGGCACAGTTTTAAAGCTCAAGGCCAGCGTAGGCTACACAGTGAGACAATGTCTTGGTAAATTAATTGACCGATTAATTGGTTGACTTGATTAACAGATGAAAACTCTTTTTGCCACAGCCTACAATTAGATTCCAATAAAATGGAAGCCAAACATAGTAATATTAAGCTATTGAACTCCTGAAAGCTAACTGTATCTCGCATAGAGTATACAGTAGTTTATTTAATAGTTTTTTTAGTAATTCTTGTTGAACAAACACACATGTTCATTTAATGCTTGCTATGTACCAGGCACTGGAATAAAAGCCTGAAATGTAGACTTCTTTAATCTTCACCACCATCCTCATACTTTGTACACTGTCAATCCCACATTACGTGTGAGAAAATTAAAGCTAAAAGAGCAAGTGAGAGGCAAATCAGACCTGAGCCCAGCTCTTTGAACAACAAAGCCCGTGCTCTTTACTGCGACATTTCCCATCAAAACCCACGATTCTCAGGAAGAGGCTGTTTTTCTTTCCCTCAGCCTTCCCCTAACAAACCTCAGCGTCAAAAACACCGTGTTAAACACACTTTTAGTTTCCAAAGTCTTTTTTTCCTCAGGTATTCTCTTTGGGGTGAGCCTTCCAAATATAGGGGTCCTAGTTTAGTGTTCTTCCCACTGTCCCAGGCTTGGGGTGCCTTTTTAAAAAATATTGTTCTAGGGCTGGGAATATGGCCTAGTGGCAAGAGCACTTGCCTCTTACACATGAAGCTCTTGGTTCAATTCCCCAGCACCACATATACAGAAAACGGCCAGAAGTGGCGCTGTGGCTCAGGTGGCAGAGTGCTAGCCTTGAGCGGGAAGAAGCCAGGGACAGTGCTCAGGCCCTGAGTCCAAGGCCCAGGACTGGCAAAAAAAAATATATATATATATATATATATATACATATATATATTGTTCTACCTACAATATACTCCATATCTCAACTGAGTGCTTTTTATCCTGCTGTCTGTGCAGGAGGCAGAATGCCAACAGTCCACACGCCGGTGTGCACGCACCGTCTAATCCCCTCCCTGGAGCGTGAGCAGGACTGGGAGTGCGAAGGGACACTGCGCATCTCTGCAGTGCATTATTCTACACACTGGGGGGATCTCACTTGTATAAGCACCCAAGTCGCCTATCAGAACTGGAAGATAGTCCTCCCCCCTTTCCTCTTCCCTCTCAATCTCATCTTATTTTCTCCACTAGAGAAGGAAAAAAAAAAAAAAAAGGGAAAAAAGAAGGAAGAGGAAAGCTACGTGAGAACAGCCTGAGAAGGTGTCCATTTCACCCCTGGAAGCGAACCTTCGCCGAAATCTAAGCTGGGCTCATATGGCTTCCTGCATTCAGAGCTATGAAAAACTGTGTTTTCTGGTTGAACCCGTCCCGTCTCTGCTGGGCAGGTCTGAGCTCAGCAGGTAAGTTCCTAAGAGACTAGCCCTTCCAGAAAGAGATTTGCCGCGGGAGAGGGCCTGGGGAGTGGCCACATGTCAAAGAACTACAGGCACCCTCTTGGAGTTGCCAGCAGACGAGGAAGGCAGCCAGCAGGAGGACAAGGGCCCCGACCTCACAGCCAGAAGGAAGCGGGACGCGTCAACCACCACAGCGCCTGAAGAAGGAGCGCGGGCAGCAGAGGGGATCACAGCACAGCTCCCTGCCTTGTCACCACAGGAAACCGGAAGCAGAGCGCTCAAGCCAGCGGTACACCTTAAGACATCACAAGATCAAGGGCTCAAATGAAAAGGCATCAGAATAAACGTTTAAGTAATCACAAGATCATAAACAGGTATTGTTTTAAGCCACTAAAGTATGTGCTAATACCTTACGTAGTAATAAAAATTAACAAAGACACTCTTCCAATCCAAAACTTGTCTACTGCGACCACTTCAAATATGACTCACGCCTGTAATCCAAGCTACTCAGGAGGCTGAGCCTGAGGATCACAGTTCAAAGCCAGTCCGGGCAGGAAAGTTTGTGAGACTCTCATTTCCAGTTTAGTACTAAAAAAGCCAGAAGTAGAACTGTGACTTCAGTGGTACAGCGCTAGCATTGAGCAAGAAAACACAAGGAGAGTACCCTGAGTCTAAGCACCCCCCCCCCCGCACAGTGTGAAACCATCTCTATGATCCCATTTACTGAGCTTAATAACAGCAATCAAAGTAATAGCTGTGTGCTTTATAAACCTTTAATTTAATTCTTTATCTGACAATGTCTAACATTTTTAATTTATTCTTCCTATATTCACACTGAGCACTTTCTACAATTGCTAGTACAAAGTCTAGTATTAAGATAATAAAAACAATGGAAATAATTCATGCTCTCCAAAAGGGTACAATTTCTTTGCCTATTCATGCCACAACTTCACTGAGTGCCATATACCATAACTATGCTTTGTATTGGTTAATGGAAACAGAGATCAGAAACATCCTCTTCCCAACTGTGTGGAGAAGTAAGCATATAAACTATCATGACAGGGTCAGACAGGTGCTCGTCACCCCTATTCCAGGGGTAGACATGAGTGGGAACAAAAGTATTCTGAAGAAGGTAAAAACCGAGCTGGTATTACAAAGAAAAATAGCAATCAGGTAGAAAGAGATATATTCCAGAAAAAAGGAAAGTCCGGTCTAAAAACAGGATGGAGAAATGGCAGAACATTTGCAAGAAATGCAAGCAATTTGTCAAGGTCAGAGCTTGTGGTCATATGGGACATAATGACAAAAGATGATAGTACAAAGACAAGGCAGTGTTCAGATTATGAAATCCTGGGATGTGCGTCTAATAAATTTCATTTCTGAAGCAAAGGGGAAGGAAGGTATTAGACAAAGAGACCTAGTCCAATGTATGCTTCACACCTAAGAATATTTAGGCTGCAACGTGAAAAGACCAGAGTACCTCCAGCCACAGACCAAGAAACTCAACTTGGAAACCTGACAGAACCCCCTGAGGTTAATACTGATTGAGAGTGCTGCCCCGCCCCACCCCACCCCTGCCTGAGGAGCACCAGGAGAACGCCTCTGCCTACATTTCCTAGCATCTCATCATCGCCTGTTTACTGGAGTCTCCAGCACTAGCTTCCATAGGCCTCAGAATGAAACCTAATCTTCTTAGTGCTGGTGCTTCTGAGTTCCTTCCAGTATTCATGTACACACACCAAGAACAACAGATGCTCAGTAACTATCCTCTCCCACACCTGAAATGGGCAGGCGCAACTCGCCCTTAGACTCGATGCACAATACACACTCACAGATAACAAGTGACTATTTTAAGATCTCTTCTTGTTCTAGTTCTCTAAGACTCTATAAAATGTTCACTGACTGATAAATTTAGTTTTGTTGTATTATAATGTGTCAGAATTTTTAAAAAGAGCAACGTGGAAAATTGCCTTAAGAACCTTTTTTGAAGTCTGTGAAGCAGAAAGTGTTTATCATTTCTCATTCTAGATACGATATGTCCATCAATAAAACATTTCAAGCAATACATATCTCACTGATCATTAACAATGATGACTGATAACTAAGTACACATCATTTTTAATAAAGGTACTGGCCACAGGGCCAGCCTCCCTCTTCTCACGTGGGCTCAGGATTCAAGTGTGTCCTTACCCATTCAAGAGTCATCTCGAAGCCTGAGTCTTAGTCACTGCCTCTCTAACAGCTCCATGGGGCCACCGCAGGTGCTTAGCTCTAACATCCTCAAAAAGAACATCTCTCGTGCTCACCATTGTATCTGAAGCATACTGCCATTTCCAACCTGTACTCCTCAATAAACCTTCATCAGATGAGTACTTGAATGACTAGAACAAGACTAGATAAAAAACAGAGCCCCACGCCATGTCCTTGCAAATTTCCCTCTAGCCTGATAACAAGTCATTAAGCAATGATCCATCCATCCATCTTCCTATTACTGAGCTCTATTTCACCTTGCTCCCAAAGCTTGTCTTCCCGAACACTTCCGTGGAGTTATCTACACGGCATATCTGATTACCTTTGCTCACATTAGTACTCACATTAGTGTGTGATAACTGGCGCTCTGAAAAGGATCACTTAACGACACGGGATATAACCAGGGGCTGGTGACTCAGGCCTATAATCCTAGCTATTCAGGAGGTTGAGATCTGAGGACTAAGATTCAAGTCAGTCTGGTAAGATGCCCCTGAGACTCTGCCTCCAATTATTAGCAAAAGGCCAAAAGTGGAAGTATGGTTCAAGTGATGGATCACCAGCCTTGAGGAAAAACAGAGACAAATAAGAGTGTGAAGCCCTGAGTTCAAGCATCGGTACCAGTAAAATACATAAATAAATAGGCAAGATTTAAGCTGCAATTTGAAGGAAAGGCAAGTAGGACACCTATATTCAAGGGAACAGCCAAGTAGGGCAGTGGGATCTGCATCTGAAAGAAGGCAGCGCACTAAAACAAGGGGAGCAATGAGCAGACTGAGAGGCAGCCTGGGAAGGTGGACCACAACTACACTGCTATGGACCCTACAAAAGCCTGTACATGTCTACAGCACCTACAGCAGTCTCAGCCACAAGGGAGTTACTCAAAAACTTGTTGATAGGCTTACAAAATATGATAATTTCCTAAAAGACCAGGAGTCCACCCTAAAGCCTCTACATTCCTCTGTCTAGACCAAACACATAGTTGAGAACACATAGTCTCATAGTAATGGCTTCAAATAGGACAAAATACCATTGCTACTCTCACAGAGAAGAAAAGGGTAGCATCGTGGGTGGGAAAGTTCTATTGAGGAGAGGGTAGGTGGTGTAAAAGCATGTGATAATGAGAGTGTCAAGTCTAACCAAGATGTCCGCTCAGAACCAGCAAACAATACTGATGAAGCAATAGTCATAGAACAATAATCAAGTCTTCGCATTTCCAATTTACAACTCGCATAACTCACTGCAGACACGAACCGCATTTGGCATCGGAACAGGCTAAATCATTCCCAGATCTTTTCATAATACCATCCATGTGCCTTTTAGCAAGTTTAATTTAAAATGTACTCATTGCACAATAAACACACTTGAGGAAGTACACAGAAAAGTACTTCAAAATTAGAAACAAGACACAGGACAAACTACAGATATAGACAAGATTTTTTTTTTCAATCGAAAAGAAACTATGTAAGTTTATGCCAAAAACTTAGAAAAAATAGTAAATGATGTTCTAGCAAAAATATAATTGCCAAATTGTTTCAACAAGAGATTGAAAACCTGAAAGGATCAATAACCACAGAGAAATGAGAAAGGCGAGCCAGGCAAGAAGGGCTGGGGTTACGAGGCGCTATGACGGTCTAAAGATGCTATGGTTTGAAGGTCTGTCCTTCCCCAAACTCAGACTGAAGCTCTGTTGCAGGTTTGGGGAGATAAGATCTTTTGTTTGGGTTACTGAGGACTTCACCCTCATAAACGGACTGAGGCCATCATCTTGGGGGTGGGCTCATTACAGAAGGGTGGGCCCCTCTTCTCTCCCTTTAGTCCTCTGTCCTCTACTGTGGACATCTTCCAACATGTAAACTGCATCCACAGACCCTTTGTCATAGGCTAGTGACCTGATCTTGAACTTCCAAGCCTCCAGAGCTGAGGAAGAATTTCTATTCACTATAAAATTCTCACCGTCAGGTATTCTGTTAAAGCAACACAAAAGAAACTAAGACAATTGGTACCAGGAGTGTGTGTGTGAGGGGGGGTGCTATAACAAATAACTGGAATTGTAGAAGCAACTTTGAGACTTGGTAGAGCTAGAAGAAGTTCGGAGACCAAGTCAGAGAAGATCTAGATTGCCATGGACAGAGAGCTAAGGATGATTCTGGTAAGGCCCCAGAGGACAAGGAGAGCTGAATGAATCTTCTCCATCTTCTCAGAGAATGTCTAAGTGGGCATAACCAGAATGCTGTTGTAAATCAAACAGTAAAGACAATTCTGATGAGGTTTCCAAGTGAACAAGGCAATGGAAACTGGAGGAAAGACCAATCTTATAATAAAGTGCAAAGAACCAGCTGAGCTGTTTCTAAGGACTATAGAGGGGGCATTGGGGCGGGGTGAGTATAAAGGTATGAGAAATGAACCTTTTTAAAAACAACCAACTTTTATATCTCCAGCTATAGCCAGTGGGGAAAAAATACCTAAGCAAAACATTCCATTTGCTGTGTGGCTTCTTTTAACTGCATATGGTAAAATACTGTACATGGAGATAAATGGTTTGAAGTAGAACATAATGATTTGGGGAGAGAAGAAAAAAAGCCTTTTAGTTTGACCAAGGATGTTCAGGAGAGAATACAGAAGGTACAGACAGCTAAGCAACACTTAGATAAAATGGTTAGGGGGATCAAAGAAGCCAGCCAGCTATTCATCAAAACCATGGGAGAACCATCAAAGAATCCAGAACTGTATAGCCACTAACTAGAGACTCCAACCTGTAAGGCTTGCTTCCCAAACTGAGCCTTAAGGCGTGGGGAGTAATCTCAATCCCGACTGCATAGAAGACAGACATAAAATCAAAGAAAATTATTGCCAAACTTGACCATTTCACATCATTTGTCTAGTTGGGTCTGGCATGTGGCTTGGGGCCTGCTACCCTTTGTCTTTCCCATTTCTCCCTTTTTGATGGAAATGAGTAATTCCGTGGTTAAGGCACCACCGCCATTCAGAAGCACGCAGCCTGCTTGCCTGCACAGGCTCAAGGCTGGAAGGAAGTTTGCCTTAAAAATGGAACCCACCATGAGTCTTACTCCCATGTAATTTCGGTAAGACTGGATTCTGAAGTTTAGGCTGCAATGAGCTAATAAGACTTTCGAGCAACTGAGGGTGGAATAAATGCATTTTGTATGTGAGAAGGACCTGTATATGGAGAAGCCCAGGAGGGATGCTACAGCTGGAATGCTGGTTTCAAGTCGTCTTTGATAGCAGTAAAAACAAGCTAGGATAACAGGTGAGATCTACCACCTGAATCTAGATGATGTTAATGATGTTAGTTGTTTCCCAACATGGGGAAAATATCCAGTGCTTCTCAATTCATTTTACATAGACAAAAGAAAGAAACTATTAACCAGTCTTATAAAACAATTACAAAATACTAAATAAGATATCAGGAAGTCTAACTCAGTGTTACACACACACACACACACACACACGCAAGTAAAATTCATCCCAGAACTATAAGAATGGTTTAAATTTGATTAAGTCTGTGTAATTGATACTTTAGGCACAGTCTATAACAGGCCTGGAAACTTCTTCCCCTCTCCGAACACTCACTCTGGGAAGAGCCAGCCTGTATGAGAGAAATCTGACTACCCTGAGAATGCCACTTGTGAGGAAGCTCAAGCTAGCGATGGGAAAAGGCTGCTGGGAAAAAGAGAGATGCCCAGCCAGTCTTCCCAGCTTAGCCATGACACACACACAGAGGGAAACGCATTCAGGTCTGGAGCCCGAAGAAGCTTTAGATGACTCCAGCCACAGCTAAGGCTTTTGGCCAGAAAGACAACCCTCGGAACGAGGAGGGCCCGAGGAACATCAACTGTTTTTTTTCTGTTTCAGCCTCTAATTCTCAATCCTCAGCCTCAGCCTCACGAGTGCTGCACTGTAAGTGGTGGATCCATCCCCAGGCTCAACTAACCTATGGACTATTGAATTCTGGGGTGGTATGCTATGTGACAATCCAACAGCCATTTTGGAGGATTTAGCCATAGTAATAGAGGGAAGAAAAGAAACAAGAGTATGCACTCAGAAAAAAAAAGTCATATGCAAGTGTCACTATTATCTACCTTACATGCACAAGGGAGTCAATTAAAAGCCATTAGGCCACACGGTGCCTTACACTTGTAGTTCCTGCTAGTTAAGATGGTGAGATAGAAGGAAGATGAAAGCGGGAGGGAAAGAGGAAGGGAGGGAGGGAGGGAGGGAGGGAGGGAGGGAGGGAGGGAGGGAGGGAGGGAGGGAGGGAGGGATTGGGAAAGAGAGAGAAACTATTAGAATAAGAGTAATTGACCAACATAGATATTCTTGCACGCCTTCAGTTTCAAGAGTGTATCTCCATTACCCTTGTCTGATAATAGGAACATGCTGATTATCTCAATTTGTGAAAGCACAGGTATCAGCATAGTATAAATTTTAATTTCATTACCACAGTGAAATCTCATTCTGGGCTCTTTGGTTTTGCTTTGGCTCATGGCCATAGATTGTATCTTTAGCCCTAGTTAACCAGTTTATAAATCTAAGTCTTTGATCTCAAAAAAGATGGAGCAAGAAGAATGTATCTAAACCAGCATTTACAAAAAATACTATTTAAGTGTCATCACTCTCAGAGCCCATTAATAACTCACTGCTCCACCACTGCCTTATTCTATCCAATCAACACTTCCCTCTGTATAATTCCAAGAGGCTCCTTCTCCTCCAGAGGAATCTTCCTACCACACTCATCTCCGGATTCGCCCTTTCTTCCCACCCTAGTCCTTCTCTATAAGCCCCTCAAAAATCTTCCAAGCCCACTGCTTTCCTCACCCCTCCCTGAAGACTTCGGGAGGTCATGTGGCTTCTCCTTTTCTAATGCTGCTTTAATATTCACAGCACCTTATGTTCAGCAAGCATACTAACTACAAAGCAGGTGCTAGATTATTTTGTCTAAGTCGGCAGAAAAGCTTGTCTAATTTTCTTGTATCCCTTCCTGCATGGTATTTCAAAACCTTAACAATAGCAATTATATAGTTGATGATTTTATAATCAATTTTAAATCTATCATTTAAATAGCATGTATTAATTAATTAGGCTTCCTGAGTGGAGCATTTAAAAAAAGAGCTAGTGAATTTGGCTAAATCCTAATAGAAATCAGTAGTGTTGAACCATGAAGAAAAAAATGGACTTGTAAACCTCTGAGATAGATTCTCAACAGTGTTCTATCATCAATGTGAAGGTGAGGAAAGAAAGAAAGCCATACATTTAATTCAAAGACAGCAATAAAATATTTCAAGGTAAAAATGACAATACATTTAAAGAAACTCAGACATATGCTACCAAATACACAGAATTCTAATTCATTCCATTTGTCTCTGAAGAACAGACAGTTGCCATTCTACTCAAAATAACTGGGAATGCAGCAAGAAGGTGCCCGGGGTGTTTCCCTTTAATCTTATCTATTTTCAAAAATCTTTCTTTTGCAATGTAATCTTCAAAACTGAATTAAAGCTCCCATCCTATCTCATATTTTGGATTCTAGGACTCCTTATCATTAGTTTTCATTGCCTGGATCGTACATGATCAAGAAGTCTCTGGTTTCTTCACAATGCCCTCTCCTTTTGAAAACTGCCTAGTTCAGAGCAAAGTTACCTTTTCTAGGATTCTATATTTTCAGGATGAAGTGGTCATAAAATTAACTGCCTAAGGGCTACTGATAAATTTAACTCAGACTTGAGGTACTGTCATCTAAAAAGTTCTCCTGGACTTCTATGACTTTCCATGACAAATAAGGTGTTCCTGAGAAATCAACTATGGAAATGGACATTTCCTTAATTTTAATTCGATATGTTACACCAAAAGAAATCATTTCAAGTTGTAGGGTGAGATGTTAGATTTGGCAATACTAATGATAAACTTAAAAGAAGGCTTACTACAAAGATTATCAGCTGAATTAAATAATGTGTTCAATAATGACATAGGTGAAAACATCCTGTCACAAACTCTTTTCTTCTCTCCAGAATGGCAAAAACAGTTCAGAATGACAGATAATCTAACCCAACCCAATCCAGGCATCACTGAATCCAAGAATCACCATCCAAGAATCACTGAACTGCTAGCTGATACTGTCAAAGAATTCATTCTTGACAGACAAAGAACAAAAAGACAAACCATTCAAAAAGCAACACTTACAAAACCATTTGGTGTAAACCAACTGCACAACTCCTGGGGGGAGAGGGGAGGGGGGAAGGGGGGACTGAGGGGGGAGGAAACAAGTAGAACAGGAAATGTCCTCACTGCCTTTCGTATGAACCTGTAACCCCTCTCTACCACACTTTGACAATAAAGAAAAAAAAAAGATATTGGGTTTTTTTTAAAAAAAGAATTCATTCTCTAAATGAGTCCAGGACAGTCAATATGACAATTACCTAAAACCACACAAAAACAGATACTAACGTCACAGGACTCAAAAAGCATGCATTCCCTCCTTGTAGAAATACCATAGGCAATCTGATGCTTGGTTATATAAATACAATAGCTAGTAGAGTATAGACAGTTGATAGGAGAGTGGGCCATGCCACGGATGCCTGGAATTTAGTGTTCCATTAACCACATGACCTCGTCAAAGGTATCAAACTTTTCTATGCACTGTTTGGAAAATGCAGATAAAAACCACACATTCTTCAAAGGCTCATTCTGATGGTTGAAAAGCATATACAGTTTTATCACTAGACTTTGACTATTCAAATATCAGCAACAGCTGAGTAAAAGAATTATTCTTCTTCCTTATATTTGCCCCAGCAAGAATGCTATTGTCCAGAACACTTTGGAAAACCACCCACAACGCCTCAGTAATGGCAAGTCTCTGCTTAGCTGAAGGCCTGGAAATTTCAGGAATAAGACAAACCTGCAGCCAGGCACTGGTGGCTCACACACAACCCTATAATCCTAGCTACTCAGGAGGCTGAGATCTGAGGATTGCAGTTCGAAGCCAGCCTAGGCAGGAAAGTACGTGAAACTCTTCATCTCCAATAAACTACTCAGAAAAAGCCAGAAGTGGTGCTGTAGCTCATGTGGTAGAGCACTATCCTTGAGCACAAAAAAAAGCCCAGGGACAGAGCCTAAGCCCTGAGTTCAAACCCCAAAACTGGCAAAAAAAAAAAAAAAAAAAGAAAAAGAAAAAAGATTAATCCGAAACAATTTATTTTAATTAGATGGGTAATCAAACTGGATAATGACCTTGTTGTATTAGAAAAAAAGTTTGTCCTAGAAATAAAGAGGAAACTGATTCTCATGAAAATTAAGGTCATCCCTATGGCCAAAGGATTACGATAATGTTCAGTGTTGGTGTTATTTTAGCGGTCTTTAAATTCAGCCTTAAATATGAGAGCAGAAACACAGTTTGATGGGCTGAATATGTAGCTTAGTGGTAGAGTGCTTGCCCAGCATGCATGAAGCCCTGGGTTCAATTCCTCAGTACCACAAGTCAGAAGTGGCATTGTGGCTCAGTGGCAAGAGTTCTACCCTTGAGTAAAATGAAGCCCAGGGACAGTGCTCAGGCCCTGAGTTCAAGCCCCAGGACTGGGGGGAGGGAGGGGAGGGGACCCAGTTTGATGAAGTGACTTGCCCAATGTATCAAAGGTAGGACGGACAGTCAGAAAGTTGGGACTAAAGCCAAAGTTTCTCCACGTCCTTCTCTCTCCTGTATCCCACATTACTTTCTTGTTCTTTCTGTTACATTCACATATGCCATGTCATATTCAGAGTTATACAAGTGGCCAGTATTAGAAAGCAAAAATGTTGCTCTCAGAAATTAAAACCATTCCATAGAATCCCCTATCACAACACATGCAATTAAACTTGCTCATTTTGCTTTCAGGTGCAATGTTTCTCCATTTGGCTTACTATCTGAAGAAAATGAATATGCACAGAATTCCTTATATATTAGCAGTTTTGTTGCAGTTTTAACTGGATACAAATCAAAATTACTACAGTGTCTCCTAAGACAAGTTTCTAGAACTTAGAACTCTTGAAGTCTGTTCCAAAAAATAAACCATCACTCTCCTTTTTCTCCTCCTTTCATCCCACCGGAGCTAGTTCATTTCTAGCCTCACAAATTCTCACATTCCTCCCAAGTCGTTTCATCACTCATAAACAAAATGAAATCTACAGAGGGTAAAAACTCTTTAGACTACACATTCATGAAGTGTGTGTATACATATGATGTGTGTGTGCGTGTGCACAAGCGTGCACATAGGGGTATATAAACGTGGGTGTATACATATGCCTAGGGGAGTACATAAGGATACTTGGCTAGAGTGGGGGGAAAACACTCAAATGGAAGCCGCCAAAAGATCTAGTTAAAAACTGAGTTCTGTCAACTGAAGACTGAAGTCTAAAGGGCACTACATGGCTTCTCAGAGCAACGCTCAGCTCCGCGTTCTCTGAGGAATGGAAATAGATAGGGTTACTACTCCAGTTATACTGTGCCTGGCCCGGCTGTAGACTTTCCACTGGCTCACTTCAAAGCTGAACGGGAACAAAGAGAGCAAAGGAAAGTGTAACGGGGGTAGGCACCTTCCACTAAAATAAAGTTACGATATCCTGAAGTCACTGAGATACTACTCAGGACAGCAAAGAAGACCACATAATTTACTCCGCTCCTTACCAAAATAGAGTAATAAAGGTTAGATTTAATTTTTAACTGAAATAACAGAGTTTTAAATTTTGTAGCTTTAACAAACTAAGAAGACATATGAAACAATTATTCTTTAGACTGACATTAGAATGGAGAGGAGTAATATATGTTTATTTGTTTTGTTTTTGTTGCCAGTCCTGGGGCATAGACTCAGGGCCTGAGCACTGTCCCTGGCTTTCTTTTTGCTCAAGGCTAGCACTCTGCCACTTGAGCCACAGCGCCCCTTCTGGCTTTTATCTGTATATGTGGTGCTGAGGAATCAAACCCAGGGCTTCATGTATACAAGGCGAGCACTCTACCACTAGGCCATATATGCCCAGCCCCAGAGGAGTAATATATGAAATTAGGTAAGCATGGATGCTAGGTTCCACGATGACTCCAAATAAATGCCTACATAAATTTCCAGGCTTAGGAGCTGAGACAATCCTAACAGAGTGATGAGGTAGAAGAAAAAGAGATGGACTGCAGGGAAATCTCCAGTGCTCGAGTTGTTTGGGTTCTGCACTAAAGATGAGAGAGTTACATGGAACAAACTAGAGTTCTGTACAGGGTCACACTCAAGTAATTTAGCTGAGGTTTCATCAGTGAATCATCTGAGGAAATCCAAGGCCCAGAGAGAAGAAGAGGAGGAAGGGGGAGAGGAGGAGGAGGAGGAGGAAGAAGAAGAAGAAAGAAGAGGAAAAGGAAGAGGAAGAGGAAGAAGAAGAGGACGAGGAGAGGAGAGGAGGGAGGAGGGAGGAGGGAGGAGGGAGGAGGGAGGAGGGAGGAGGGAGGAGGGAGGAGGAGGAGGAGGAGGAGGAGGAGGAGGAGGAGGAGAAGGAGAAGGAGAAGGAGAAGGAGAAGGAGAAGGAGAAGGAGAAGAAGAAGGAGAAGAAGAAAGAAGAAGAAAGAAGAAGAAAGAAGAAGAAAGAAGAAGAAGAAGAAGAAGAAGAAGAAGAAGAAGAAGAAGAAGAAGAAGAAGAAGAAGAAGAAGAAGAAGAAGAAGAAGAAGAAGAAGAAGAAGAAGAATATTTCATCAGGAATCATGACTACTCCCCAAAAGCCAGAATATGACTTGTAACTCATGAACCACGGAATGAAGTGTAAGAATTTTTGCTGCACAAGCTGATAAAATCAGCCCTAAATGCTGCTCTGATCCAGTCTAATGAAGCCTAAAAGCAAAACCTGAAAGCAACAAGTAACAAATTTCAAGAGCATTTTTAGGAATACTAAACCTCACAAGTAATAAGGTAAAATTTATAATGTCTGACATCCAATTAAAATTTACTATGTATGCCAAAAGGCATAAAAATATAATCCAAAGCGAATAGCAAAATGAATAAATTGAAACTGACCATGAATTGAAAGACATGACAAATTAGTAGACAGAGCCATTAAAAGTTATTACAACTATAATTCATATGTTTAAAGCTAGAGAATAGAATGAATGTATTAAGTCGAAAATGAAAAAGTTTTGAAAGACTCGAAACATTTTGAACTCCTAAGAGCTGAAAACAACAATGGGAAAGAAAATTTGTAATGCTCTTGTGAGCAGACAGAAGCACACGTGTAGGTATGGGTGTGTGTGTGTGTGCGTGTGTGTGTGTGTGTGTTGGATGAAGAGAAGATGAACAAATCAAATATTACGGAAGAAGTTAGTAAGCTTGATGACATGCTACATGTCTGTGGGCATTCAGATAGGAACTATTCAAAATGAAACATTGAAAGAAATAAGACTAAAACAAAAACAAACTGAAGAATCAGTGGAGTGGCACAACTTCTGAGGCCAATGCGCTTGCAATTGAAATCCAGAAGGGGAAAACAGTGGAGGAGGGGAAAATAAAAGGCTTCAAGTAACAGCTAAACATTTCCAAATTTGATACCTATCGTAAGCCCACAGATTTACAAATCCCAACCAATCCTAGGCATCAAACCAAAGAAACTATGCCGAGGCATCCCAGTCAAATTGCTTCCAACAATGATAAAGAGAAAAACAGCCTGAGAAAGACCCACACGACACAGATGGGAGAGTAAGTTAAAATGACAGGCTTCTCACTGGAAACATGCAAACTAGAAGACAATGGGGCAACATCTTAAAAAAATTAAAAAGGGGGGAAAAAACGTAGCCTACATTTCCATGCCCAGCAAAAATATCTTTTAAAAATTAAGATGACATAGAGATGTTTTCAGACATACTGAAAGACTTCAATTACCAGCTGAAATGCACCACAAGAAATCTCCAAAGGAAAAAGTTTAGACACAAGGAAAATGGTACCAGATGGAAGAGTGGATCTACACATGGGAATGAAGGCACCAGAAATGGCAAATATGTGGGCAACAAAAGAGAATGTTCTATTGTCATCATTCACCCCAGAACAATCTCTGGTCAACAATGGAGTCTCTATCAAGTGGCCGCAGGAGACGGTAAGGGGAACTGGAAGAATCCCTACTGCCTACTGACATGCCAGCCATCTTAACACTGTAACCTATGGTCCACATCTTCATGGGGACGCTGGTGCACACATACAGAACGCTCTCCCAGTCCCAGAAGATTAGCACAAGGGGAAACAATTTTAACACTATACTCGGCAGCACCTCCTGAAGTACACACCTTCTACTCTATTATTTTCAAAAGGCTACCACAAAACAGTGTGCCGTTTTATGCCAAAAGTCGTCTCAGATATCACCTGGTTACCATGTTTCTTGAACACTGAGTGCCTAGCCCATGCCATTTGAGTTTGTGTATGATGCTGACACAGTAACAAAATTATCTAACCATGAATTTCTCAGAAGATACCATTGTTCGGCAGGTTTTATCTGTATTTAAACCTCTCTAGAAGAGAATCAGTTACGCAAACAAAATAATGGCAATTGTTATGATGTTTGTAACAGAAAGAAAATATGCGACAACATCAAAGGGCTGGCTATGAGCTTTCCTCACCATGACAAGACACCTGAGACGAGTCCACTTATAACAAGGAAAGGTTTTATTTGCGCTCACTGTTTTCCAGTCTCAACTCATGGTCACTGGCATGTTTCTTTTGAGTCTACTCTCATTTGGCAGAAAAGTGGGGGGGGGGGGGTGTGTAACAAAAAAACTATCCTCATTTGTGCTCTTTCCTAGTCTCTTTTAAAATTAAAATTTACACAACAATTATGCAGCAGTTAGGTAATCATTCCACATGATTCTAGGCAGAAATCTGGGGCCCATGAGGGGAGGTCTGAAGGCTCCAAAGTGACGCCCTAAAGTCTACCAAATTTGCTGAATGTGTTAAGTTTGGAAAATTTTCTTCGGCTTCTTTTCACTTGGACTGTGTAGACTCAGTTGAAATGATTCTAAATCCTCCGGTATTTTTAAAAGGCATTTGTAACTTCACATACAAAAATAATGAAATTATGTTTTGAAGATAAAGCTTCTCATTCTGTTCACTGGTTTGTAGGAGGGCAAAGAGTGTTTCTAAAGAAGGCCCAGAATGTACTGTGCCAAGAAGAAAGAAGGCACTCAACAAGTGATGGGACTATGTCATAACACTGTAACTGAGACGCCAGCTTGAGGAGGGTGACATGGCCAAAGCTGGACTAGTTTATCAACACAAATAACTCTAGTTCTGTAACCCACTGAATAAAACAGAATCCATGTATCCATACGACACAAATGAACAAGTAGAAAGAGAAGTAAACTTTTCTTTACAATGCATAACAGATAAACCTAAGAGAGATGACGAAATTAGAAAATAATCACTTGGCAACCATCACTTTAATAATTAATTAATGAGTAGAAATTTGATGAAAAATTAGGTATTTGCATAATCTAAAAATATCTCCCCACAAAACTTTTTGATTAAAAAATCAAAAATTATTAATTCCATAGAGGTGAAACCTGGGAGATGCCATTTCTAATACAGGGTTCACAATTAGTATATTAATGGGACAAATCAAAATGTATACCATTTGATAAGGTGTAAGAACTCACTTTTGTTCTATACCTTCTAGAAATGATGAACTTCTTCAAGAAGAAACAGACAGGGCTGGGGATATAGCCTAGTGGCAAGAGTGCCTGCCTCGGATACACGAGGCCCTAGGTTCAATTCCCCAGCACCACATATACAGAAAATGGCCAGAAGTGGTGCTGTGGCTCAAGTGGCAGAGTGCTAGCCTTGAGCAAAAGGAAGCCAGGGACAGTGCTCAGGCCCTGAGTCCAAGGCCCAGGACTGGCCAAAAAAAAAAAAAAGAAAGAAAGAAACAGACACACCAACATTAAGGAACTATACAAAATAACTGGCTTGAAAGTTGGGGAGGGGGGTGGCTGGGAATATGGCCTAGTGGCAAGAGTGCCTGCCTCATATACATGAGGCCCTGGGTTCAATTCCCCAGCACCACATATACAGAAAATGGCCAGAAGTGGCGCTGTGGCTCAAGTAGCAGAGTGCTAGCCTTGAGCAAAAAGAAGCCAGGGACAGTGCTCAGGCCCTGAGTCCAAGCCCCGGGACTGCCCCCCCCCCCAAAAAAAATTTTTTTAAAGAAAGTTGCAGGGGGGGGGGTAACACATGTGTGTGCGTGTGCGTGCTGGTATTGAGGCTTGAATTCGGGGCCTGAGCAGAGTCCCTTAGCTTTTTGCTCAAGGCCAATGTTCTACCACTTGAACCACTAGCCATTCCTACTCTTTGGTGGTTAGTTGGAAATAAGTCTCACAGACTTTCCTGCCCAGGCTGGCTTTGAACTGCAATCCTCAGATCCTAGTCTACTGAGTACCTAGGATTATAGGCTTGAGCCACTGGTACCTGGTTTGAAAGTCTGAAAATGTCAAGGAAAGCCTAGGAATTGTTTCTGATTAACAGAGAAAAGAGACATGACAACTAAATGCAATGTGTGAGAGTAGACAGAATCCTTATGTTCTTCTAAAGGACACTGGGATAACTGGAGAAACTTAAAACCTGAACAGGATGTTCAGGTTAGATCACAGTAATACGGTGAGGTTAACGTCCCAGTTGTAATACTTATGCTATGATTATCTAAGGGAATATTCTTGATGGTAAAGAACATTCCTTGATTTATTTGGCAATGACTGATAGTCTCAGTAATTTACTTTAAAATGATAAAAGGAAGAAAAGCTTTCTGCAGTATTTTTGCAGTGTTTCTATAAATCAAAGGAAAAAGCCATAAAATGCTCAAGAAACCAAAGCAGGGAGTACTAAGGTTATAACAATTCAAACTAAGGCTTCCACCCAAAAGAGTATTCACTATGTCCAGAGAACCCTGTGCAATTCCTGGTCAATCCAGCGACATCATGGCATGGAGGAGGAGGTGGGGAACCACCAGCAAGCTGTCCTTTCTTCCACTGACATATTTCACAACAATGCCAACAGCTGACATGCAGTAATAACTCAGAAAACAGCTAATTTGCTGGGACTATGTTTTTAAAAACGAATACAGCAATTACAGCAATTTCCAAACAGGAAGAATATATATATATACAATTCTGTGATGTCAGAAAAGGTCTTCCATGTAAGTCATCTTTCCAATCAATTGAAATTTGAATAGGATAAATCTGTTTTAATTGTCAGAAGACATTTTTCTAAATTAAACCATTTTGGATAGAAATAGAATATCCTCAATGTATTACTCCCATGGCTTCTTAAGAGACTAATGATTATCAATACCAGCGATGCTGAGGCTTACAGAACTTGCTGTATTATACACCTCGCATCACAATGCTCTTTAAAAGATGAGGGCAGCTTTTCAGCTCTTTCCCTGACTATTCTTCTGCTCAGGTTTTCACATATTTCTCAGGGTTTCCAATCACTAAATTATAACATTTAATCTATTATGGACTTAGAAACTAGAATATCATGATTTGTAGAATGGCACACAAAATAAAAGCAAATAGTTTCTGAATAAGGCCTTGCAGAGTATTCCTCTGCGTAAACGTAGAACTGTATGATGTTGTATCTAACTTTTAGGTTCTTATATGATGGTTATACATTGACCTTGCCAACCCCCTCCCCCAAAATGTACTATTCTACTTCAATTCTCAAGTAACACATTAAATAGCATTTACAAAAAAAAAAGTGAACTTTATTTACACAATCACAGGAAACAACGTTGCCCTTTATAGACAGACAGAAGCAACAACAACAAATCTAGCCAGTGGCTCAATCATTTGATTATGAGTTTAGCAAATCAATCTACTTGGATCTTTGGTAATATTATAAATGACACTTCTCTGTGACTCAATGTTCTCTTATAGACAGAGAAGAGCTGATGATTGTAAAATGTAAATTTTGTTTTAAAATTTTTTTAGACTTGATGATGTAAAAATGTGATTGCTAACAGAAATGTCAAAGTAGAGGAAGTAAGAAGGTCACAGGAACTATAAATATGTTAAATAGCTCACATTACTGTCCAAAGTCATGAGTCATAATCTAAAGCTTATTCATCACGTAACAGAAAGAAAGTACATTATGTCAAGCTTTTAGGATGCCCACCACAATGGAAACCAACGGAGTTCCGAGTAGTCACTGTGAAGGAATGGGCTAGGGCAAGGAAGGGAGGGCAGAGCAGGAGTGTTCACTCTTCATCTTACAGTTTCACTGTGGTAGAGCGGCACGCAGCAGCGGCGGTTGCATCTTGAACACCGGGCCAGGGTTAGGCAGAAGCAACCCCACCCCCCTGTCATGCGGGCCTTTTCTCACTGTGTCCTTGCAGACGCAGGCCTGCTTACATCGTGTGCTTTATTTTTCTGCTTGGCTGTCTGACCACTAAACTGAACACATTTTCTGTACAATAACTATTAGAATAGTAAAAATTAAATGAACAACCTCTAAAGGATGACAACAGTGATGAGGATTAAGACTAACCATACCAATTTAACTGAAAAAAAATATTGAAAAAGAGGAAGAGCCAAAAGCAATCAGAAAATGTACATCAACATTTACAGCTATAATTCAATAATTCTATCCTACTAAACCTTTCATTTTGGAAAAAAAATTCTGACAAATACCCAGCAAAGTTAAAAGAAACTGAAAGAGAAAATATGCTGCCTTGCCCATTTGCTTTCCGTGAAAGGTGCTGTCACCACCCCCTCTGCAGAGCACAGTCCCAGGGTCAAATGCAGGCTGCCCAGCAGACCCCAGTACACGGGGCCTGCTCGGGGCATCTCTGAGTGCGGAATGTGTTTATATAAAAACAGTGCTTCAAGTCTATTCAATGGGCTCCACAAAGCAATTCCACATGACAACTTCTTTCCACCATCAAAATCTACTTATTATTAAAAAGAAAACTAGCTTCAAGTTAAACATGGAGACGTTTTGGTTTTCTAGGCTACGGGAACAGCTTAGTGGTGAAACATCAAAACCAGAATGCCTAACATAGGATATCTTTTCTCAAAGAAAGTATAAAGCTTTCTTTTTCTATCTGTTCTACATACAAACAGTTCCAGAGCAATAGCTCATCGTAAAAAAGAATCTGTAAGTTAGACATTCATTTGTAGCCTTGAAATGTGATATCCATCTGAGGTTAGCTATTTCACCAGTTTTGCTGTCCAACTTCAAAGTGTTAGCAATAAGAAGTTCATTGAGCAAATCACAAGACACAAATGCAGTGGTGATGAAAGACACTCATACAACACAGATCCCACGCTACAGCCATCACCCTGTGAAAAGCAGGGGAAGAGGGAAAGGCCCCAAGCTGCAGGGCATGACAGGAAAGCCTTACACCATCTTGAGTAAGTTATTAAACATCCCGAGCCTTCAGTGACTCATTTGTCTCATGTGTAGAATTGATGACAAGAATAAATAGAAGACTAAAATACATACACACCTCGCATACTATTTGTACATAACAGACATTTTAAAAAGTAATAACTAACTAGGCACGGCTCTAACACCTATAGTCCAATCCCAGCTACTCAGGAGGCTGAGGCAAGAGGATCTTTTGAGACTAGGAGATCAAGTTCCGCTTGAGCAACATAGCAAGAACCCGTCCTTCATGTGTAAAGGTAACCCCGCTGTACATCACCTCTAAAAAAAAAAAAAAGTAATTTTTTAAAGATGCATTGTACTCATAAATTGACATGTTGATTTGAAATGTCTTTGTACAACTAAAGATAATTGAAAATAAATTCATTTTTTTAAAAGAATCTGTCTAGGGCTGGCAATATGGCCTATTGGTAAAGTGCTTGCCTCGTATACATGAAGCCCTGGATTCCATTCCTCAGCACCACATATATAGAAAAAGCCGGAAGTGGCGCTGTGGCAAGTGGTAGAGTGCTAGCCTTGAGCAAAAAGAAGCCAGGAACAGTGCTCAGGCCCTGAGTCCAAGCCCCAGGACTGGCAACAAAAAACAAAACAAACAAAAAGAACCTGTCTAGAAAGTCTCATTGTGACTCAAGGGTAGAGCACTAGCCTTGAGCTGAAGAGCTCAGGGACAGTGCCCAGGCCCAGAGTTCAAATCCCATGACTGATAAAAAAGAGTAATTAATGTTGAGGAAATAAGGTAATGTACATAAAAAGATAATAATGCAGCGCTAATAAAGCTAAGTTTTCTGGCAGAATGCTTAATAAGTGCAAAGTGGGTACAAGAAATGAAGTGTAAGTCTATGTTTTCTAGAGCAGAGAAACGTGACCTGTGTCTGAAAGAATGTAACATGTTGGGCAAGTGAAGCGTTCCTGACCTTTTTCCTCCATGCTGCTTGCCACTCACGTACAAATCTGTCTTTGGACTACCTGACAAGATTACAATTGTTCTTTGTTAACCTGACACCTACTATGTGCCCATCAGTGAGCAGGCTTACTTAACACTGATGGCCATGCTACTGAACAAGACAAACCGGAGTCCCTGTCCCCACAAGGATGACAACCTGCAAGGGCACACAGAGTACTTCAGCAGAATTACATCAGTGCGTGATGGCTAATGTGGACTGTCAAACTGACTGGACTGAGAAGCATCTAGACTCGTAAAGCATACGAGGTGTGTCCGTGAGATGTTTCCAGACAGGATTAACCCGGGGGAAAGACATTCCTAAATGCAGGCAGCACCATGCACAAGCGGAGGCCCAGACCTCTCTGTGCCAGGGCAGCCTCTATCTGTAGTCACACTGACGGAAGGAGGCTGGCTGGCCACGGAGCAGCGCTGGGACTCGCATCCTGCTTTGGGGCACCGGGACAGAGCTCCCAGAGGAACGGACGGGGGGGGGGGGGGGGGGGGCAATGACTGACAGACAGGCACATGGCTCTCCTAAAGCAGAGGCTCAATGAGGATTTGTTGTCAATGCCTTCCAGGTAGTGGACTAGCATTCCTGCTCTTTATTATTGGACTATGAGACCTTTATCCTAAAGTTCTCTTCGATGTTGACCACACCGCATTGTGTGCTGGGTGCTGTCCATTCAATCAAGGCTGACGCTCTACCACCTGCACCACAGCTCCACTTACATGGTAAAGTTAGTGACTGATAATATGTTATGTATCTTCTTACAAACATAATCATTAACTGACAGACAAAATGCTAGAAAACTGAAAATATGGTCTACCAGGGAGAAAGACATCAGTCATCTTTACATGGACAGTCTACAAAATAACTCCAATTGTCAAGGTCATCAAGAAACATGAGAAACCTTGACAGCCAAGAGCAACCTAAGGAGACGCAATGGCTAAATATAGTATGTGTCAGGATGAATTCTAGAATAGGGCACCTGAATTAAGTATGGACTTTTGTTAGTAATATATTGACATTGGCTCACTAACTGTAATAAATGTACCACCCTAATTAGTTAGGATATTAAGAAGATAAATGTGGGATATACAGAAACTATTTGTACTAGCTTATTGTATTTCTGTCAATCTAAAATGATTCCAAAAAAATTTAAGGTCAGAAAATGCACTTGACACAATAGTAGTACTTTGCTGAAGTACCAAGCTAAGTTTGTAAAATAAGAATATTTAAAAATAAGTAAAGCCAGGAGTGGTGGCACTTATGCTTGTAGTCCTAGTTTACTTGGGGGGCAGAAATCAGAAGGACAGCAGTTAAAGGCTAGCCTAAGAAAAAGGAAACACCTTGTGTTAATTAGCCAGTGTAATGATGCACCTCCAGCTACTCAGGGGAGGGCATACACAGTAGGGCCTGAGTTTGAAACCAGCCCTAAGCAAAACATGGGATGCCTTTCCTGAAAAAATATCTAAAAGCAAAAGGGCTAGATGCATGGCTCAAGTGGTAGAAGGCCTACTTGAGAAATGTAAAACACTGATCTCAAATTCCAGTCCTGCCAAAAAATGAACAGTTAATTTGTGATATCAGCCACAGACACTTCTGAAAAATTAATGCCTTAAATACTACGGGGAATTGCCAGCAATTGCCAGCAAATCCTGAACCAACAGTCCTTTTTCTTTAAACAAAGGAGTTGGTCTTCAACGACATTCTGCCCGATTTCAGTCAAGCTTCAGAGAAACACAGCCACCCTCTGCAAGATCAGCCATCATGAGTTCCTGTCACTAGATCATTTCCCGGGAGGTCTAGTTAAGTGGATGCTATTTTAAAAATATTAATCTCCTCCAGTCACTTCTACACTAATGTTACAGGTCAAGGTAGAAGATCTTGAAAACTGAGCAAAGTGAGTTGCCTCAATCAAACACTGGACAAAGGAAGACTCTGGGAAAATGTCTGGACCCAGCTCCCTAAGATAAGAGCATGTAGCCAGGCCCTGGTGTGCTCCGTCTCTTCAAACGCTCAAGAAACTGTCCCATCTTCTGCCATGTATGATCCGTGGCCTCTGTAGACGCAGCCACAGGCACATGCTCTCCAAGTCTCGGGTCAAGAAAGCCATCGCTCTTACTTCATTGTGCAGGAAGTGCTTTATGCGCGACACTATGAATGATGAGTCGCCAGAACATGAAAATGGAAATGCTCTGCTGAATCACGGATGCACTTAAACAGGACAAATACACAAACTACTGCATTATTAAGCAAACTTTAAGCTGTTCAATTCTGTGGTCTTTGGGGCATTCACCATGCTGTACAATCACCACATAATCTGAGATTCTTATCTTAGAAAGAAATGAATTCAACTAGCTCCCTCCTAGCTCTCTTCTGTAACGCTAATGAATAGCTATTGTTTCCTATGTCTTTTCTGCTGCTTTTCTCCAGCTACCATTCTAAGAATCATTTATACCTGTACCAGTGAGAGAGACTCACTCCAGTGACAGGGAGCTCATCGCCTCCAAAGAACACTCCTATTGGTCCAAAACTCCAATTACTAAAGAGCACCCTCTTAGGGTGAGTCAATACTTGGCTGTCACTACTCGCTCACATGGTGCCACCTCCAGTATTCCCAAACTATGACTGTCAGGCCAGTTATTTTTAAGCCACAGTTTCCTAACTTGTACAAGTGAAGATAACAACACCTACTGTAACAGGGCTGTTGTGAAAAATAAGATCATGCATGCCCCAAATGAGACTCTCATACCCCGCATAATACTAGGCTTTGAGATGGAGTCAATCAGACATCGCCCTTACCACGCTAGACCATTCATCTCCACTTTCCAAGAATTCTTGGTCCTCTCAAGGTATATATTATCTGATTGTGTCACCTTCTCTTCTTGCTGCAATTACCTACAATCCTCCTAGTGATCAATCTAGCTTAGTGAGTGAAGATTCTAGCTTCTCTTCCCTCTCCCAACCCTTCCCTTTTCCTTCCTCTTTCCCTCTTTCTCTTTCTCTTTCCTTCTCCCTGTGCTGCTCCTACCATTATTCTTGACACGTTCTACATTCGTGCAATCGTCCAACCTCTCAAATTCTTCAGTTCCACCCAGTGCAGCCATTTATTCTCATACAAAGAGGAGGAACCTTTGTTTCTTCCAAGGGCCACTTAGGTATTTATAACATCATTGGGGGCCATACCCAATTACCCATCTAGGTCGACAGCTGCAGGAAGTCAGTGAGCGGCATAAGAAAGCCGTACATGCCTGTTTCATCCTGTACCAAATGATTCCACAGGCCTCATTCAGCCTGCAGGCCAGATGTTCCCCACTCCTGCTTTAAATCAGCCAGTAACTTCAGCAGCTTATTTTAAAACCTTCATTTCAAGCATCTCAACCCCTATCACCTGTCATCTTCCCAGATCACTTCCAGCACCAAACTCCAATTCTGGTGATCATCATCAACTTCCAATCCCACTCAGCTGAATAGTTTTCCACTAATCTCGACCTCTTTTCTCTCAGCCAGCTTAGGTCCATGGCTATACATCACTTCTTTATCCCTCTTTTGTCTCTTGAATTCGTGTGGCAAAAACTCCAATTTGGATTAAACTGAACTCACTGTTTTCTCCACCTCTGCACCCAAGTAGCTAAATATATCTGGAGAAATGAACCCTACATGGTAAATAAATGGCCCTCTTAAATGTACAGTCAAAGGATGATTCCTGAACCAGTAGCAATCGGGCATCTAGAAGAATTAGAAATACAAATCCCAAGGAATTCCCAGAATCAGGAATTCTAGGGCAAGGGTCAGCAGTTTTATACCCCTCCCTCCAGCTGACTCTGATACAGGCAAAAATAGGAGAAATATCAGCTTGGTCAATTCACTCTCCAAGTTTGTTATTTTATGCTTTTTCTTTTAAAAAACCTTATATAGAGTCCCTCCATTTTCCAATACCTGGCTAATACCAATACCCTACTAAAAACAGATGCAATCAGAGGATAATTTGTTCACTCTTCTACCCCCAAATTTAGCAAGTGAATCCATACCTGTACCCACATCCATGCTTTCCCATGGGAAGGTCCTCGGCTCCTCCCAGCAGTCCCCAGCTCCACCCAGACCTGAACTCTTCCCTGCCCACCCTGGAGCTCCCATCAGGAGAGGTGGTCACTCCACCTTTCACCCAGACCTACCGCCTCCTCTCCAGCCCCGGTTCAAAGCTGCCACCTGGATTAGGTACAGATGCTGTGGTGCTCCCCCTAACGTGGGAGATGTGGCCCCATTAATAAACCTCCTTATCTACCGTTGCTGTTATGCTTAATGCACTGGGTGAACTTCCTGTGGCGTACCCCCTGTGGTCACTGTAGATGATTTTGGTACACTGGATATTGTATATATGCTTATCTGAACTAGGGAAGGGAAGGAAAAATGAGGGAGGGTATAACAAATAAGACAAGAAATCTACTCACTACCTTATTATGTAACTGTACCCCCTCTGTACATCACCTTGTCAATAAAATTTAATTAAAATTAATAATTTTTTAAAAAGAAATGTACTCACTGCCTTATGTATGAAACTGTAACCCCTCTGTACATCACTTTGACAATAAATAATTATTGAAAAAATAATAAACCTCCTTATAAACGTCCCTCTGTCTGTGACTCTCCGAGTGGTCCCAGGCGTGGCTGGGATGGATTCTTTCAGTGACAACATACATACAGCCTTTCTTCCTGGGACCAAACCACTGCTCTGCACACTGAGCTACACCAAGCTACTGCTGAGTAGCTCCCTCAGAGTAAGTAAAACTCTGACTGTATTACTCTGTGGCCTAAAACCCTTGAACCGATTTTAATGTGATTAGAAAAAAATCTACAACGACATAACCTCACTCCTGTCGACTTACTCACTGTGTTCAAACTAGGCCCAATTTCCTAGCTACTGCTCTTTATGCAACAAACCAAGCTCACTCCCACCTCAGGGCTTTGATAGTTGTGATCTCGTCTCTCTGGAATGTTCTTCCTCCAGATGCCCATACAACTTGCAGCCTTATCTCCCAAGGCTTTGTTCAAATATTTTCTTCTCAGCGAGGCCTTCCTTCATCTGCAGTAACTCATCCTACCATCACTGCTCCCTAGCCTGTCCTGCTTTGGGGTGTATCATACTACTGACCACGGGGGGAGGAAGGGGGGAGGGGGGATGCAAGAGGGGGGGAAAAGTTGGGTTTTTTTTCTGTTTATGTGGCACTGAGGAGAAAAGGTTGTTTTTTTATTTTGGAATTTCCCAGTATAATATAAGCTCCATAAAAAATAAGAACTTAGGCGCTGGTGGCTCATGCCTATAATCTAGCTAAATGAATGAATGACCTTTTCTAGCTACTAAAGGGAGAGAAATCAGAGAATCATGATTCAAAGCTAACCTGGTCAGAAAATCCATCAATGAACCATTTCCAATTAATCAACAAAATGCTAGACTGAAATTGTGGTCCAAATGCATGAGCACCAGCAATGAGCAAGAAAACCAAGCAAGAGTGTGAGGCTCTTGCTTCAAGCCTCAGTATCAGCAAGAGACACAGGAATATTAAGAAGGTGTGATACATAACTAACAATACATGAAGTTTTAACCATCGATTCTCAGGACTATCAAACTGCTATACTTTCTCTTCCACGTGATTCTCCTTCAGAAGGAGCTCTAATTCTTTAGGATGTGGGTGGCAACCTGGGAAAAGGAAGTCTTTCCTTCTTCAGGCCAAGTATTGTCCACCCTAACTCGTCCTTAGACGACTACTTAAAAACAGTCATTATCCTGGCCATCACCCCCGGCTCCTTCTCATCTCAGTAAACTGGACTCAAGCAGAGCATTTCCAAATATGATCTAATAAACAGAAAGTCCAAGAAGACGATTACTTCACCTAATCTGGACAACATATTTTAATTAACGCAAGAGAAGACATTCTTAGCTCCTTTTTTTCAATGCTGCTGAGTCAATTTCCTGGCTTCTGCAGGATTTTTCATAAATTCAAATCTCCAGATGTTCTCCCTATAAATCATTCAAAAGCCAGTTTTACTCCAAAGTTCAAATCTGACTCTGTCCCTGGAACTAAGGATTCTGAGAAATAGAAAAGGCAATGCTATTATGGAAAGGTCATTTTTCCTCAATGGTCTGTACATCTCGTCTAGAAGCCAGCGCAGAGGCGGGGCGCGAGGACCGCTCCGCCAGGACCGCTCCGCCAGGACGCTAGCGAAGCCCCCCGTGGAAGCCCCCTTTCGCAGGCGTCGGGAGCGTCGGCACCAAGGACCTCCTGCAGCAGCTGCGGATATGGGTGGCTCTGGCAGTCTCAACGACCCCGGGAATGGCTGAGGGCTCTTCCACAAGAAATGGAGGAGTGTAATGGAAAGGTCTCGGACACATGACAGGCCGGGCCCTGCATGACTTACGAGGTGAATTCTTTCAAAGAGAGGCGTGTTCAACTTTTCCAAACTTCAGTTTGCTTCATAGTAAAACTGAACTGTACCAATAGTCACCGTCAATAGTACAAAGATATACATACAAGTTTTTGACAATGAGGTGCTTTTCATATTTTAGATGCTCAAATATTACTTTTCTTCTTCATCTGCTATTAGGTCCTTTTAGAAAAGAAACACATTCTGATCAATGCCTAGAACATGAAACCCTTGGAAATTATTATTAACTTCTCAGTGAATGAAAGGGCCTTTGCTTGCTGTATCTGTTTATCTGTTTTACTAGAATGTAACTCTTCAAAGTAGGAATTGCTCTCCTACCAGCTGAGCATTTCCAGTCACAGAGATTCAACTACAGAAATAAGGTCACAGTGAAGTTCATACTCAACAGATAAATGTGCGCCACCTGGGATCTTCCACAAGCATGAACCCGTCACCTTCAGAACAAAGGCTAGGTCAAGGGCCAGGCGATCTCCTGTCATGCAAAATGTACTAATTCCCTTAAAATCTCTGATAAGTTCTCTTAATAAAACAGCATGTTAAAATCAAGTTCTGGGTGGGGTAGGTGTTTAGTGGTAGCTGGTTATTTTGATTGGCATAGGCATTAGGGTGAAATCACTAACCCTTGGAAAGGTGCCTTGGAACATGCCTGGCACCGGTGGGAATGTAGAAGTTACAAGGCAGCCATGGTGCGATGGTAAAGCCTTAATTCGCAGTGACATCTTAAACAAAGCAGTCTTAGTAAAGCAACCCTGTGAATTCAAGCCAGAACTGAAGGAGCAGGCAGAGACAGAGAATCTCTTAGGCAAAGGACGCCTCACAAACTTGACTGCCTCAAAGGATGGTCTTTACTTCTTCATGCTTATTTTACTCTGCATTCACCAGTTTAACAACATCTGAGAGTGAACTTCTGCACTAAGCGAGGAGTTGAGAAGATTGTTTGGGGGAAGGCTCACTTAAGTTGCCCACTATATTCCTGCTCTCTTTAACAGCCAGTAAACTAGAAAAAATAGACTTAGAAGCATGGGCAGCCTAGAAGATGTCCTAGCTAAGCACTACGAGATTTGTCACTAAGTCTCCTACGCATACACTCCTTTAATAAACAGGATTTAGTGTAATCTCACACACAGTGCTCTCACATGACGTTCTCATTAGCAAACACTTGGTCCAAAATGAAATGCTGAGATAATATATAACTGGGCAGAACATATCCAATGCAAATATAGTCAGCTTTGGAGAAGATGATTAAATATCTATCCAAAAATCTGTCATTCAGTTATTATCCAACCAGACCATAGTTCTCCCACATGGTTCATTCATTCAATCATTCATTCATTCAATATTGAGCAGCTAATCACAGCCAGGTTGGTGTTATATGTTAGAGACAAAAGGATAAATTAGAGCTACAAGATACCAAAACATATGGACTTTATATTCAATTCTTGCTCTTAGAATACCTCAAATATTTACCTCAATATATACCACAAAAAATGCCTCAAATATTTCACTTTTTTGTAATAAAAAATCGTTACAATTTCAGCATCAGAAACCATCCTGATGAGGACAGAAAAGTCCATAATATAGAACAGTATTTCTAACTGAAATCCTAGAGCACTTTTCAAATTGAAATCGAAAATGTGCTCCACAGTATTGAAATGATTAAAAGAATTACAAAATAAAACTATATACACTGTTATAGCATTCGTTTTGAAAGTCTAGATGGAACAGCTGGTTTCCTATCTCAAAACGAACGAGCCAACAACAAACCACAAAAAAAGTAGGAAAAAATGAATACAGCCAATAGCACCAAAGGGACTGGAAGAAATTAAACATAATAAAAATACCTGAGGTGCGGGGAAAGAGGAACCCTTCTCCATTGTTGGTGGGAGTGCAAATTAGTACAACCACTTTGGAGAACAGTATGGAGGTTCCTCAAAAAGCTCAACATAGACCTACCCATATGACCCAGCCATACCACTCCTAGGCATCTATCCTGAACAGCAGGTCCCAAGTTATCAAGAAGACATCTGCACTTCCATGTTTATCGCTGCACAATTCACAATAGCCAAAATATGGAAACAACCCAGATGCCCCTCCACAGATGAATGGATCCAAAAAATATGGTACCTATACACAATGGAATACTACATAGTGATTAGAAATGCTGAAATATTGTTATTCGCAGGGAAATGGTCAGAACTTGAACAAATAATGTTGAGTGAGTCAAGCCTAGAACACAGAAAACAAAGGGGCATGATCTCCTTGATATATGACTGTTGGGGTGGGGGGTGGGGAGAGCCAGTAGAGACCAGGTCTGTGAAACCAAAAACTGCTTGTCAAATGGCATTTCCCTCAGGTTTGGGTCAGCGACCCCACATTATGTAATTAAAACCAAACAACTACTCAACATATAAAGGTCAAAAATAGACCTCTCAGTGGATCACAATAGCTCAAAAGCTATGTGTGTACGTTCATATAAGACAAGGAGAAGCAAACTCTATTGTTGACGTTACATTTAAAGTCCTAAGTGAATTTCCTTTGGCGTAGGCTATGTGGATACTGTATATGTTTTTGATACACTGTGTATTGTATATATGTCTAACTGATCTAGGGAAGGGAAAGAAAAACAGGGTGTAAGATATCACAAGAAATGTACACACTTCCCTATTATGTAACTGTAGCCCTTTTGCACAACACCATGTCAAAAAAATTTTTAATTAATAAAAAAATTAAAAAAGAAACAAAAAAATTCTAAATCTTAAAAAAAAAAATACCTGAACCAGATGAATTAATAGTTAAGTTCCAATGTACCTTTAAGGAAACAGTAATTCTCAAAATAATTTAATCTGTTTCAGATGAAAATGATGCTAGTCATTTATGATGCTCAGGTACTGTACTGAGCATTTTTCATTAATTTGTTTAATCATCCCAATACCCCAATGAGATAGATGCATTTATTAACATCTTTCTACAGGTAAGTATCATAGAATAAGATGGGATTTATTTGGAAGATTTTGGAGAAAAATTACTAACCCTACCCCCAAAAAACTACTCCAAGAAATACTAGATATTATTGTCACTTATTGTAAAAATCAAAAGATTAATCTATAGCTAATCAGTAATTTTAAAAATCAGGAAATGTATATGCCTTATTAGCTTAAATTAAAAATTAAAGAAAAGCTACAATGTTAATAGTAGAAAGGCATTTCAAAACATTCAGCATCTATTCCTAGCAAAAGCTTGCAACAAATAGAATTACTATATTCACTATTTAAAAAATGAACTATGCAACTAGTGAGCAAAGACATGAGGGGTAAAACTAGAGGAAAGGAAAGGAGGGAGGACAACATCCAAGAAGAACTGTACTCAGTACCTGGCTTATGAAAGGATGGAATGGCAACACCTGTGGAACTCTTTACTAACAACAATAAAATTATATTTAAAATTCAAAAACCAAAATTTAACAAAATATTCTGAAAAGTAAATTAGTGAATTTTCCCACCTCTGAGATTTTAATCAACAGAAGAAAATCATAAACATACTAAGTATATATAAATTTGTGGATATGTACATCCTCATTTATACTGATGTATATGTTAATAGACATAATAAACACGTAAAACAAACTTGCATTTCACAAACAACTCCAGAGTAAATACTAAATGCTTACCAACAGGCTGATGGCAGACTAAATACTGTTTGGCACACATTGCGCTATCATTAATCACTTAAAAATGAATTGGAGATGGGGCTGGGAAGGTGGCTTAGTGGTAGAGCGCTTGCCTAGCATGCAAGAAGCCCTGGGTTTGATTCCGCAGCACCACATAAACAGCAAAAGCCAGAAGTGGCGCTGTGGCTCAAGTGGTAGAGTGCTAGCCTTGAGCAAAAAAGAAGCCAGGGACAGTGCTCAGGCCCTGAGTCCAAGCCCCAGGACTGGCAAAAAAAACAAACAAACAAAAACTGGAGAGATTTTCATATAAAATGTTGGACATGAAAAACATAACTGGGGAGAGAGTGAGGGAAGGAGTGACCTTGTAAAAATGAGTGTACTCTACCTGACTTATGTAACTGTAATCCCTCTGTACATCATCTTTATAACAATCATAAAAAATGTTAAAAACAAACATGATAGAGAACCATGAACTGTGTATCATTTCTACTTCAACACTGAAAAATAATTTAAATCATATACACATATAGAGCTATGATACAATGAACAAAAAAAAAGCATGGAAAAACATATGTGGACACAAATGGGACTGGAGATTGTCAGCATGGGTGAGCGGGTGACTACATGCAGCTCATCTGGAAAGACACTGTGTGCCTGGGTGGGTTTCTGGCAGGAAACAGGAAAAAGAGTCTGAGAAAGAAAAGCCAAAAAGTACAAGGGGAGAAAAGAATTACCCAAGATAACTCCAGCATTTTATTTGTTTAAATTATATTGCTGCAAAACTGTGCTTTTATCTGTATAAACACATAGATATATCCGTCCAGGCAGAGAGTAGAGACGCTAAGAATCCTCGTCTGCTATTTTACTCACAAACCCGCACCCCTATTCTCCCTTCTGGGGAGAAGTGTGCAGGCCCTGGAGCTGCTAGCTGTTTATTCCGCTCTCCTCCAGCACTCAGTGAGGGGCCTAGGCAGATCTTTCCACACATCTGTACCTTCCTCATCTGTTACGAAAACACGTGGGGATGCTCCTCATCACTAAACTTGAATACAGAACACCAACTGAAGACGGGCGTGGGCAAAGATGCCTACTCCCACACAGGACACACACAGGACACAGCGAGCTATCACAGCTTCATAAACTGTGTCTCAACTCCTCTTATGCAGAATAGTGAGACAAGTCTATTTAAGAATTCAGTCAACAGAAATGTAAGACCAGGTAACAGCTAACAGGAACCATCACAAAGCCGTATTCCAGAATCAGACTACATTAGAGAGAACAAACTACCAGCTTTCACTTCTCGCTAGCAGTTTGGCAGTCTATAATTTTAATTGCTACCTGAGAGCGGGTTTAGCAGAGATAAGCAAATAAAACGCCTCCTGTTCCCTCAAAGTGGGTTATTATATCTGAAACTTAAAGGTTATTGTAGTTAAAACCCTTACACATTCATCCCACCTTTTTCCTGAAGCTGCCACAGAGAAAACTTTATTTGTTGAACAAATCCTTTTCAAACAGAAAGTTAAAAGTGAAACTATTTACTAACGGGAAGAGAATTCGCCTGTAGACGGCCAAATCAAGATGTCTTAGGGAAAAAAAACTCTACAAAGAGTAAATTAAAAGTCACAATATCCTGAAAACCTCTCTAGATGACAGAGAAAGAGGAGCCAGCTGAAGGCTCACAGATCCGACTGCATGGTCAAAGTTTTTTATGGAAAAGCCTAGAACATTTTTTGCAGTTCTCATTTTGCCAGATGCAAACAGAAATACATGTAACAGAAAGAAATAATAATAACTTGGCTCTCTGCAACCTTTAGAATAGCTGAATTTGTTTGAATACTATGATCCTGTACACGAAAGCGCAAAGATTTCTGAACCCAACATATGACCAGATGAATGCAGCTTTTTAAAGATGGGACACCGTGGCGGCCGTGCAGCAGGTGAACAAACAGGTATAATGTGGTACTCGGCACGGATTACAAAACTATAACATCCATGAATTAAGAAAATAGGCTGTGTAGCTAGGCGGTCTGGGTTTCAACACAGGCTCCCACTGCCTCGGGGCCTCAATTTTCTCATCTGTATCTAGAAAGAATATTTCTCTCACACGTGGATGTTGCGAGGCATAAGAGTGAAGTACTATAAAGCATTTATAGTAATTCCTGATGGCACAAGGTAAGTGCTCTATCAACCACAGCTACTAATTGCATACAAGAAAAACTGCAAGTAGAAACTACTTAAGAGGACAAAAAATAGTATAGGGAAACAGAGGTGAAAACACAGAAGAGACAAACATACCCAACTAAACAGGTCTCTGAAGGAAGAAGACTGAGAAAAGGAAAAAAATAAAAGATAAATATAATTGCTAGAGCTTGGTGCAAGCAGAAAAAGAAGAGGAGTAGGCAAAGGTAGTGGAGGAGGAGGAGGATGAGGAGGAAGAGGAGGAGAGGGGGAGAAAGGGAGAGGAGGAGGAGGCAGAAGGGGAGAGGAGGAGGAGGGAGAAGGGGAGAGGAGGAGGAGGAGGAGGGAGAAGGGGAGAGGAAGAGGAGGACAAGGGGGAGGAGGAGGAGGATGTAGATTAAACCAATGTGTGTGGCTCTGGCTATGGTAGGGCCAGGGCTGAGACTCCTCCAGGATGTGGAAATAGACTTCTCCCCGTGGCCACTGGAAAATTATACACCAGCAATCAAGAAGGTAGGAGACAATGGCAATGCTGAAGAGTCCTAGAAAAAGAGACTGGCCTCCCCAAATAGTACTGACCTATGATTGTGTAAGATGAATAAAGGGCTGGGAGCTGGTGGCTCATGCCTGTAATCCTAGCTACTCAGAGTTCAAGCCCCATGACCAAAAAACAGACAGACATGAATAAAGGTAATTTTGACAGTACGGATAGTAAACATTAGACTAGCAAGACAACAAAGAGAAATTAAGCTGAAAAGCACAACAGCTAACAAGGAAAGTATTTTTTGTAGAAAAGAAAATTAACCCCAAAATGAGGGAAATAAAAGCAAAGAGGAGACTATTATTTGTTGAATATTATATACCTGTAACTGCCCTTGGGTACTCCTAATAATTCAACTTAATCATTTCTCACAATATTCCCAGTAGAAGGAGACGTGTTATCCCCACGTTATTTTATAAGACTAGGCTGGGTTAAGGAATTAGCTTGAAGTCTAGCTTTCCAGTTTACTTGCACATGACGCTTTCGGACTGGAATCTAGAGGAAGAACTAGCCTATCGGCAAAAGTAAGACATTTCAAAAAGAGGAAAGAAAACCCTAAGTGCAGTGGGAGAAAGCCAGAGTGATTAACACCTATCTGACGACAACACAGGTCTTTTAGAAAATACGAAAGGGGAAAAGAGTATTTTCACACAAAAAGCTAACCCATCTCTCAGTGTGAGAACAGGCGGGATTAGTGGGGACGACTCTGTACCTCTCCAGGGCTCTCCACTGGCACAGCAGTTAGAATTCTCAGTAGCAAGCCTCACTTGCCACTCTCCTCATCATCATTCAGTTACTCCCCACCACTAACAAACTTTTAAAGGATGTGGAAAAACACAACCAAAGGAAATTATCTAATTAGCTTATATTCCTCAAACTAGAGGGAACAATAATATTTTTAAACACCGCTTCTAAAAATAAGTGCTTATTTTATAGCTCATTAGAACACGGCTTTATTCTCCATTGAAATTCTTCACTTTTCACATCTCAAAATTTGTAAAATAAATGACACTTCCAATGCCAGTTAAAGAACAACATTGACACCTTGTGGTGAACATCCTGAAGTATCAAGCATACCAGTGATTAAAGGGCTCCTAATTAAATGTCTGCTTCCCTGAAAACAAACCTTTAATCTGGAAATTCCTAAGAACTGAAATGGAAAAGTTCAACTACTATCACACACTTGCAAAGAGCTCTTAATAATCTGGCAACACTGAAACTATTCTAAATCCTCAGCTCTGAACCACAAGACTAGAGTTAAATCTCAGGTTAATTGTTCTGCTGAAAGACAGCACAGCAGCCCCATAGGAAGGAGCTTCGGGCCCAGGTTTTAGGTGCTCCAAAGTCCTTGCTTCCGTCAGGATGTCCTCTTTCTTTCTGATGCTCACAGACAAAACTGTAGAGGGAACAAGGGGCCGATTGCTACAGTGAACGTGCCTAGCCAAGTATAACCTCAAAGCAAACCCTCTGGGGCCTAGGTTCTCATCTTGACTCCCACCAGCTCCGAGAATTTGAGAGCTAAGTAACAGTCAAGAACTCAGGCTATGTTTTCCAGTATAATTACACACCAATTAGCTACTTTTATAAGCCAAGAAAGACCAGGAAAAGAAAATGTGTGCCTTATGAAGGGTCCCCCTCCAGAGACGATGCGCCTGGGGGAGGGGACACGGGGAGCCGTGGAGTACCCGGATGGACAGACAGGCACACGAATTTCCCAGCAGGCACCTCAAATCTGTATGGCAAAAACCACAGGAAAAGCGAGGCTGTTCGTGGAGCAGATGAGGGGGACTTGCTCCTCGTGTCTGAGAGATGGTTCTCGTTTGCTTTGTGCCTTCAGAAAGTAAGTCACTTACCACCTGGCAACCTCAAGTCAAGACAAAGGCAAAAAAGCCACAGCCCTGATAGTGAACAAAGTTTCTGAGAGAAGAAGTAATTGTGAAAATGCCTGTGAGCTTCCCACAGCGTTAACATGGCGGCAGGCTCCATTTCCTCAGGCATCAGAGCCGTTCGGTGGAGGGCGGGGCCTCCGGGCCCAGCGGGCAGCGGCTTCTCCAGGATGGGCCGCGTGGCTAGCTCGGTGCGCTGGGTGTGCTGGGTGCGCTGGGTGCCCTGGGTGCGCTGGGTGCGCTGGGTGCGCTGGGTGCCCTGGGTGCCCTGGGTGCGCTGGGTGCCCTGGGTGCGCTCGGTGCGCTGGGTGCGCTGGGTGCGCTGGGTGCCCTGGGTGCGCTGGGTGCGCTGGGTGCGCTGGGTGTGCTGGGTGCGCTGGGTGCCCTGGGTGCGCTGGGTGCGCTGGGTGCGCTGGGTGCCCTGGGTGCCCTGGGTGCGCTGGGTGCGCTGGGTGCGCTGGGTGTGCTGGGTGCGCTGGGTGCCCTGGGTGCGCTGGGTGCGCTGGGTGCGCTGGGTGCCCTGGGTGCCCTGGGTGCGCTGGGTGCCCTGGGTGCGCTCGGTGCGCTGGGTGCGCTGGGTGCGCTGGGTGCCCTGGGTGCGCTGGGTGCGCTGGGTGCCCTGGGTGCGCTGGGTGCCCTGGGTGCGCTCGGTGCGCTGGGTGCGCTGGGTGCGCTGGGTGCGCTGGGTGCCCTGGGTGCGCTGGGTGCCCTGGGTGCGCTGGGTGCCCTGGGTGCGCTCGGTGCGCTGGGTGCGCTGGGTGCGCTGGGTGCCCTGGGTGCGCTGGGTGCGCTGGGTGCCCTGGGTGCGCTGGGTGCCCTGGGTGCCCTGGGTGCGCTGGGTGCCCTGGGTGCCCTGGGTGCGCTGGGTGCCCTGGGTGCGCTCGGTGCGCTGGGTGCGCTGGGTGCGCTGGGTGCCCTGGGTGCGCTGGGTGCGCTGGGTGCGCTCGGTGCCCTGGGTGCGCTGGGTGCTCTGGGTGCGCTGGGTGCGCTGGGTGCGCTGGGTGCGCTGGGTGCGCTGGGTGTGCTGGGTGCGCTGGGTGCCCTGGGTGCGCTGGGTGCGCTGGGTGCGCTGGGTGCGCTGGGTGCGCTGGGTGCGCTCGGTGCGCTCGGTGCCCTGGGTGCCCTGGGTGCCCTGGGTGCGCTGGGTGCCCTGGGTGCGCTCGGTGCGCTGGGTGCGCTGGGTGCGCTGGGTGCCCTGGGTGCGCTGGGTGCGCTGGGTGCGCTGGGTGCCCTGGGTGCGCTGGGTGCGCTGGGTGCCCTGGGTGCGCTGGGTGCCCTGGGTGCCCTGGGTGCGCTGGGTGCGCTGGGTGCCCTGGGTGCCCTGGGTGCCCTGGGTGCGCTGGGTGCCCTGGGTGCGCTGGGTGCGCTGGGTGCGCTGGGTGCGCTCGGTGCTCTGGGTGCGCTGGGTGCGCTGGGTGCCCTGGGTGCGCTGGGTGCGCTGGGTGCGCTGGGTGCGCTGGGTGCCCTGGGTGCGCTCGGTGCCCTGGGTGCGCTGGGTGCCCTGGGTGCGCTGGGTGCGCTGGGTGCCCTGGGTGCGCTCGGTGCCCTGGGTGCCCTGGGTGCCCTGGGTGCGCTGGGTGCGCTGGGTGCGCTGGGTGCGCTGGGTGCGCTGGGTGCCCTGGGTGCGCTCACGCGGCCCAGCAGCCTGGGTGCAGCCCCTCTTCTCCCGAGCATGTCAGAGCCCTCCCGCCGCGTCGTCTACACCCGCGCCTCCGCTGCTCCAGTCGGCACCACCCCCAACCCTCCTCTTCCCTCAGACCTCGAGCCTTTTCTTTTCTCCAAAAGGATCGTGCAATCTCATACTTAGAAAACATCTTCAAAACAATCCCATCTTAGCCTCCTTTTACTGAGAGGGGGCGAAGGCGGTCAAGATCCGCTAGGGGCTTGGTCACATTTCAAGCTCTTTCTAGACACTGCTTGCTCATTGCCATAAGCTCAAGACAAAGCATACACATGCGCACGCGTGCTTTATACCTCCACCTTCTAATGAGGAAATCTCATCTGCTTTGTTAAATACCCTAAGCCACCCAAGTGACAACACACCTAAAACATGAAGCAAAAGTTATCAAATATAGGCCATGACTTTAGTCAAAATCAACAAACCAATTCATAAGCAGGCTAATGAGCTAACGAGTCTTCTCAAGCCAGAGACGGTGCTCAGGCCCTGAGTCCAAGGCCCAGGACTGGCAAAAAAAGAAAAGAGTCTTCTCAGAAGTAATTAAAAAAAAACAAAAAACTCCAATAGACACATGAAGAAATGTTCAATTTCTCTGCAAATCAAATCAACATTGAGATTCCACCTCAGACAAGCCAGAATGTCCATTATCAAGAAAACAAATGATATCAGATGCTGGCAAGGATCAACCACTCTGGAAAGCAATATGGTGGTTCCTCAAAAAATTCAACATAGGACTACCCTATGATCCAGCAATTCCACTCCTGGGCACTTACCCAAAAGATTACAAACCAGAATACAATAAAGCCACCAGCACAACCATGTTTATTCCATTACTATTCACCATAGCCAAGGTACAGAATCAGCCCACATGCCCCTCAATGAGCAAATGGATTAAGAAAATGTGGTATATATACACAATGGAATTTTACTCATCCATTAGAAAGAATGATACTGTACCATTTGTAAAGAAATGGAAAGACCTGGAAAAAATTAAGTGAAGTAAGACAGGCCCAGAAAGACAAATGACACATGTTTTTGCTGATATGTAGAAGCTAGATTTAGCTTATAAGTAAGTATGTTGGGTAGTATGCACATATATACAGATGTATGAACCAAAATACAGTAGATTCGAGGGAGAATTCAAATATTGTAACTCCTCGGAAAGGCAAAGTCAAAGTTCAGCAAAAGAAAACAGGATGCCAGTACTCCACAGGAGTGTAGCCAAGAGAAAGGGGTGGGCAAATGAAGAGGAGGACGAAGGAGAAGGCTGTCAAGAACCCAGGTGTGGTAAGGGAGAGATGCGTGAGAATGTGGAGAGGGATGAAACTGATCAAGACATTTACATAAATATTTATTTTATTTGTGTCGCTCCTGGGGCTTGAGCTCAGGGCCTGGGCACTGTCCTTGAGTTCCTATTGCTCAAGGCGAGCACTCCACAGCACCACTTCTGGCTTTTTCTGTTGATGTGGTGCTGAGGAATCGAACCTGGGACTTCATGAACACTAGGCAAGCACTCTACCACTAAGCCACATCCCCAGCCCCTAAGATATATTATATTCATAAACTGTTTGGTTAAATGGCAACTCCTCTGCACAGCTACTTAAAGATAATAATAAAAAATATGGAGTATTAATCGTATTTACTCTTTGTCCTGAAGATTAAATGTTATTAGTTGTTAAAATTTTAGTGTCCAGCACAGAACAAACGTTTAATACATTTTTTGCCAGTCCTGGGGCTTGAATTCAGGACCTGCGCATTATCCAAGGCTTCCTTTTGCTCGAGGCTAGCACTCTACCACTTGAGCAGCACCACTGTGGCTTTTTCTGTATATGTGGTGCTGAGGAATCGAATCCAGGGCTTCATGTATGTGAGGCAAGTACTCTACCACCAGGCCACATTTTTTTAGCCCTGCCCCCCCTGACCTGCGGGAGAGACGGGGGGAAGGCACGCCCCGACCAGACGAGCCAAGAAAGGAAAGGGTCCACAGGCCGGCTGCACCCAGCCCTCCCTCACCGGAGGACAATCAGACTCTATGGGAGTCAAGTCAGAGCAAGATCTCGTTTATTGAGGGGAACACATGTAATTTATAAGGCACAAGAGCCAATCAGATCAAAGATAGGCAGGAAGGGGAGGGGTGTACATGCACCTATCTAGGGACTTGGCATTATGGCTCAAGTGGTAGAGCACTAGCCTTGAGCACAAAGAGGTTCAGGGGCAACTCTGAGTTCAAGCTCCACAACCAACCAAAAAAAAACAAAAAGTAATATAGACAGGTGGAAAGTTTCATTGATCAAGATATATTGAACTCATAAAGTAACATGCTAAATTGTAACCTCTTTGTACAACTACTTAAAGATAATTTTTAAAAATTAAAAGGGTAATGCATCTAATCCAAGTGACCACACATTACATCATTTTGAAGAGAAAAATACCAATTTCACAACTTTCTAATGTTTATAAAATAATCATTCTCCAAACATCCTTCTGGACTCTTCTCTAGTAGCTAAAGATATCTAGAAGTCTAAAATTTATGGTATGTGTGTAAACACTAAAAAATACTGCCAAGAGTAAATTTCAATAACAATCTGTCAAGTAGGATGAGCAAAGCAAAGGTTGAAAGTCACTATTAACTTTATTTTGAGATGCATTTGCTTCAGTAGCTTGCCCCTGGGAAAATACCTTAGATGAGCAACCACACATAAAACTAAAGCCAAGGGCTGGGGATATGGCCTAGTGGCAAGAGTGCTCACCTCGTATACATGAAGCCCTGGGTTCAATTCCCCAGCACCACATATACAGAAAATGGCCAGAAGTGGCGCTGTGGTTCAAGTGGCAGAGTGCTAGCCTTGAGCAAAAAGAAGCCAGGGACAGTGCTCAGGCCCTGAGTCCATGGCCCAGGACTGGCAAAAACAAAAAAAAAACCCTAAAGCCAAAATTTATAAGTTTTCAAAATTAAGCCTAAACACTATACGAATATAGAGAGTAGGAGAGTTTAAACCTCTTGGCATCAGATTCTTACAATGCTTGTTTGGCTTGCTCACCATGAATCTTTGAGATGAACTGTGGTTCAGAACCATAGTTATGTTCAGGGCTCCTGAAAACTTGTCTAGTGGTTGTGAAGGTTTTGGTCTAGTGGTTGTGAAGGTTTTGGTAAGTATGAATTTTGCACCTCTCAGTGCTCCTCTTTGCAGTCCAGAAGACCAGCCAGTAGTTATGTCTCTGTTTTAAGATGATGGACTTCCAGCCAGGCACTGGTGGCCTGCAATCCTAGCTACTCAGGAGGCTGAGATCTGAGGACAGAAGTTCAAAGCCAGCCTGGGCAGAAAAGCCCATCAACCTTTCATCCCCAATTAATCAACAAAAAGCTGGAAGCAGAGGTGTGGCTCAAGTGGTAGAGTGTCAGCAGTAAACAAAAAGCCCACACAAGAATGAGAGACACTGGAGTTCAAGCCTCAGTACTGGAAGAAAAAATTTATAAAGAAAAAAAAAAGGAGAAGAAGGAGAAAGAAGAAGAGGAGGAGGAAAGAAAAAAGACCACTGACTTATAACTCCTCTGTCCCTCTCTGCTCAAGGAAAGGAAAAGATTTTTCCAAGGTTTTGTGAAAGAGATAAACTTAAATCACTACAGCTAGAAAATTTATGAAGCTTTCACTAGAAAATGTTAAGCTGGGTAACAGCTTCTAACAGTCCTATATATTCTTTTGCAATGAAATGTCACAAACTCATAATGAGCAAGATTCTTTAAAATTCAGGAAGACTGTAAGAAATTTCTTACCGTAGCAAAGAAAAGACATCATAAGAATTGCGAACACAGTTCTGATCCACCTGAAGAATGTTCTTCTGAGCATTTGAATAACTCTGAAAGATAGTGATCAAGAAAGCAGCCATTGAAAACAAAATAGTATTTGTGCATACATTAATCATGTTTTGCCTTTTAAAAATATCACAAGGGCTGGGGATATGGCCTAGTGGCAAGAGTGCCTGCCTCAGATACACGAGGCCCTAGGTTCGATTCCCCAGCGCCACATATATAGAAAACCGCCAGAAGCGGTGCTGTGGCTCAAGCGGCAGAGTGCTAGCCTTGAGCGAAGAAGCCAGGGACAGTGCTCAGGCCCTGAGTCCAAGGCCCAGTACTGGCAAAAAAAAATAAAATAAAATAAAATAAATAAAAATATCACAAGCTGTGCTCATGCCTATAACCCTAGGCATCAGGAGACTGTGATCTGAGGATGACAAGTCAGACGAGGCAAGAAAGTCTGCGAGACTCTTATCTCCAATAAACTACCAAAAAGCCAGAAATGGAGCTGTGTCTCAAGAATAAGCCTTGAGCACAAAAGCTCAGAGACAGCACCCAGCCCCTGAATCCAGCCCTGAGTTTAACCCCCAGTAACACACACACACACACACACACACACACAGATAAATTTATAAACTCCTGAATGATATTAAAATTTTAAAGATTTCTAAAAGAATAATTTCATGAAACTGAAACCTACCTTTTCAAACCAATAAATATTTTTCTCACATTTCCCCCACAGAACCAATGCTTCACATTACAAATTGTAGTGAAACAAGGGGGAGAAGACACAATTCTTCTCTAACGACATACAGCAAAAATACCTCAAAAGAAATTAAATGCCTATAAAGCTTAAAAGCTCATCAGGTGTGGTAGTATATGTACATGCCTCCCAGCACTAAGGAAACTGAGGTAGGGGGACTGTGAGATCAAGTCCAGCCTCGGCTATGGAAAGAGCTTGAGGCTGACTGGGAGATATATGTAATAAAAACAAACAAACAACAAAAAAAAAAACTATTGGAAAAAAATACGGGGGTAAACTATATAGCCTCATGTTCCAAGTGGTGTCTTAGCTATGACACCAAGGCAAGAACAACACATTACCAAGTTGAGCATCACTAAAATAAGGTTATGGGGCATCATAGGACACTTTATAGTGGAAAAATAACTCTCAAAATAGAAAATGTTTCATAAATCATTTATCTGACCAGTCCAAACAAATATTAAAAACACAAAGTACTCTTACAACTTAACAACAAAAGAAAAAACAACTTGCTGAGGGCCTGGCTCATGCTCAGCAAGAATGAGGCCCTGATTTAAGAACTCTCCCCCTCAAAACACCACTCTGTGTGTGCGTGTGCGTGTGTGTGCGTGTGCGCGCGTGCGTACACGCGCGTGTACACACCAGCACTAGGGCTTGAGCTCGGGGTCTCTCGCTTTCCCTTATCTTTTTTGCCCAGAGCTAGTACTCGCTACCTGAACCATGCCTCCACATCTGACGTTTCGTTGGTTATTAGAGATAAGAGTCTCTCTGATTTTTCTGCCTAGACTGGCTTTGAACCACCATCCCCAGCTGTCAGCTGCCTAGTGGCTAGGAATACAGTTGTATGCCACCAAAGTCCGGCTAAGACAACCTAATTTTAAAATGGGCAAAAAGTGGAAGAGATATTTCTCCAAAAAACAATACATCAGTGGCCAGAAAGCACACAAAAAGATACGTACCATCACTAGTCACTAGAGAAATATAAATCAAACTACAATGAAATATTGTTGTATGTCACTATATTTGCTATGGCTATAATACAAACAGCAATAATATTAAACAGAAACACATGTTGGCAAAGAAGAAGAAAAATTAGAACTCTCCTACATTACTGTTCAAATGTGAAAGAGTAAGTCACTGTTTAGAAATTCCTTTAAAAAATTAAAATACTGGGCTGGGGATATGGCCTAGTGGCAAGAGTGCTTGCCTCGTATACATGAGGCCCTGGGTTCGATTCCCCAGCACCACATATACAGAAAATGGCCGGAAGGGGCGCTGTGGCTCAAGCGGCAGAGTGCTAGCCTTGAGCAAGAAGAAGCCAGGGACAGTGCTCAGGCCCTGAGTCCAAGCCCCAGGACTGGCCCCAAAAAAAAAAAAAATTAAAATACTGCCTGTAATCCTAGCTACTCAAGAGGCTGAGATCTGAGGACACCAGTCCAAAGCCAATCCGTGAGACTCTTTTATCTCCAATTAACTACCAGAAAACCAGAAGTGGTGCTATGGCTCAAACGGCAGAGCATCAGTTATGAGCATAAAAATCCAGCCAAGAGCTTGAGGCCTCGAGTTCAAAACTTATTACTGACAAACAAAACAAAAAAGAAGATTCTCAGGAAAATTGATTAGTGATGTTCTACTTTGTCTTATTTTATACAAAATAATTTTATACAAAAATTTAGCAAACGGGCTGGGAATACAGCCTAGTGGCAAGAGTGCTCGCCTCATATACATGAAGCACTGGGTTCGATTCCCCAGCAACACATATATAGAAACATGGCCAGAAGGGGCGCTGTGGCTTCAGTGGTAGAGTGCTAGCCTTGAGAAAGAAAAAAAAGAAGCCAGGGACAGTGCTCAGGCCCCGAGTCCGAGCCCCAGGACTGGCCAAAAAAGAAAAAAAAAATTAGCAAACATTTTTCTCTATTAAAAAAATCACCCAACTGGGCTGGGACTACGGCCTAGTGGGAGAGTGCTTGCCTCCCATACATGAAGGCCTAGCTTTGATTCCTCAGCACCACATATATAGAAAAAGCTGGAAGTTGCACTATGGCTCAAGTGGCAGAGTGCTAGCCTTGAGCAAAAAGGAAGCCAGGGACAATACTCAGGCCCTGAGTTCAAGCCCCAGGACTGGCAAAAAAAAAAAAAAAAATCACCCCACTCTATGAATACAACTGAAAGCAACCCAAGCCAACAGGGAAGGAACATTGGGCTGAAAGCCCAAAGTCAGACTTGAGTCCTCATGAGCTGCCGCCTTCTCTGGAGCAGCCTCCAACCCTCGTGCCCTCCAGTTCTTACAGTGTAAACGGAGAGTCACACTAAGAGCCCATGGCACCTCCAGTTCTTACAGTGTAAACGGAGAGTCACACTAAGAGCCCATGGCAGTGCTTCGGGCGGCACTGCTCCACGGTTCCCAGTCTGATGTTACTCTGCTCCAGGGCCAGTCACCAGCTGAATGCTCACGCGGCCTGTGAAATGTCCTATTATTAGCCCCACTTTCTAGATGAGGAAACTGAGACAGGGAGGATTAGTGGGAGAGCCATGCAGTCTGGCTCCTGGCCTGTGTTTTCAATGGCCATGCTACACTTGGTGATCTCGTAGACCTTTCCACAATTCTAACATTCTGAGGCCATGCACACTTAAGGTAACTTAAGGACAGTATTAAAGCCTCACTTAGCAATTAACATTCTTGAAATATGCTAAGTGCCTTGTTCTGAGCGACATCTAAGGACCAGATACGCCATCCTGACAGAGCTCTGGCAAAGGATTATAATGGAAAGAAACAACTCATTTGTATCTGGTTATCTGTGCAAGATACAGCAAGGGCCAAAGAGCCCAGAAAAGGCTCACTTGTCACTCAAACTCCTCTGAAGCCAGGCCTGACGATTCTTTTTCAAGGAGAGAAGAGTCGCCTGTCTGGTAAGAGCCTGTTAAATGGTTCAGAGAAACAGATAATTTCCCATCTCCCACAAGCACGGTAATTCCAGACAAAGCAGGTGTATTTTGAGATCAGAGGCTAGGAAACTATTTCCATAAGGGGACAGATAGTATTTTTGGCCTTGTGGGCCATATGTCCCCTCTGTGACATACTCTTTGTTTTTTCTTTCAATTTCTTTTAAAACATAAAACCCACAGTTTCATGCAGGCGATATAAAAGCACACGCCAGCCTTTGGTTTGTTTACCCCATCCTAGCTCACTGGTTAAGTCACTTTCAAGAACATGGTCCAGTCAGTCCATTTTGAGGGGTTTTAGCTAATCCAACAGTCACAAGTCTTCATTAAAACTACCAAAGTTATATGGAAATAACTTACTTGGTAGGAGAATTAATGGTGAAAACCGCAGCAATACACACACACACAGATTCATTTTGATGTTCACTGCACACTCAACACACAGAAGATGTTAGGCAATGGCTCCTCGCCACTCCATCAAGCACACAACCCAGTGAAGGTTCCAAGTGAAACAAATAACGTACAAGTGTCATAAGGAGCGTTTTTAGAAGGAAGCTCTAAGAAAGACTCCACAGAGTGGGGCAGGGACATGAAAGGCTGCAGGGGTGGCAGGACTAGGATGGGCCAAGCAGCACTGAGACGTTCGATGGCTGGGCAGGAAAGCCCCACACAGACTGGACACCTTTAGCCAAAGCATGACAGTGGAAAACACAGCTGCATTCAGGGAAAATTAAATAGTGATCCAGTTGGGTCAGCCTCAGTGAGACGGAAAGGACTTGAAGCCTGGGATTGGAAAGGAGAGGGGGACAGAGCTAAAGACGTAGGCTGGGAGGTCCCACGCACAGACAGTCCAAATACCATGCTGAAGGGTGAAGACAACTATGGCAAGAAAGGCTCATGAAGGGTTTCTGACTCTGTATGGTAATGATCAGGGCTGTTCAAAGAAGGTTACTTTGGTAATGACAGATATGATGAATTGGAGGAGGCACAATGCCCAAATACCAGTTAGCTGGCTATTATAAAAATTCCCCACATACTAGACAGACTGAGAGCTCGAACTTCAAGGATAGCACTGGTAATGAAAGAGGAGGAGGGAGAAGTAGACAATAGAAGCAAAAGTACTATACAGTGGACTAAATTTGGGCTAATGGAAGAGATGTGGACACATCCAGCAGACACTGACAATTGATACAATTTTTTGACAGTACTAAGATTTGATCTCAGTGTCTCATGCTCGCTCGGCTGACACTCTATCCTAAGCTTTTGAACAGGATCTCCCTTTTCGCTCAGGCTAAACTGAACTATGAACCTCTCATTTATAGTTCCCACATAGCTGGGATGACAGGCACCTGGCTTTTCTTATTAGTTGAAATGGGAGTCCCAGGCTGGCCTTGAACTACAGTCCTCCTGATCTCTACCTCCCAAGTAGCTAGCATTACAGTATGAAATACGCTCCACACCGTCCTAAAGCCAAGGGATAAAAAGATGAACATATGCTGTAACAAGATGAGTCGAGCAGCGGTGAGCAAGACAGAACAGAGTCCATCGGCCTGCGAGAAAACCACGGCAGTAATCCCACTACTTGGGGATGCTGGTCTCCGTTTGGATTATGACAGTGGAGATGGAAACATAGCTTCAGATACCAGTTATCTCAAAGAAGGACTCAACAAGTCCAGTGACTATCAGAACAGAGTGGATTAAAGAAAAAATACTTCATACCTCAAACTGCAAGTGTGCTTTACACATATGCAAAGTGAGTTCTGCATAAAACCCTCCTCCGCCTCATCAGAGACAGTAACAAGTCAGGATGGGTAAGGAGAGCAACACAAAACAAAACCATGAAACGCTTTCAGGTGCAGTGAAATGCACTTTTAAAAACAAAGTATTTACATGTATCAGTACTCCTAAAATCAACAGCCAGCCTGTGAGCCTATGTGTCTATATTCCTATACATTAATACATTTTTAAGGCTTAGCCAAGCTTAAACTGAGAAAACCCCGCAAGTATCTCTGCGAAGCATCAGTGGGCCTTGGACATGCCGGGCCGAGTCCCGAGGAAGCCCAGGGGCTGAGCTGCCGAGGCGGAAGGTGAGACCTCTTCCTACACTCTGAGCGCACCTCGGGCATTCTCTTCACTTGGCCACAATTGCAGACGTGCTTTTCCTCTTTCTAAACAGGGAGAAGCAGTGGGCAACAGAAAAACTGCTATGAAGCAAAATGTAAGGATCTGAAAGCTAAAACTGGTTTTTTGTTGAAACTTGGGTCAACAGGAAAGAAAAGGTTCTTGTTCACAGGTCGGCAGTCAATCACAATTATAATCACACACTCCCAAGAACCATGAGGACTTCAATTGCCCGGCCATAACAGGAAGGCAGAAAGTGAAATCTCTTTTATAACAGAGCCTGATAAGGACAATGTGATCCTAGTAGACTTCATTCACTCCTGGAAAACAATTCACTAAGCCAATAGGGGAGATGCAGATTGCTGAACCTGAGAGAAGCCAGCAGAAGTGAGGAGAGAAGAGAAGGGAATAGTGATAGCAAGCTAACTGGCAAAAGGAGAAAGAGTTGGTGGCAGCGGTCCCCAGCTTGTAAAAGAATCCTCGCTACAAAAGAGGCTGAGAACAGAAGAGTATAGTTTGAAGCCAGCCTACCCAAGAAAGTCCATGAGAGTCTTATGTCCAATTAAATACCAAAAGAGCCAGTAGTTGAGGTGTGGTTCAAGTGGCAGAGCACTAGCCTTGAGCAGAAAAGCTCAAGGAAAGCACCTAGGACCTGAGTTTGAGCCCCAGGACCAGCACCAAAGAAAAAAGAATAGCTTAAACTGAAATTGACTTATCAGAAGAAAATGAAAGTCAAGAATATCCTCATTATAAATTGAATCTAAAAGAATAGTAAAAACGAGTTTTTAAAATTTGAAACATAACAAAATCTGGAACTCCAAATCCCATGGTAAGAACAAATCTAAAGCTGTTTCTGTTTACTTCTCAAGAATCTAAAACATCCATACGAAAAAAAAGCTTGCTTGGCTTTCAATCTTCCAGTATTAAGACTCTCTAAAGCTCAGCACTTGTGCTAAAAAGACAAGAACCTCCAAACTCATAACAGGAAAGATGGCATTTTCCCAGATTATTTTCTGGCTTCAGTGAAGAGAGAGAATGGGGACCACACTGCAGCAACAGGATTTATAAATACGAATTACAGGATAAGATGATTTTCCAAACATCTGTCAAAAGTTAATTTGATCCAAGAGAAAAGGAGGGGGAAAGCCAGAGGAAAGCCAAATCTAATGAGTAATATGTGGAACTTTGTGAATCTGGGCGGGTTGATGGTCTCACGGGCAAGCGCGCCTCCTCTCCATAATAAATACCAAGGCTGTAGACTGAGGCACGTTAGAGTCCGCTCCCAGGGCTTGCCTGAACCTCTTACTTGACTCTTGCAATACACAGCTAGTGGGAATCTGTATCAGTGCAAAGACAGAGACTCCGCACTCTGGGGCACTAAACGGAGCACAAAGAAATGTAGAGATACTGTGTGGCACAATGGTGTAACAAACACAAAGCAAGCTGCTGCACGTGGCGGCTCCGGCCTGTGATCCCAGCTCCAGGGAGGCTGACCTTGAGGACTGTGAGTCACAGGCTGCCCAGGCAGGAAGTCCTGAGACCATCCCCAAAGCAGAGCCCCAAGTGGAGCTGCGGCTCCAGAGGGAGAACGGGAGCCCTGAACAAATCAGCTCAGGAACGGCAGCCAGACCAGCTCTGAGTGCAAATCACTGTTTGGGTGCCTACTGGCTGCTGCCTTGAATCATACTGAAACGTTTTCTTTCAGGGCACTTCACTCGGGAAATGAGAACTATCTCATGGAACTGTTGCACAGATTAAACAGAAACATGTGAAGTATCTAACACATTTGAGGCACTGCAACAAATGAAACTAGCAGTGGTAGTTTTTAAAAGCTCTGTGCACATCTGGTAAAATATTGTTCCTAGGAGATTATACCAACTCATATAGTTCAGGAACAAGTTTAACTCTGGATTTAAAAATGGGCTCAGATACCTAAAAGCTTTATAATAAAGAAGGCAGTGGTAGAACATCAGCTGGCTCATAGTTGTAAGCCTAGCTACTCAGAAGACTAAGATTTGGAGGAGGGAGGTTTGAAGGTAGTCCAGGAGGAAAAGTCCAAAAGATTTTGCCTCTAATTAACCAGCAAAAGACAGGACTGGAGGAGTGGTTCAAGTGGTTCAAGAGGACCAGCCATGAGCAAATAAAGCTAAGTAAGAGTGTAAGGTACTGAGTTCAAACTCTAATACTATAAAAAAAAATTTAATTAAAAAGTCAGGCAGGCTGGAAATGTGGCCTAGTGGTGGAGTGCTTGTCTAGCATGCATGGAGCCCTGGGTTCCATTCCTCAGCACCACATGAAGGAAAAAAAAAAAAGCCAGAAGTGGCGCTGAGGCTCAAGAGATAGAGCGCTAACATTGAGCAAGAGGAAGCCAGGGAGAGTACTCAGGCCCTGAGTTCAAACCCCAGGACTGCCCCCCCTCAAAAAGAAAAACCCAGAAGGGAAAAAAAATCAGGCATAGATTATAGTCCATATCCAATCTGTTTCTTCTCTTTTGTTTTGTTTGTTTGTTTTGGCCAGTCCTGGGCTTCTTTTTTGCTCAAGGCTAATACTCTACCACTTGAGCCACAGCACCACTTCTGGCTGTTTTCTATATATGTGGTGCTGAAGAATCGAACCCAGGGCTTCATGTGTACGAGGCCATGTTCATGTGTAACTAGGCCATATTCCCAGCCCTGTTTCTTCTCTTTTGTAATGAGGTGGGGAGATGAAGTATGTACAAGAACAAGCAATTTATTTCCTTTTAAATCATTTCCAACTTTTCCTTGATGATGTACTAAAAGGCATAGGCCAACTCTGTTGTTAAAATGAAGACTGTCCTCGGGACCCTTGATCCTCAGTCTGGGCGGGCTGTGCTCTGGGAACAAGTGCCCTCTAGCAATCTGACCACCAAGAAGAAATGGGCATTTGTTTACTTCCTTGATTCTATAAAGTTAGCTAAGTAAAAACTTCTTAACTGTCTGGGTGTCAGCACATTCATCCTCAAAACAAGAACACTTTTACTTGCCTACTTGAAGAAACTATCTCCAACAGCATTTAATCACAGTGAGAGAAATGAAATGATGGAAGAATCTCCAGAAGAAATCAATGGTAAAAGCCATCTAGCCCTTCCTTTCACAGATAACGTAGTATAAGGAAGAAGACAGAGAGCATGCACTTTGACTCTTTTTTTTTTTTTTTTTTTGGCCAGTCCTGGGCCTTGGACTCAGGGCCTGAGCACTGTCCCTGGCTTCCTTTTGCTCAAGGCTAGCACTCTGCCACTTGAGCCACAGCGCCACTTCTGGCCGTTTTCTGTATATGTGGTGCTGGGGAATTGAACCCAGGGACTCATGTATACGAGGCAAGCTCTCTTGCCACTAGGCCATATCCCCGGCCCGAGGGCATGCACTTTGATGCCCACTTCTACCACTAAATCAAAGCAGTATCTTAGACATTCCTTTATTCTACAATTATTTACCACATACCTATGAAATACCTATTTTGAGGCTAGTGTTTGAAAAACAAAAACAGTTCATGGTCCCTAAGAAGGGAGAGAGATAGAAACTCCAAAAACCATGCTCAACAGACACAGCTATTTTGATGATATCTTTAGCAGTATGCCCAAAGGCTTCAAAGCAGAGAGTAAGGAACAATATACTGCATAGAAATGGCTGAGTCACTCAACGTCACTTCAGAGCTCACAAAAGTTACTATCCCTCCCAACAAAGGTGCCATCCTTACAGATAAAACTGAGATGAGAATAGCATGTTAATGTTAAGTACTATGTTAATATCTATGCATTGTGTTTACATATGCTATATTTTCAGCAATGTCTAAGTTATCATCTGCAGCATGAAACTAATTTGCCATGACAAATTCAAGAGTTTATGAGGTCCCTGAGCCGCTGTTTCTTCATCTCTGAGGGTATGGGCAATATTTTCTACAGGATGTGGGAGTGTTGTTGTTATTATGGTTTTCTTTAGTTTTGTTGGAGACTAGGCAGGCCTCAAACTTGCACTCCTTCTTCCCGCAGCATCTGCATTATAGGAGTACACTCCTGGTCAGCTTCCGGAAGTATTCATCAGTTACCCAGGATTTCCTTACATTAGGGAACAGGAGCCTAAAACTAAGAGAAACCACGTGGTTTGCTCCAGGAACACGGTAAGAGCATCTTGGATAAGGATTCGGGGGGGGGGGGGGGGGAAGGGGGGTTGGCCAGGCAAGGTGCCTCATGAAATCTTGGCTACCTGGGAGGCTGAGATGGGGAAGACAAAGTCTGAGGCCCTCTGAGGCAAAGTTCTTTAGCAAGACTTCATCTCACGAGAAAGGCTAGACATGGTGGTACATTCCTTCATCCCAGCCACAGTGGGAAGTGGAACTAGGAGGGTTACACTCCAGGATGATTCAAGAAAGAAGCAAGACTGTCTTATTAAGTGGTCCAAACAAAAAGTCTGGAAGTGTGTCTTAAGCAGTTGAACATCTGCCTAGCAAGTGTTAAGTCCTTGATTCAAAACCCAGCACTGCCCAAAAAAAAAAAAAAAAAAAAAAAACAAGAAAGTTTTCTACTTTTAAAAGTGCTATGACTTGAAAAACACAAAATAAGGATCTTTCATATGTACAGAGTCTTAAATCCGGAGCTTGCTGTTGTCCCTAAATCTTCAACCTCAACTTGAAAACGTACTTAAGATGATCAAGTTATGTGGTTACTTTTGTGAAGTTCATCACTAAAATGCTATTTCAATCTCCTGAGAGTTTCTTCCCCTGGAAAAGGATTTGGTCCATTTTGATTCCTTTGACTTGAATTCCAGTCCTATTTTCCCCACTAAAATGAGGAGGCAGTGCCATCTAGTGGACGGTAAAGATATTGCTGCGATAGTTTTAAATACACAAAACAATTCCTAGTAGTCTAATTAATGCTTTCTAAAAAATATTTTTTAATACTCAGCAAATCAGTTTGTAAGCACAATGCATCTTTACTGATGTCACCCTTTAACCATTCTCCCTCCCCCTCCCAATTCAACCCCCCCCATCAACTTTCCTAGTTTCATAGGATACACATACAATCTACAATACAAATACATACATACACAATGAACAACACACTGCCTGCATTGAATACACTGACCACGTTTTCGTGATCCATTCGCCCACTGAGGGGCATCTGGGCTGATTCCAGGGCGTGACTGTGGTGAATAGTGCTAGAATAAACACGGTTGTGCAATACCTTTACCTATCCTGGGGTTCGTAATCTTTGGGGTAAATAAATGCCCAGGAGTCAAATGGCTGGATCATAGGGTAGTCCTGTGTCTAACTTTTTACGGAACCATCCCACTGCTTTCCAGAGTAGTTGGACAAGTTTACATTCCTACAGTATATTAGGGCTCCCTTTTAGCCACATCCTCACCAGCATCAGTCTTTGTCCCAAGAGAGATAAATTTATATATACGATAAAGGGTAGAGAAATCAAAGACAGGGACCACAGGGAATAAATCAGAGGGGGGAAAAAAGAAAAAATAAATAACTTTGAATAGTACACTAAACAACACCAACCAACAAAAACCAAAATAAAACCCCTTGTTTCCCTATCTTGGGAGTACCTTTCAATGAGCATCATTTTATATGGTCATATGTAGATAGCTATTCAGCTATTGTGATCTTCTGCTAGGACTATCCTAGGTGTATACTAATTATTACAAATGAGGGAAACCATGCAACCTATGCTTCTTTGGGTCTGGCTTACTTTTACGAATGGGGCCATGTTATGGAAGCATAGAATTCATTGTGTATATATAGCACATTTTCTTGATCCACTCATCTACTAAGGGGCACCTGAGTAAACTACTTAGAAAAGTCTCAAAGTGATGCTATGGCCTTGAACAAAAAAAACCAGGGAAAGAACCCAGGCCCAGAGTTCAAGTCCCAGGACTTGAAAAAAGCCAAGTGAGAACACCAAGCTCTAAATTCAAGCCCTAGAATGCCCTCACCACATCACTATTCACTATTCACTTCAAAAGAGTTAGGTCACATAACAGAACACAGCTAGCTTAGATTTTCCAAAGGACTATAGATTCGATTTTGAAAAAAATAATTGCAATGACTGTCTACCTTACAAAACAATTTTTACTCTAAAAAAGCATTCAACCTACACCACAGCACCACAGTAAACAATTACCCTACAGTGATCCTTTAAAGCAGGACTGGGTCCACACAGAGCGTCTCAGGATTCTATCAACCAAGGTGCCAGGCACACCTGCAGTAACCAAACCCCACAACATTAGTAGAATCCTCTTACCTTATGTTCAAAGGGAGCACCATAGTAGCCATCATTTAGCCCAAAAATTATTTCATTTTGGTTTCGGGCATGAATCTAAAGAAAGGAGAAAAGCACACTATTAGTTCTCATTCCAGCCATGTATTTGGGAAGTGTGGGTCATACTGGGGCTTGAACTCAGGGCTTTGCACTTCCATTCACACTTGAAGGTCTCAGAGAAACAGGACCTGTTTCAGTGCTGAGAAAGAGGCTCCATACATCTAAACAAACGCAGAAAGCGAATTAGCCACTTGTCAAACAAAACAAACAGGTGACTGTTGGAGCATTTACTTCTTTAATCTAGGGCCTCACAAAAGATCATATTCACATATTATGTTCCAGACACATTTGGAAAATTATTTTCTAGAAACCTCTCTGAAGGGTGTCACGGAAGAGCTGAAGGAGAGGGGACTCAGAGGCAAGGGTGTCACGGAAGAGCTGAAGGAGAGGGGACTCAGAGGCAAGGGTGTCACGGAAGAGCTGAGGAGAGGGGACTCAGAGGCAAGGGTGTCACGGAAGAGCTGAGGAGAGGGGACTCAGAGGCAAGGGTGTCACGGAAGAGCTGAGGAGAGGGGACTCAGAGGCATACGGCACATGCTCTGATCTCAAAGGAAATAAGCCAGTGAGTCCGTACGAACGCTTTCATATGAAGCCTTCAAAAAAAATCATACAAGATGAATACCTTTGCTGTTTTCAAAAGGACATTAAAGGGGCCTGGGAAGCGTAGCATGCACGAAGCCCTGGGTTCAATTCCCCAGCACTACATAAATAGAAAAAGCCGGAAGGGGCTCTGTGGCTCAAGTGGCAGAGTGCTAGCCTTGAGAAAAAGAAGCCAGGGACAGTGCTCAGGCCCTGAGTCCAAGCCCCGGGACTGGCAAAATCAATCAATCAATCAATCAATCAATAAAGAGAATTCAAGCAGGAGAAGAATGGTAACATTAGAATAACTGATCCCTTCACTCTCTAGCTAGAGAAAAGGCAGCCAAAGCTATCAATAAAATAGCCCTGTGAATATTTGCGTAACTTCTACATCTATCTCCTACCTCTATCATTAAAGCAAACTTATCAGGAAGTTTTTCATCTTTAAAAGGAAGCAAGAAAGTATTATGAAGTAAGTTGTATGATTAAATGGGACTCAAGTTCTTATAAACATAAAATATTTTACCCACTTACATACCTAGGAGAAAAAAATGAAATGTATATTCATCAAAATGTTAACAACAGATGTTTAAAGCTAGGTAGAGAATTGCATGTATTTTTTTTTTTGTCTGTGATTTCCCAACTCTCCACAAAGGACATGTATTATTTTTTAAATTGGAAGGAAACTATTTATGGCCTTAGGAAAGGCATGGGGAAAACATAGGCAAAAATGAATCTACTATGAAAGTAAAGTTCTCATGGTATAAGCTTCACAAAGATGAGCACTAACCGAGTTCACGGAAGAGACCACAGAGCTCTAGTACTTAAGAAGACGTGAGGCTAAAATTGAGAGTCCTGGGTTCTATTTCCAACTTCAACTGATCTATAAGGAACGCTTCATCACAGGGACCTGGGCTTTGTTTACAGCCCTGGTGCCCGGCACTTCCAAAGAAAAGTTGAATGGCACTTGCTTTACTTCCCCATCAGACATGCAGGAAACCCTGCCCACTCCCCTGCTCTCGTTCAGGAATATCAGGAAATGAAAGAATCGGAGGTGAAAGTATGGGGGAAGATGGACAATCATAAAGCTCAGAAGATTCCTTTGTTCCTACCTAGTAACGAAAAAGAAAAATATGCTTAACAGAACAAGCTCTATCCTATGGAATACTACTAAGTACACTACTGAACTAGTAAATTACATGAAAAATTGTAATAATTGCTATCCTTTACTAATTAAAGATAACTGACCATAATAACAACGCTAGAATTCCAATATGGAAACCACAGATCATAGTTCTATTAATCTAATCAAATCAGAACCTCATATCTTGATACAAAAAAACCAACACACTTTGTAAGACGGCTGATGCAAGTTGGTGAAGTAAGGAACAAATACAATTTGTGGGAAGGAAACGGTCATGGCAAGAGTCAGTCCACTCCTCACTGTGTGACCTTCAACAAATCACTTGCTCTCTCAGCGCTCCCATTTTCTCACTTAAACACTGAGGAAATAATAATACTTGGTCTCTTTGATCTTCAAAAAGTCCCCAGTCATTACGTACATGGAAAAAAATATTGAGCCACTGCAGGTGCTGCTATTATAAACACAGTTCTAAAAACTGAACTAAATATAAGAACATAGGATACTACAATACAATGGTCCAGGTAAGCAATATCAACAAATTCTCCACATTTTTCCATCTTGACTGTTTCCAAATTCCCCTGACTCTCTGTCATCAAAATACAAGCCCAGCCCAGCCTAGTTCAGGATTTCAAAGGAAAGTCGTGACAAGACGTCAACGCTGCAGGAAATGTGGGTTTCCTACGCAGCTCAGCACGCATGTATGACGTCTGACGAGTTGTATCATTACTCAACCCAGCTCTGCTACGTATTATTTTTGATCCTACTCTCATCTTTATTTCTCTCATTAATTTTAGTGTGTTATTCAAAATTTAATATAGACTAATTCCTCACTAGTATTGTAAAACACTGCATTCAACAACAGCAGACCCCACACAACACAAACAGGAAACATTCACCAAGGGAGAGTAAACACCTGGGGCCATGAACTAAACCTTTCAAAGGTTAAAAGTATTGAAATCATACACGTAATTTTCTCTAAACTCAACAGATATCAACAACAGAAGCAAACCTGGAAAAATCCATAAAAGTTAGAAAATTAAACAACATGCCTCTAAGTATTCTCTGATTCAAAGAGGAAAAAAAGATAAATTGGGAAATATTTAGAATTAAATAACAACACAGTATCAAAATATGTGGGATTTTGTAGCTAAAGCAGCTTACAAGAATTTTTTTAAATCGGGCATGGGGCTTGAACTCTGGCCTGGGCGCTGTCCCTGAGCTCCTCAGCTCAAGGCTGGCACTTGAGCCACAGCGCCACTTCCTGTTTTCTGATGGTGAACTGGAGAGAAGAGTCTCACGGACTGTTGTGGGCAGGCTGGCTTTGACATCGGCCTCAGACATCGGCCTCCAGTAGCCAGGATTACAGGTGTGAGCCACCAACGCTCAGGTGCAAGGAATTTTTTATTAAGTGTTGATCTTAAAAACAAAAGAAGTTTTAAATTGGTAACTCCCAAAAGAAACTAACAAAGAAGAGCAAATTAATACTAAAGCACGCAAATAATATTAATAAAGATAAAAGCAAGTCCATGAAATTGAGATCAGTGAAGTCAAATACTAGCTTTTGAAAAGCCAGAAGTTGATACATCTCTAAAAAAATTGATCAAGACAAAGAGAAGGCAAAAAATGAGAGCAAGAACAAAACACGAGAAGCATTACAGATCCTACACACATCCATAAAGACAAGAAAATATGGAAAACTACATCAATACCTTTAAATTTTCAAATGAATAGCCTTCTTTCAAGAAAAACCATCAAAACTCCCCAAAGAAGTCACAGATTTCCTGGAGAGCTCGCTCCACAGTCCATGAAGTAAGGCAAACTCTAAACTACCACAGAGGACTCTTGACATCCAGGTGACTTTACTAAATCATTCTGCCAAACATGTGTGGAGTAAGTAACAACTCTATAAAAATTCCTCCAGAAGAATGGAAGTAAGCACTTTACATTCCATTTTATGAAACCAGTATTAATCTAATAATAGCAAACCAGCTAAACAAGGACACTGCAAGAAAAGTATAGACAATAACCCTCATGAATATAGATGCAAAACAAATAATAGCCAGGTACCAGTAATCCAGACAGGAAAGTCCATGAGACTCTCACATCCAATCACGCAAAAAACAAAAACAAAAGCCACAAGTGAAACTATGGCTCTAGTGCTAGACTATAAGCCTTGAGCAAAAACACTCAAGGACAGCACCTAGTCCCTGACTCCAAGCTCCAGAACCAGCAACAACAACAAAAAAAGTAGCAACTCAAATCCATCAGTACATAAAAGCATGTGTTTTGTATGTGCATATATATATATGTACACTCATACATACATATATACATATACACACGTAAAAGAAAATGAAAACCCTGAAATGAAAATGTTCACAGTTAATGTGTCTGCTTAGCCATCTATAAAAGAAATCTCAAAAAAGAAAAGAAAATTAGTTTATCAAGGTCAGAGACTAAGAAACATATGTTGCTTTATATGAACAATAAAAACTGGCTAGAGTATTTTTCAAGGAATGTCATTAAATTTGCATAAAATATGAAATCTATAGGCATAAATATAAGATGTGCAAGATATGTACACTAAAAACCCTGATGCACAAAAAACCCTGATGCACAACACCAAAGCTTCTCCTAAGTGAAGAGACATATCATGTCTACAGATTGAAAGACACAATTCTTCCTGAATTTTCTTAGATTCAACACCTGTCAAAATACCTACAGGATTTTTGTAGAAATTGGTAATAGATTCTAAAGTATAAAGGCAAAAAAAAACCCACAAAAAATATTTTGCTCTACTTCAACTTAAGTTTATGTTTAAACTGATACCTAGAACTGCCAGAAATTTTCTCCAAAAAGAACAGAGTTGGAAAGCTCATGTTACTTGAAATCAAGACATACTATAAACTATAGTAATCTAGACAACTTGATATGAGTATTAGGATAGATACACAGAGCAGCTGAACTGAAATCCAAAAATAGATGCACACAAATGACTAGACAATTGCTTTTTCAAGAATGATGACAAAGTAATTCATGGAGAAATAACAGCTTCATAACAAAGAGTACAGAAGCAATTGTTCACCTATCTGCAGAACAATGAAACTTGTACTTCATATGAATGTCAATTCAACAGATACATGTAAAACCTGAAACTATAAAACTTAAAGAATAGCTCTGAAAAAATACAACAAAAATAAATCACAGTAGCATTGAGGTAGCAACAGACCATACATACAAAGCATGAAACACAAAAGAAGGAAATGATAGTGGAGTTAATCAGCATCAAAAAACCCATGTTCTATGAATTACACTATTAAGAATTTTTTTTTTGCCAGTCCTGGGGCTTGGACTCGGGGCCTGAGCATTGTCCCTGGCCTCTTTTTGCTCAAGGCTAGCACTCTGCCACTTGAGCCACAGCGCCACTTCTGGCCATTTTCTGTATATGTGGTGCTGGGGAATTGAACCCAGGGACTCATGTATATGAGACAAGCACTCTTGCCACTAGGCCATATCCCTAGCCCCCAAGAAAAATTTTTGAAGCTAAGCTGGCAGGAAACATTTGAAAATTTTTTTTTTGTTTTTTGGTTTTTGTTTTTTTTACCAGTCCTGGGGCTTGGACTCAGAGCCTGAGCACTGTCCCTGGCTTCCTTTTGCTCAAGGCTAGCACTCTACCTCTGGAGCCACAGCGCCACTTCTGGCTTTTTCCATATATGTGGTGCTGAGGAATTGAACCCAGGGCTTGATGTATGCAAGGAGAGCACTCTATCGCTAAGCCATATTCCCAACCCTTGAAAAATATACTTCTTATAAACAATTGACAACTAAAATACGTGAGGAATTTTTAGGTCAATAGTAAGAATTCAAACAATAAAAAAAAAAAACCTAAACAACACACAGGTGACAGGCAGACTAATTACAAATACATATTTTACAAAGCTGAACATCATTTTTTCATTAAGAAAATAACAATTAACAGGTGACATTTTCCAAAAAGTAATGTACTCTTTACCTAACTTACATAACTGTGACCCCTCTGTACATCATCTTTATAACAAAAAAATTTAAATTTTAAAAAATTAGGCTGGGCACCGGTGGCTCACTCCTGTAATCCTAGCGACTTAGGAGGCTGAGATCTGAGGATCACAGTTCTAAGCCAGCCCAGGCAGGGAAATCCGTGAGACTCTTACCTCCAATTAACCACCGGAAAACAAGAAGTGGCACAGTGGCTCAAGTGGTAGAGCCCTAGTCTTGGGCTGAAGAGCTCAGGGACAGCGCCCAGGCCCAGAGTTGAAGGCCCAGGACCAACCAAAAAGGAAGGTATTTTTTTTTTCAAAATGGGCAGCAACTCAAACATAATGACCATAAATAAACAACATAAGTAAACAACCACAGGGATCTCCCTTTATAAGAGAATATAGAGACAGAAGAATCAATAGGAAGGTGAGACAGATTAATTTGGAGATGGCAACCACTTGACATTGCAGTCTAAAAATTACCTGCTGACCCAAGTATTTCAGCCCATCCAAACAGACTTTCCATTCAATCAGCAGCTGGTAGGTGTCCTCCTTTCCGCCCCAGATCTTTACCACAAAGCAAGACACAGATGTGTCAAGACAGTCCGGCATTATTCCAAAATCAAGACTCCGCCAGGTTGGATTCTGTTGGTGGAAAGTGAAACATACTTTAGGAAGACTAGCTTGTTTAAGGTTAGGTTTACAACTATTTCAATCATTTTGTCTTTCAAAATACAAGACACCATAAATAAACTAGATTGTATCCTAAATGAAGTATACAGAAGGTTAAACACAAAGGTGATAATAAAGTACAGTCATTATTAGAAGGTATGTATATTTCTGTCTTTCACTGACATAGCTACACATGGCAATTCACTCAACACTTCTATCAAAGCCAACATATAAACAATGCCTCCAAAAGAACCTCCAAACTTATATCAAATATCTATTTAAAATAATCACATCACTGGGGCTATAGCTCCATAGTAAAGTATTTGTCTAACATGTGTAAGGCCTTGGGCTCAATCTCCAGCACCGCAAAAAACAAAACAAATAAAAATAATCATATTATTCCACAGTCAGTAACAGAATAATGTGAAAGGTTCCACTGTGTCTTAGGAAGAATAATATACTGAAGGAACAGTGACAACACCAGAGGCTGTGAAATTTGACTTTTAAGGGACAAGGAGGATTTCACCAGATTCAAAGAAGGAATTCCAGGCGAAGGAACATGATATACCAGGGCTCAGAGGTGTGAAACAGCTAAGTGGTAGGGAATTGAGAACAACTGTTGGCAGGACCAGCAGAACGCAGAGCACAGGACAGAAACAGGGACTGAATAAACCAAAGGCTGTTTAATGCCTTGCCAAGCAGGCAAGACTTTATTTACAACATGTGGGACCACTGAAAGGTTTTAAAGTTAAAAAAGTTCGGAGCTAGAAATATAGCCTAGTGTAGAGTGCTTCTCTCACATACATGAAGCCCTGGGTTCTATTCCTCAGCACCACATGTATAGAAAAAAGCCAGAAGTGGTGCTGTGGCTCAAGTGGTAGAGTGCTAGCCTTGAGCAAATGGAAGCCAGGGACAGTGCTCAGGCTCAGAGTCCAAGCCCCAGCACTGCCCCTCCTCCCAAAAAAAATATGACAAGATCAAATTTATGGTCTAAAAACAACCATTTCCCTCTAGATAACTGAGACCCTTTGAAGAGCCAGACTGTGAAGGGGTTTAATAACATAAAGAGAGATTATTTACCATACACTGACTACCTGCTTCCCCATTGTTTCCTTGCAGTAAATGTTGCTAAGTGGAAAACAATTTAATGTAAAACTTTTTTTTTTTTGGGGGGGGGGCGGTTCCTGAGCTTCCTTTGCTCAAGGTAAATAGTGCTCTACCACTTGAGCCACAGCACCACTTCTGGCTTTTTTGAGTAGTTAATTGGAGATAAAAGTCTCAAGGAGTTTCCTGCCCGGACTGGCTTCAAACCAAGATCCCCAGATCTCAGCCTCCTGAGTAGCTAGGATTATAGGCGTGAGCCACCAGCACCTGACTTGACTTACATGTTACACAAACAAGTGAATCCAAGGGTCTTTAATAGAAGGGTAACTTAAATGTGTTTGGCTTTGGGCTCGTTATTTTCCCTAAGCTAAGTAAGCAGGGGCATGGGTGGCACCGAATCCAGAGGGGAGGGCTGGAGGCATGGCATGAATGTTCCATGGCAAGAACAATCCTGCAAGTCATTTTCTAGTCAGTGTTTAAAAACTAAATCCAGAACCCAAAACTTCCGACCTAAGATCAACAGAAGTCCATTCTAAGTATGATCCCATTCTCTATGGACAGGAAATGACTTAAACTGAAAACACTCGCCTTTCCCCATGGACACAGCTCAGAACGGCCCTCGCTACAGACCTGGCTGAACTGTCTCCCCGTGCTGTAAAAGAGATAACCTGGGAACTGAGGACCATACTGTGTGTTGACATGTCCGCTAAAAACACATGCTGGGGAAGAAAATCTTTCCTGTAATTCAAGACTCTATCTCTGCACAAAGAGCCCCTCCTCTGCTCCCATCTTGTCCCCCTCCTGAGACAAACTACCCCCCAGACCTCTGCCCGCCTTACTTTACTTTGCTATCTAATAAAAGAAACCTCCGTTCTAAGGGAATTGCGCCATTTCTTTTTCAGTAGGGCAGAAGGAAACATGGTCACCCTTCTCAGGTTGAATCAAATAAAAACCTGTTGGCCTGTGGGCTTCTGTCTAATCTTTTCTTTATCCATACTCATGGCACTTGAAATATTTCCTAACATATGTCGCCAAAACCAGGGACTTGAAACGTAGGAATGTGAAATATTCCCTTACAACTATCTCACTGTAACTGATTTAACAGACCTGCTAAACAAGGGCAGAGTTTCATTCAAATATGAAGATAACAATAAAGTCTAGGAATAACTATGTTGACCTGCGCTACAAGAAATACTAGTTCTTCGGGCTGCAGAGAAATGGCACCAGATGGAAACCTAGATAAACAAGAAGGAATGAAGAGCATTAGCAATGAGAAATGTGTGAAGTATAAATATAAATGCTCAAGGTGAGTGAAGAGCAGCCACTCATTTCTAAGAGTGGCAGGCTAAGCAATCCTCTGATAAATATGCTGGCTTGAGAGTTTTTAAATAAGAATAATCAGTAACATCACAGAACAGTTTCCAAACCAAGAAGGAAAGAACATAGAAAGAAAAAACTAGGAATCTAGAAGGCTTTTGTCTGGAAGCCACTGCCAAACCATACAAACTTAGGGGTTCTGGCAGTCTTCAAAAGAGACAAGGACAAAGCTCAAAACCTCGGTCCAAGCTAAGGCCCAACAAGTCCCTCTACTGAGTTCCAACAGCGAAAGCATTACACAGCATGGGGCGTGAAATAAAACTCAATTCTAACAACCTCCTGCCCTCCGTAAGGATGCCATAGGAGTAGGGAGAAATTTCCTTAGAGGAAGAAATTACACATAAAGTAGCTCAGAAGCTGAGCATGGTGGTAAATGCCAGTAATTCCAGTTAGCTGAGACTAGAAAACAGGCTAATGTTTAAAGCCAGTTTGGGCTACATATCAAGATCCCCACATAAAAGAATAAGAGGTGTGGCGTACCCTACGTGGTTACTGTATATGATTTTGGTACACTAGCTATTGATCTAGAGAAGGGAAAGAAAAATGAGGATGTAATATATCACAAGAAATGTATTCACTGCCTTATTATGTAATTGTACCCCCTTCGCACAACACCTAGTCAATAAAATTTTTTTTAAAAAGACTAAGAGGGAAGAAAAAAAGGAAGAAATGTGTGAAAAGAGCACAGATCAATGAGAAAAAAGTATGGATGGAGAAAAGATCCAAAAACATGCATGACAGAATGAAAATATCTGGTAGCAATTTAGTAAACAATTCAGAGGGAGAAAAATGGATTCAAGAAGGGGCCAAAGCATTATCTGAGGAAATAGCAGCAATTTCCTAAACTGAATGAAAAAAAAAAGAAGGTGGCTGGGCGCCCATAGCCCACACCTGTAATCCTAGCGACTCATGAGACAGAGATCTGAGAACTAAGTTTGAAGCCAGCCTGGGCAGGAAAGTCCATGAGACTCTTGTTTCCAATAAGCCAGAAGCTATGGCTCAAGCAGTGGAGTGCTAGCCTTGAGCAAAAGAAACTCAAGGAGAGCACCCAGACCCTGTGTTTGAGCCTAGGACTAGCACAGAAAAGACAAGACAAGACGGCTTGGCACGGTGGCACACATCAACTCCACAGAAAGTACAGAGAGGAGGAGCACAGTCTGAGGATGACCCAGGCAAGAATCGCAAGCTCCTATCTGAACAACAGTTAAAGCAAAAAAGCTAGAGGAATGGTTCAAGCGGCAGAATTCTTATACAAGTATGAGACTAAGTTCAAAACTCCAGAACTGCCAAAAACTAATTAAAAACAAGAAAAAAAACTCACAAAAGTCACAGGTAGAGAGGTAGAGAGGCTAGGAATGTAGCTTAATGACAGAGTGCTTGCAAAGGCCTGGGTTCGCTTCTTCAGTACCACACACACATAAAAAGCAAGAACTGGTGCTGTGGCTCAAATGGAAGAGTGCTAGCTTTGAGCAAAAAAAGCTCAGGGACAGTGCCTGGGCCCTGAGTTCAAGCCCAAGACTGGCAAAAAAAAAAAAAGTCACAGGTAGAAAATACTCAACAGGTTCCAAGAAAGGTAAATAAAACTATACCAAAACACATAAAATTAGAAAGTGAAATTATAGAACCCTACAACAAGATCCTAAAGCATGCCTGAGTAAAATTACCTTCCAGGGAATAATAGGCTGAGCAATTAATTCTCAGCAGCAAAAACGGAAGCTGGATATAGCAATGGTGTTTACTGTCAATGTGCTGAAAATAAAATAACTGAAAACCTAGGCTCAGTAGAATACCTTCTTGATTTGGCGAAGTGCATCAAAAGATGCACTCCAGGCATATGGAAAATGAACTCAGTTAAGACATCTATGCTCGGGCTGGGAATATGGCCTAGTGGCAAGAGTGCTTGCCTCCTACACATGAAGCTCTCAGTTCGATTCCCCAGCACCACATATACGGAAAACAGCCAGGAGGGGCGCCGTGGCTCAAGTGGCAGAGTGCTAGCCTTGAGCGGGAAGAAGCCAGGGACAGTGCTCAGGCCCTGAGTCCAAGGCCCAGGACGGCCAAAAAAAAAAAAAAAAAAAAAAAAAAAAAAAGACATCTATGCTCAAGAATGAATGAACCAACAGCAAAGAAGTAGCAAATAAGAGTGCCACTCATATGGGAAGTATTTCTAATACTGCAGAGTAGCGCAACAATCCTTCCCCAAAAAAGCAATAGGGAAATGGACAAAATTATCCAAACAACAATTTCAGGGCTCTGGATATAAAACAAAGGCCTATGTCAAGTTTGAGAGCAGCAGTGTGCATGTATGTATACATGGATGGATGGATGGATGGATGGATGGATGGATGGATGGATTGTCAGTTATGAGGCTTGAACTCAGGGCCTGAGTGATGTCCCTGAGCTCTTTTCCTCAAGGTTATCGTTCGACCACTTTGAACAACAGCACCATTTTTAGTTTTTCTGGTAGTTAACTGAAGATTAGAATCTCATCAATATTCCTGCTTTGCTAGCTTTGACCCATGATCCTCAGACCTTAGCCTTCTGAGTAGCTAGGCATGAGCTTACATCATCTGACCCAGTTATCTATTTTTTAAAAAAAAACCTACTGACCTCAGATTAAGAATAGGAGTGACAACTTACCTAGGGCTGCTTTTATCCCTAACCCCAGCTCAGTCTGTACAGTTTTTCTATTTGGGAGAAGGGGGCAAGTTACAAGAACCAATCGGCTACAGATAAGGACAGACTATACTTGAAATGGAGCATGGGAAACCCTGAGCTGAGAGGCAAATGGAGGAGGCCCGGCTTAACCATCCCAGGCAAGGTAAGCAGGAGATATACAGAATTTTAACAGCGAGATTCAAAGGGAGAAAGCTACAGGAGCCTGGACATGCAACCATGCTTCCACGTAGGAGAGTCCAACGAGGATCTATACAATCTACACATTCCTGACTGATCATGGTCTCAGGCAGAAAAGATCTGAGAAGACCCAGCAGACAGCAATACCTGCAGAGAGGAAAAGAAAAAAACGAACCACCAATCCTCTGGTAGAGGTTGCTGGCTTGAGGTATTTGAGCAAAAATTTAACCCAATACCACTGACTACTAACCTAAGAAGATACTGCTAACCACCAAGCCAGAAAGACACTGTAACAATCACTAAAAATCTGGATGGATAACAACCAGCAACTAAATATCAATCAGACAGACCACTGGCTTGTGGGATGGCATGAAGAGTCACTTCAGCCTTTCTTCTCAATGAAGAGAGCTTACAGGCCGTGCAGTAAAAAGTAAAGTACTATAATTACTCTACACTTCTAAATTACACAATCAAACCTGTGTCTCAGAATTTTCCATTATAAAAAGTGAAACACAGGCTTTTACAAAGCTTAAGAGTAATAGCAATGTTTAGTGATAGATACTAGGGGAAAGTAGAAGACACATGAAAAGGACATAGAAGAATGCTTCATCTAACACAAAGATGTATTTAAAGTATTGAGTGTATTAGCCCAATAGACACCCAACAAGTCCACATAAAGTTAGACAACTTGTCAGCCTCAATAGTTAAAGGCAAAAATACCATATTCACTAAATCAAAAAAACCAACTCTAAGACATTATGAGTTAAAGTAAAAACATGGGCTGGGAATATGGCCTAGTGACAAGAGTGCTTGCCTCCTATACACAAAGCCCTGGGTTTGATTCCCCAGCACCACATATACAGAAAATGGCCAGAAGTGGCACTATGGCTCAAGTGACAGAGTGCTATCCTTGAGCAAAAAGAAGCCAGGGACAGTGCTCAGGTCCTGAGTTCAAGCCGCAGGACTAACAAAAAAACAGAAAAAAATGATTTTAAGGTGCATCTAGACTTCAGAGGTGTTCTATGTTGAATTTAACTGTAAATAATTTAAATGCTGAATTTAGATGTGAATTTTACAATCAGTGAAACACAGAAGCCAAGTGTTTTGTATAAGGCTGCCTAGTAAAAACAGTGCCAGAATTTTAATCTAGGCATCTGGAATTTGTTCTGTTTAGGTTTTAGTTTGTTTCTCTCCATTAAATGACGGAAATGAGAATTTAGAGCAAAAGAGATCTTAAGAGACTGTCATAACGTAGTTCCCTTACTTCAGATCTCATAGTCAGACTTGAAAACTGCACAGAGCTCATACTTGTTCTTGCTGATCTATCACACACTACAACTGGCTATTGGCAAGAAGAAAGCATGGCCAGGCACCAAGGCCTCCTGCCTACAAGCCCACTACTGAAGAAGCTGAGATCAAACCACTTGCATGCTAGCAGGGCGACAGTGGCTCACACTTGTAATCCTAGCTACTCAGGAGCCTCTGAGATCTGAAGATCCCGGCCCAAAGCCAGCCTTGGCAGGAAAGTCCATGGGAGGACTCTCCAATTAACCAATAGAAAACCAGAAGTGGTGCTATGGCTCAAAGTGGTAGAGCACTAGCCGTGAGCTGAAGAGCTGAGGGACAGTGCCCAGGCCCAGAGTTCAAGCCCCACAACCGACCAAAAAACGAAAAAAACCTCCCGCATCCAAATAACCTCCAAAATGCGATAAGTATGGGTGTGGTAGACAGCCGGCCATAAGAAAGAAAGTAGAATAAGAGCTCAAGGCCTGGAGTCCAAGTGTCAATAACAGCAGAAAAATAAGACATAAAAAGAATAAAGTATGCATCACAGATCAGCCAGGAAAGAATTGACCTTCACCTGTTTACTCAGCTCATCATCTAGGGCTTGAAAAACTTGGAGCCAGGAGTTCCAGGCCAAGCTCTCTAGTTCCTGCTCCCCCCAAGGCTTCCTTTCACCATCCCAACCTTACAGGAGTAACTGCGGGCCGCTGCGGGCCGTGACGTGGCGAGCACTGTACTTCACACGGATGACCATGCAAAGGAAGAAGCTACATACAATAAAGAGACAAAATAGGGGTGGCCACGGAAACATTCTAGAAATGTTAAGACTAAAAGGGAACGCTGAACTTCTTCCTCAAAGAAGATTCTCTCCACTGTTAGACCTTCTGTGAGCCTGTGGGGGTTTTTTTTTGTTTTTTTTTTTTTTTTTTTTTTTGCTTTTCCTGACAGATAATACAGTGCCCTGGAGACACAGCAAGTACTCAAATACAGAATAAACAAAAAGAAATAGCCTATTCCACCTAACCACAGACCTTGTCAGTATGGGAGCAAACAAGCCTCCCTGGGTTCCCACAGGAGCCTGTGAGCAGCTAACGTTCTCCAGGCACCTTCCAGGCCGCATCACCATGTTTCTCTTGCCTGTGCTCCCTCCTCAAAGGTAGAAATTTCTAACCGTGTATTTAATCTCTACAGTATTTGGTACCCAGTTACTAAAAGTTTGGGGTGTCAGGCACCATGCTGCCAATGGGACTATACAATTTTACATTATCTTCACAAAACCTAAAAGTCCTATGCACTAGACAGTATAATCCTAAAATTTCAAATGAGGAACTAATACTAGGAAACATTAAGTAACTCATCTAACTTCCTACAGAGTTTGTAACAGATGGAGCAGGAAGACAAACTTTGTAACTGGTTCTAAGGACATGAGAACACCGGATAACATTTCTATAAGACACAGGCCTTCGCTGCAAAAGCAGAAAAGCAACTTCCCCTGAAGGAAAAGTCTGGCATAACTGATGTTCCTTCCCCATGATGTTGGTGAGTCCTTACGAAAGGGATAAATAATATTCTCTTTTGTAAGAAAGGGAAGCTGAAGGAAACCAAAACAAAACTGATAAAGGTGCTGGTGGCTCACACCTGTAACCCCAGCTGTTCAGAAGGTTGAGTACACGTACATACACACACACACACACATGCACACGCACACACACACAGTTCAAATGACAATTTTTTACATGACTAAATTTAACAGACTACCAACTCCATGTATCATTGAGTAGTCAAGAACAGAAAACAAGAAAAGTTTCTTGACTACTACATTAGATGAAATACATCTTGTAAACTTAAAAAATAAGGGCTCAAATCCTTATTCTGGGTTTGTTTATTCTTAGTTGGCACCAAGTAGCATGTTTTTCTAGAACAGACACTTTATTTAAAAAAAAAAGAACATCTAGCCAGTGGCTCACACCTGTAATCTTAGCTACTCAGGAGGCTGAGATCTGAGGAAAATGATTCAAAGTCAACCCAGGAAGGAAAGTCCATGAGACTCTAATCTCCAGAAGTGGAGCTGTGGCTCAAAGTGGTAGAGCACTAGCCTTGTGGAAAAGACCTCGGGGACAGCGCCCAGGCCTTGAGATCAAGCCCCATGACCAACCGACCAACTGACCCCACAAAAAAGAGAACTTCTAATAGTCAATATACACTTGGGGGAAAAAGTGCTTCATTGCAATCATCTGTAAGGAAGTGTAAAGCAAATTCATCACACGATACCAGGATTGCACCAGAACGGCTAACTAAGACAGGGACTACCAAAGCTTGGGCAAGAATCATCAAAAAACTCTGCTGGAAAGATACAATTGGTACAAGTACTTTGGCAACTATTTGGCAATATTTATCTGGTAAAACTGAACATGACCCACAACCCGGCCCATAATTTCACTCCTAAGTACATTCCCCAGAGAAATGCTCATCAAAGGAACATGTTCCTTAGAATTAATAAACTACTACATGCTCGATCATGGAGGAGCCTCACAAGCATCCTGAGAAAAAAAGAGAATGCCATGTGAGGGTCAAACCAGACAGAACCACTCCTACAACCACAAGGTGAGTGCTAGCTTTTCACCGCGGGAGGTGACAGGGATTGGAGGAACAGAAGAGGAGCCAATCGTTGTACTTCGTGATCAGGTGACACTGACCTGGTTTCCTTAGAAAAAGCAGCAGGCTATCTACGCATACCTGTGCATTATATCCTGATAAAACCTTCCAACAATTCAACAACAGAAAAACTAGGAAGCTGCCTGCAGTGTAGAGATAAAGCAAAAGTTCTCTCTTGCTGATGGAATTTGAGGCTCTAAAGGCTAAAGTGCCTTTGTGACCTTTGAATTATATCACCTAAAGAGATACTCTTTACCTGTGCTCTGGAATAGAAATAGTATAATTTCCAATTCTCACTATCTATATGGTAAAGTACCAAAAAAAAAAAAAAAAAGGAGAGGGAGCATGAAATAACCACTTCCTTCCAAAGTTTAAAAAAAAAAAAAGAGGAGTAAATAAATGCATGTGCAGGGCCATATAGCATTGGTGGGGAAAGGAAATGTTCTGGGGGGATATTGTATTAACATCCTTAAATACCTCATTATGAAAGAGATCAAAAGCCTCTGGGGGAGAGAGAGGGCTGTCTCAAGTCATGTCACCTTGCCTCAAGATGGCTGCCAGACAGTGAGCGGTATTCTCTAAGCTGGTACACTCAGGTACAGACAGACACAGCCTGCCACATAGTCAATTACACAAATCTAGGTCGCTTTTAATTAATGTTTAAAACCAATTTCTAGATGGAAGGCACTTTTCAAGGGCTAATAGCTAGGGGCCTGATCTATATTTGCGGAGAGCACAGTAGCAGAATATTAGGATCTGTATAGCTTTAAGAGGTTCACTGCCGGGGTTGGTGGCATGGCTCAGGTGGTAGAGGGCGAGCCAGTGAGCCCAAGTGTCAAGACACCAGGCTCAAGTCGGCACTGCTGGCCGGTGTCAGCGGCTATGTCTGTAACCCTAGCTACTCAGGAAGCCCAGATGTGAGGATCACTGGAAAGTGAGCCCCTTATCTCCAATAGCTACCCAAAAAAGCCAGAAGTGGAGCTGTGGCCCAAGTGGTAGGAGGGCATTAGCCTTGAGCAAAAAAGCTCAGGGATAACATTCAGGCCCTCAATTCGAGCCCCAGGAATGGCACTAAAAAAAAATGCCTGACTAACCATCAGAGGACCTAAAATCATTATTCATCACCTCTATTCATTACCATAGCACTGGTAGATAAGAACTGTTCATAAGAAACACAACAAAAACTCATAAAAGTTCTTAAAATTTTATTGAAAGATATAGCATATCTTTTTGGAGTTGCACACTGATTTTTTTTTCTTTTTTTTGGCCAGTCCTGGGCTTGGACTCAAGGCCTGAGCACTGTTCCTGGCTTCTTTTTTGCTCAAGGCTAGCACTCTGCCACTTGAGCCACAGCGCCCCTTCTGGCCATTTTCTGTATATGTGGTGCTGGGGAATCGAACCCAGGGCCTCATGTATATGAGGCAGGCACTCTTGCCACTAGGCCATATCCCCAGCCCCGCACACTGATTTTAAAGTTAGCAATAGCCCAAATCAACCCACTCTCTTGTCTCATTCATCTCTACTTAGACTTCCTAACTCAACTTATGAATTATTCTTGTTAGAAACCTTTTCTAACTCCTCCCTCCAAATAGAGATAAATAACACTCCTATGCTTCCCATAGCCTCCTGTTCTTTCCTGGTCCTATCCTTGCGTGTGCTGATTACTTGTCTCCCTTCAAGTCATGTGAGTAACCAGAAAGAAGTTGGAGAACCTTGAAGATGATACACCTTGACACAGTGCAACATAATTTGACATAAACAATGCAGTCTTACACACACAAACATAAACATTTATGTTAAAAGGTATCTCATTCCATTAAAATGCAAGTGAAACATAAACTCAGTTTGATAATTACCCAGGTCATTAACTCACAAAAACCATTTCCACCGTTCAGCTGGGTTTGGCCTCCAAAGTTGTTTTTTTTTTGGCCAGTCCTAGGCCGTGAACTCAGGGCCTGAGCACTGTCCCTGGCTTCTTTTTTGCTCAAGGCTAGCACTCTGCCACTTGAGCCACAGCGCCACTTCTGGCCATTTTCTGTATATGTGGTGCTGAGGAATCAAACCCAGGGCCTCATGTATACGAGGCAAGCTCTCTTGCCACTAGGCCATATTCCCAGCCCCGGCCTCCAAAGATTTTAAAACCATCTAGTCACAACTCCAGAACTTTGTCATACTTGATCAATTATGCACATTCTTTCCCTAAAAGTGCATACTCAAAAACTTTGTTTATTCAGGCTGGGAATGTAGCTTAGTGGTAGAGTGCTTGCCTCGCATGCATGAAGCCCTGGGTTCTATTCCTCAGCACCACATACACAGAAAAGGCCAGAGGTGGCACTGTGGCTCAAATGGTAGAGTGCTAGCTAGCCTTGAGCAAAAAGAAGTCAGAGGGGCTGGGGAGATAGCCTAGTGGCAAGAGTGCCTGCCTCGGATACATGAGGCCCTAGGTTCGATTCCCCAGCACCACATATACAGAAAAACGGCCAGAAGCGGCGCTGTGGCTCAAGTGGCAGAGTGCTAGCCTTGAGCGGGAAGAAGCCAGGGACAGTGCTCAGGCCCTGAGTCCAAGGCCCAGGACTGGCCAAAAAAAAAAAAAAAAAAAAAGAAGTCAGAGATAGTGCTCAGGCCCTGAGTTCAAGCCCAGGACTGGCAAAAAAACCAAAACAAAACAAAAGAAAAACCTTTGTTTATTCAATTATAAGTTCACTGACCTCCATGAGACTTCTAGTTGTAAGAAAAGCTGTCTTCTCTATCAAAGTGGGTTGGTTAAAAGTTCCTGCTTTGGCCTGATAGCATGGCTCCTGTTGGCAATTCTGCTAAAACTATATGAGCAAATAAAGAAAGCAGCAGACAGTGTAACTGACACACCTCAGGTTGTTCAAGAAAGTAGCAAGAGAGTGTGAGTAATTAAGACACACCTCAAGTTCTTCCAGAAACTAGCAGGAGGTGTGAGTAATATTTCCTACTCTCTTCAACTAGCCGGTGGGGAATACATCGTGAACCTAAGCTTAGCCAATTCAAGCAGAGGGGCAGAGTGTGCTGCACTGGGCATCAGAGGAAGCAGCCGGCATGCCCTGGTTGCTTGTTCACCAGAGTTCTGGCTGATGAAGCACCCTTCTGCAGAGGTCCACTACCTTTTGATTTGGTGTCCTTATTCCTAGGAGACACGCTAAGGTCCCAAGCCATATCTAACACGGTGGCTCATCCATGGTCTTTCCCATCCCCTCAAGAAATCCTGGAAGAGCATCCTTAACAGGAGACTCGTCCTGCTGCCCCAATGTGGCAGCCTTCAGGTCAGGCTAAACCAGCATTCCCTTCTTGGCTTGACAATGAACTCAGAACCAAAGGTAAATCAGCAACCCAATAAAGGGCCCAACTACAGAGGCCTAAACAGCCCCTCTCCTTTTTGTTGTTTTGTTGTTGTTGCTGCTGTTTTTACCAGTCCAGGGGCTTGAACTCAAGGCCTGAGCACTGTCCCTGGCTTCTTTTAGCTCAAGGCTAGCACTCTACCTCTTGAGTCACCACACCATTTCCGGCTTTTTCTGTGTATGTGGTGCTGAGGAATCAAACCCAGGCTTCAAGCATGCTAGGCAAGTACTCTACCACTAAGCCACATGCCCAGCCCAACCCCTCTGATTTTATAACAATTTTTTTAAAAATAAAGAGGCCTGGGCTGGGGATATAGCCTAGTGGCAAGAGTGCCTGCCTCGGATACACGAGGCCCTAGGTTCGATTCCCCAGCACCACATATACAGAAAACAGCCAGAAGCGGCGCTGTGGCTCAAGTGGCAGAGTGCTAGCCTTGAGCGGGAAGAAGCCAGGGACAGTGCTCAGGCCCTGAGTCCAAGGCCCAGGACTGGCCAAAAAATAAAAAATAAAAAAAATAAATAAAGAGGCCTGAACAAAGAAGCCCAAACTAAAACTACAGGGAGCAGGTAACTTTGTGCACAGGCCAAGGCTGGAAAACTCAGGTTTCTAAGTCCTGTTTTGGTGGCTGAGTATTTTCAGAGGTTGTGGGTGTGACTAAGACACGTTCTAGAGGCAGCAAGAAAACAAAGTCCTCATCTATGGCTTCATGCTTCTGCTAGGGAAAGCGGAAACACTGGAGATGAAGGACGTGAGATGGGGTGTGAGAAACCTCCAGCAAGGAAGGTTGAGTACAACAGGAACGTTTTGTCACCGAGAACTGCTGAAAATGGGAATAACAATTCTAGGCCTCAGGAAACAAAGGCGGAGCTAAGAAGGATCCCTAGGACATTCCGTTTAGTCAGTGGGGTAGATTGTTAAATTCAACACGCTCAGGTGAGGCTAAGTTCTCTGCCAAGGTTATCTTTCTTATTGTCCTTCTTCATACTGTGTTTTTTGTTTGTTTTTGCCAGTCCTGGAGCTTGAACTCAGGGCCTGAGCGCTGTCCCTGGCTTCTTTTTGCTCAAGGCTAGCACTCTGCCACTTGAGCCACAGCGCCACTTCTGGCATCTCCTGTTTCTGTGGAGCTGAGGAATCGAACCCAGGGCTTCATGCATGCTAGGCAAGCACTCTACCACTGAGCCACATTCCCAGCCCCATACTGTGTTCTTAATAGAGACTTAGTACTTTCATGTCTGTCTGGCTTGTTCAAGACAGAAATCTGGGTACCACTCTGCCATGGCAAGTCTTGGTCTTTATTGCTCTCTAGATGAGTTTGCTCTGGGAGACTACGCTGCCGGTTGGTGTTGAGACAGGTCTGTCTTAATCTTCAGGGAGCTAGAACTCCCTAGTTTGAGAAAGTACCTTCTTGTCTTGGCTCTATCCTCAGGGCCTGCACATTTCCACATTAACTGTGTTCTATGGCCTATGTTTTTTGTGTAATATGTTAGTTTAGGAGAGAAGGGATCAGATTTCCTAACAGAGATGGGGGGGGGGGTAGGTGCCCAGCTTTTATCTTGCTTTTGGTTAATTTATGGGCTCATCATAAGAAGTTTTGTTGTTTGTTTGTTTTTTGTTTTGGTTGTGGAGCTTGAATTCAAGAGCCTGGGCACTGTCCCTGAGCATTTTCACTCAAGGCTAGCACTCTACCACTCACTTGAGCCACAGCACCACTTCCAGTTTTCTTGTGGTTAATTAGAGTCTCACAGCTTTTCCGCCAGGCTGGGTTCGAACTGTGATCCTCCAATCTCAGCCCCCTGAGTAGCTAGGATTATAGGCGTGAGCCACCGGTGCCTGGTTCTAAATTTTAAAAGTCAAAGGAGTAAAAATGAAACTCAGGGCTGGGGATATGGCCTAGTGGCAAGAGTGCCTGCCTCGGATACACGAGGCCCTAGGTTCGATTCCCCAGCACCACATATGCAGAAAACGGCCAGAAGCGGCGCTGTGGCTCAAGTGGCAGAGTGCTAGCCTTGAGCGGGAAGAAGCCAGGGACAGTGCTCAGGCCCTGAGTCCAAGGCCCAGGACTGGCCAAAAAAAAAAAAAAAAAATGGGGCTGGGGATATAGCCTAGTGGCAAGAGTGCCTGCCTCAGATACACGAGGCCCTAGGTTCGATTCCCCAGCACCACATATACAGAAAACGGCCAGAAGCAGCGCTGTGGCTCAAGTGGCAGAGTGCTAGCCTTGAGCGGGAAGAAGCCAGGGACAGTGCTCAGGCCCTGAGTCCAAGGCCCAGGACTGGCCAAAAAAAAAAAAAATGAAACTCATAAGAAGCTCATCAGAGACCAACCTAAATCACTTAAGGGGAAATTACCCAAGCCGTGGTAGAAATAAAGCATTTAAATTTGAATAATTTTAAATTGTTGCTTAATCCTTTAATACCAAATTGAGGACTTTTCACGGTTGCAGGATACAAATATAAGTTATGGAACATACATTTATGGAATAGTTAATTTATTTAAGGGACATTTGATGATTATTTTCTATGGATCTAGTGCAATTATAACCAGTATGGATCAAAACATTTAAACCACAAAGTCCACTCTGCAAATATCACAACTGCAAAGTCCTAAGTAGGGAGAAAAACAACAACAACAACAACAACAAATTCTGCCCATGGACTCTTGGCAGTGGTCCTTCAGAAACAGCAAGAAGCAAGATAGCCACGTGCCGTGCCTGGAATATTCTGGGGTTTGCTGACTCCTACGGGCCATTAACCTGAATCAATCAGAAGACTCAGCAGAAAGCCAAGAGAACAAATGAATTTATAGAACCTATATTAAAATATAAAAGGAACAAGGAATCCATGCCAAAAACATAACGCCAAAGAATATCCTGAAGGGAATATGAACCAATTAGCACTCACTGGACAACCACACAATAGAAGCACACTGGGGCTTCCAAAGGCTCTCATTCACTTTGGGACCATGTTTGTAAACAATTCAAGCAAATATTGAAGGAAATATACTCAGAAGCCTGGACCTGGTGTATCTAAAATAACTAGCCAAAGGCCATGCTGGAGGCATGGGTGGAGTGGTTGAGTGCCAGTCAAGCAAGCAAATAAGCTTAGCTAGCTTGAGGCCCTGAGTTTAAACCCCAGTACCAGAAAAATACAAAAGTATACAATTACTGTGAAGTACTGTACATTACAAACTCACAAACTGTAAAATCTAGTCTATGGTCCAATCTTCTCCTTTACCTCTTTTTCCTTGGGGGGAGGAGAGGCTTGAACTCAAGGCCTAGGTTCTGCTCCTGAACTTTTCTGCTTAAGGCTAGTGCTCTACCAGTTTGAGCCACAGTTCTACTTGCAGTTTCCTGGTGGTTCACTGGAGATGAGAATCTCACAGACTTTCCTGCCCAAGCTGACTTTGAACCTCAGATCTCAGCCTTCTGAGTAGCTAGGATTATAGGCATAAGCGACCAGTGCCCACCTTCCTTTATCTTTTTATTTTATTTCACTTAGCATCATCTTTTTTTAATTAATTTATTTATTGTCAAAGTGATGTACAGAGGGGTTATAGTTTCATATGTAAGGCAGCGAGTACATTTCTTATCCAACTTGTTATCTCCTCCCTCATTTTTCTCCCACCTTCTCCCCTCCACAATCACCCCCCCAGGGTTATACAGTTGGTTTACAGCATATTGTCTTCTTAAGTATTGCTGTTGCATTGGTTTGCCTTTTACCCTTTGTCTCTCCATTTTGATATTCCCCTTCCCTTCCCTAGTTGCGATAAATGTATATACAATACCCAGAGTACCAAAATCAGTTACAGTGATATCAGGAGTAAAACCATGGGGAAGAAAGACAAAAAAAAAAAAAAAAAGGCATAATGTAGAACAGTACACTAAAATACCAATGCGGCGTAGAACCCATTATGACACAAATCCAGTTGAAAAAGCAATGGGATATTGTAAAATTATTCCAACTAGAGAACATTTGACTGTCTGAAAGAGGTAAAACAAGGGCAAAATTCTACTCTAATTAACCCCTGGGTCTCAAGTGTCTGCAACAATGCCTCTATTTCCACCTGGGCCAGGGGAGGAAGGAAAACAAATACTTGCCAAATAGCTATTCTGTGAGACATGCATGAGGATTTAGAACTCGGTAGAAGCAGAGCCTTGCTGGTCATTGGGCCTCCCCAGAGATGTGCTCATGGAAGCCATCTTTCCTAGGCTCCCCGTCTATTTTGACAGATTTAGAAGACAGCTTGAAGGAAACGAAAGAGCAGTAGAGACTTGAAGACTGAAGCCAGTCTGGACTGGGCGCTAGTCCTGTGTCATTCGGCAAGTCATAAGCCCTCTCTGGATCTCCACTTCTTGATACCTGTTCATCTCAGGAGCGATGAGGAAAGGAGACAAGAATGACAATCCCAAAACAGACTGCATCCATGTGCGCAGCGGCCCAAGAAATCTCACTGAGGGTGACAGTGATCAGGTTTCATTACACTCATCACCTGGCTTCAGGAATTGAAATCCAGGGTAACATCATCCAAGAAGCATGGTACTCATTATCTGAGTTATGGAATTGTAACTCCTTTGTACAAGTCCTTAATAACAACAGTAAAGGGCTGGGAATATGGCCTAGTGGCAAGAGTGCTTGCCTCGTATACATGAAGCCCTGGGTTCGATTCCCCAGCACCACATATACAGAAAATGGCCAGAGGTGGCGCTGTGGCTCAAGTGGCAGAGTGCTAGCCTTGAGCAAAAAGAAGCCAGGGACAGTGCTCAGGCCCTGAGTCCAAGCCCCAGGACTGGCCAAAATTTAAAAAAAATAAATAATAATAATATAATAATAATAACAACAGTAAAAACAATAGCACAAGGCCTTTGTGCCTCTGCTCATATAAAGTATTTATCAAAGTGAACTCCAGGAAACAGAAACAAGAGGTTTATTATTATTTTCTTTTTGTCTTGTTATCTGTCTTTGGGAGGAGAAGGGAAACAGAGAAATGGATGGAAAGGGTGAACAAATGCAGCACTACCTTGAGAATGAACAATACAGCTTGTAGGTGGAGATGGGAAGAAAAAACTGGGAGAGAGCAAAGGAAGACATATTGTCTAAAAAAAAGTACTCATTACTTATGAAACAGTAATCCCTCTGTACATCACCTTTATAATTATAATTTTTTAATGTTATGGAAAAAAGAGGACAGAGAAAGAACAATAGAGGGAATTATTCAGATTAAAACATATATGCACATGCAAAACACAAGCAAGCATTTTCCTATCTACCTGACAGACTGCACTGTACTAAAGGTCACAATGGGATCACCTAGGGTTCTTGAATGTAAGGCACTGCCGATACCGACTTATCCCTTTAGGAAAGAGCCACTATGCACCTGCTCCAGGCTCCAGGGTTACAGAGTAACCAAGACCAGCCAAGTTCCTACTATCATAGAACTGATGCTCTAGGAACTATAAATGCAAAAACCAGGTAGGTAGGAAATAGTGACATTCTCTAAGCAGTGCTATTTTCTATGGAAAATAAAACACAAGTGGTATGAAAAAGAATGACTAGAAGAAAGGCACTAGTTTAGATGGAATGGCCCAAAGAAGGCCATGCTGAATGAAGACATGGCTGAGACCTGCAAGACCTCTCCAACCAAATAAGGATCAGAGGAAGCAAGTGTCCAGGCAAAGGAACCAGACAAGCGGACATGGTTGAGCACACTGAGGAGAGACTTAGTAATACAAGCCTGAAAAGTAGACAGGGGGCAAATCTACTACAGTCTTAGGTCACTGAAGGAATACTTTCAGTACCCAAAGATTTTTTTTTGCAGTACTAAGGAGTTGATCTCAGGGCCTCAATGTTTGCTAGACAGGTGGTGCTCTACAACATGAGCCATTCTGCTTGCAAAAAAAGAAAAACAAAACCCTCTTCTCTGAGAGTGGAAAATGGCAGAGAATGATCAAGATGCATTGTACTCATAATCTGACGTGACTTGAAATCTCTTGACTTCTTAAGAATAATTACTAAGAAACTCAGTATTTCAATAAACTGAGCTATGTAAGCATATATACCCAGTGTACACATTACCAAAAGAAAAACATTTCCAACTTTCTGAAGTTGAAATATCACTGCTAAAATCAAAGGACCCTTTCCAAAGACAAAGACAAAATCTTAACTAAAACTGAACAAGCTAGGCATGGTGGCTCATTTCTGTACGGGGGGGGGGGGGGGGGGGTGCAGAGATAAGAAGATCAGGGCCAGCCCAGGCAAAATGTTTTTCAGACCTCCATCTGGCCAATTAAAGTTGTATGCAGTGGTGTGGTGTACAACTGTCAGGCATGCATAAACACAAGATTCTATCCAAAAACTCAATCACTAGGGGTCATAGCCAGGTGCCAGTGCCTGTAATCCTGAGATCTACAGCGTTAAGTTAAAAGCTAATCTAGACACAAATATATATATATATATGTGTGTGTGTGTATATATATATATGTGTGTATGTGTGTATATATATGAGCTACAAAATGCTGGGCTGGAAGTATGGTTCAAGTAGTAGAATGCCAACCAGCCAAGCAAGCAAGAGGTCCTAAGTAAACCCCAGTACCACCAAAAAATAAATAAAACCCACTATATCTAAACAAAGATACCATTTGTTATGTTTAGCAAGTCAAACAGTCAGAAGCTTCTTTACGGTAAATGGAAATAACAGCGTGAGTTTTTAACAAATTCAATTTCAAGTTTTCAAAAGAAAAAAAAAATAGTTCTTCCAGTAAATGCTTATGAAGCATCTATGGGCCGAGCATGTTCTAAGTGGAGGATAGAGCAATGAGCCAATCAGTGACGAGTAAACAAAGAAGCAGATTGCCAGCATGCCAGAACACAAAACCGAACCGTGATTCTTTATCTCTGCATCTTCTAAAATAAGGACCACAGGCTTGATCATATGCCTGTCAGAAAGTAAACTTACCAAGGAATTCTTAATCACTTCACTTCTATAAAATTCTGGAAAAGAAGAAAAAGAACAATAAGTGAAATGAAAGAAAATAAGCTCATTAACTCTTAATCCTGTAAATTTCTGAACACTTGACCTAGTAAATCATTTAGACAGTGAAGAGATCTATTCTCTTGGTTATCTTTATAAAAAATAAAATAAAATAAAATAAATTTAAAGGCAAAAAAAATCAATAAAGGTTAAAATTTTCTGATTTAATGATTGTTATCTAACTGCCTCCTTTTACCAAATGTTCTCATTTGAACCCTTAAAAACTCATGCTTTCTGCTTCCCTCTCTATTTCCACTTTGTACAACTGATTCCAACTGCTCTGTCTTTCTCAAACATCTCTAATGAATATCCTTGTAGCCCTGTGAAACATACACTGACTTGGTAACCCCATAACCTAAGCTCTCCACGCCTGCCCCCAACATACCATCTCTATGACTTCTAGAAGCCCATTTCTTCACTGGACAACTTACAGACTGGACTAATGACTGAAGACTCTGCGTAAGCGTCAGCATTTCACGATTCTGTAAACTTACATGTGTGCTAGTAAACGTTTACAAAACTCCAAGACAAAACTAAAATACATTAGAAGTCTGCAACCAAGGATGGATCCCGACAACTGTCCCACATTCCCCCTGCAAACTCTCCAGCTTGCCTCCAAGCCTGCCCGACAGCTGCAGACACCAGACGCTCCGGCAGCCTCGGCTGCGCGGGCCGACAGTTCCTATGGGATGCACACAGCACTGACAATGAGATGGAGTCTTTTTTTTTTTTTGCTGGGGGGAAGGGACCCCGCGGGGGCAGAAGGGAAGGGCTAGCCCAGCCTCCACCGTATCCCTAGGCCACCTGAGATGACTTGAGATGATGTATATACAAACCATTTTTCTAATATATTGAAATGTATGCCTCACATATTCCTTCCCCGATACCCATGAGGCCAGCAGTGTTTGCTCTGTAAAACTATCTTCTCAATCCCTAAAATAATCCAGCACAGGGTAGACAGTCCATATCTTATAGATTAAACAACTTCACATAAATTTTAAAATAATGAACTTAAAAAGATGAAGAGCCAGGTGCCTGTGACACATACTAAAGGATAATAGTTCAAAAACAGCCTGGCCAGAAAAGTCCCAGAGACTCCATGTTTAGCAAAATACCTGACCAGAGGCATGGCTCAAACAGCAGAATACCAGCCATGATTAAGCAACTCAAGAAAGACCTTCAATCCCCATATCAACACAAAAAGAAAAGAAAAAGAATAAGCTTACAAAAGTACAGTTGGGACTAAAATGAGGTAGAACATGTCAGAGTATCCACTAATGCCTAAAGCTGAAAAAAAAAAATCTTTTAGAGGTAGAATAGTGGGCCGACTATTAAAAAGTGGCTCTACTTAAAAAAAAAAAACAAAAAAACAATAAGCCGGCACCAGTGGCTCATGCCTGTAATCCTAGCTACTCAAGAAATTGAGATCTGAGGATCAAAGTTTAAAGCGAGCCTGGGCAGGGAAGTCCTTAGCTCCAAGTAATACCAAGAAGCCAGACGTGGAGCTGAGCCTCAAGTGGTAGAGCACTAGACTTGAGGGAACAAACTAAGGGAAAGGCCCTGAGGTCAAGTCTTAGTACCATCACAAATAAAAAAATAAATGCTCTTACGGACAAACTGTTTTGTTAAGGCATTTGTTGACAAGCATACTACCTATATAACTTAATCCTTGTCTTCCAAAAAATATCATTATTAGCTGGGAATGTGGCCTAGTGGTAGAGTGCTCGCCTCGCATACATGAAACCCTGGGTTCGATTCCCCAGCACCACATAGATAGAAAAAGGCAGAAGCAGCGCTGTGGCTCAAGAGGTAGAATGCTAGCCTTGAGCAAAAAGAAGCCAGGGACAGTGCTCAGGCCCTGAGTCCAAGGCCCAGGACTGGCCAAAGAAAAACAACAAAAACTATCTCATTATTACTATTATTATTTAATTATCGGAGGGGCTTGGAATACAGCTATGTGTCACAGTGCTTGCTGAGCATGCACAAGGCACTGGATTAAATCCTCACTTTCCAAAAAAATAGATAATTTTGAAAAACAAAAAGAAGGTGAAATCATTGAAAAACAAATTCCTTCATTCTTTTGAGCTTTCCTTAATCTGCAAAGTATCTAAAAGGTTCTTATCAAGCATAGCTCTAGGAATATTTCCTCCAAAATCTTGTTGATTGGATGACTGTACAAAGAAGCCAAAATAAGCAACTCACCTTCTGACAGACCCTCAATGGATGAAGCCATGTCAACAAAGGGACCATATATGTTAGGAAAAACCAAATACTGAATATGAGCTCATTTCTAAACTTGGGCCTACAATGTGTATTACTCTTTACATATAAATATTGCCAATAAAACTAGTGACATGGTTCAAAAAAATGGAAGAATTTTTTTAAATTCCAGTCTGAAACCCATCATGTATTATATAAGCTGTAAGGCCATAGTTCTTTCACCTTTCAAAGGAGAATGATACTCAGAAAATATCAGGATTATTGTGAGAGTCAAATGAAGTACAGAGTTAAAAATCACTTCATAAACTGTAACGTTCACTAATAAATGTTATAAATTTTTATTCCACCAAGTTCAACAAAGTCATTTTGACAAGCAGATCTTCAAACTGTTATCACCCAAGACCTGTTTCCTCTATGGAAAGGGCTATCAGCAACACCCACTCTCCAGGTCTCCCTGAAAAGGCCTAGCGAAACACGGCAGCCAGGAGACTCCAGCACAGGGGCTTCGGGGCACATTTGGCTGTGAGGATGAGTTCCATTTGTTCAACAAAGGTGTTAGTAGTGCCCAACCCCATTCAAGAAAGAAGTAGAAGCTTCAACTACACCGTATAACCATTTGTACCTATCAGATTGGCAACACTTCAGTCGTTTGCAGACTCTTAGGTGAGGCTGTGGGGGAAAGTGCTCATACACAGAACTACTCCCAAGGAGGAGAGTTGTGTAATACCTTCCAACACAAAGGTTATAGGATCTCTTTGTCCCAGTTTCTACATCTTGGAATTTACCCTAAAACTACGCTAATGCTCATTTGAAATAATGTAGTTGCAAAGTTATTTAGGACAATACTATGTGTGTAGTAGAAGACTAGAACAACCTAAATTCCCAGACAAAAAGGAGCCAATTAAATAAACTGTGGTACAATTATTCAATGTAAATAGACACAGAGAAAATACAACCAGGTACTTTAACTCATGCCAATAGTCCTAGCTACTCAGGAGGCTAAGATCTAGGGATTATGGTTCTAAGCCAGCCCAAGCAGATAAATATGTGAGAATCTTATCTCCAATTTGCCAGCAAAATAAGCCAGACTGGGGTGACACTGTCCAAAAAGAAATGTACTCGTTATCTGATTTACAAAATGTTAACTCATCTGTACATCACCTTTATAATAACAATAAAAAAATAAAAAGTAACCAGAACTAGAAACATGGCTGAAGTGGTAGAGCACTCCACGCAAGGATCAGAGGTCAAGCCCCAGTACTGACAAAAACAAAGAAAGAAACACAGAAAAGAAAAATTAGGGAGTCTCCCTAAGAAACAATATGGAAAGACCCAAGACACACCAAGTGAAAAATATAAGGTATACATAGTAAATACAGTGCATGACACACATAATACCAAATCTCTCTCTCACACAGACACGAGAGAGAGAGGTAAGGATTTTCTTATCTTCACTTGTTACCGGCATTAAAAAAAAACTCAAGAAACACAGTAAGAAATGAGCAATACTGTACTGGTTATCCCGGTAGGGTGAAAACAAGATGATGGGCAAAGGTAAAAGGGAAGTTTCAATTTAAACCTTTATATAAATATTGAACCATAGATTGCATTACTTTTTCAAAAAATTAAAAAGAACAATGTATTAAGGGTCTAGTATGTGGAGGGCACTGTTGCAAGTATTAGACCCAGACAAAACCATGAGAAAAATGGATCGAATAACACCTGCCCTCAGGGGGCTGCCATTCTAGTGGAAAGAAATACATAGAATACTAAACACACAGATGTCAGTGATCTTAAATAGGGTGGAGGGGAAAAAAGCAGAGAAGAAACAAAGGGCTAATCAGTGATGGAAAAGTTCCTCTGAGAAGCAGGCAGGAGAAAGTCCTCCAAGAACACAGAAGGGCTGGGGAGCCAAATGGTTATCTGCAGGAAAGGGCTCAAGCCCCAGAAACAGCAAGGGCAGAGGACGTAAGTGAAAAGCCTGACACGTTCAAGGCCAGCTAGGTCAGGTTGCAAGAGCGAGCTTGGGGGTGGCAGGAGATGAGTTCGGAGGGGCAACAAGTCAGACCATGACCTCAGAAACTCTAAGGATCTTGGCTTTTACTCCAAATGAAAGGGGAAGCTACCGGAAAGGATTAACAGGATCCCCACTGACAGTGTTGGGGCCTAAGTGGACAAAGCTGTTAGAATTTAGGTAGCAGCGAACTGATCAGATTATAGGCATATTCTGATAATACTGGCCAAAAGGACTTGCTACAAGATTGGATGTAGAAAATAAGACAAAAAGAACAATCTAGGACAGTTTTAAAGTTTTTGGCCAAGAAAATGGAGTTACCATTTTCTGACAGAAGAAAGCACACCACAGGTAGATCAGAGCTAGAACACGAGAAACTCAATTTTGAAAATACGGAGCTTAAGTTTCTACCAGACAGGATGTAGGTGGATACAGCACAGAAAACTGGACATAGGAATTCAGAGGAAAGGTCACAGAGATTTTGGTATGAGACTTGGATGAGATCACAAGTCTCATAACTTGGATTATAGAGTTCTCACTTGGGTAGACCTAAGCTAATCAGTATCTAGTAGAGGAGAGGCGCTTAACATTTCACAGGTTAAAAACAATAACTAGCTGGGGATATGGCCTAGTGGCAAGAGTGCTTGCCTTGTATACAAGAGGCCCTGGGTTCGATTCCCCAGCACCACATATACAGAAAACGGCCAGAAGTGGCGCTGTGGCTCAAGTGGCAGAGTGCTAGCCTTGAGCAAAAAGAAGCCAGGGACAGTGCTCAGGCCCTGAGTCCAAGCCCCAGGACTGGCCAAAAAAAAACCCAAACAAACAATAACTAACTACTCTGAAGAACAACCTGATTTTACAAAAACTCCAAGTTTAAGAGGGAACCAGAATTAAAATCTAGTTCCCTATCTACTGACATAGGCTTTAGTCTCTGGATAGAATAATTGGTATTCAATGTAAACTACTAAAAATGTAGAAAATCTTCTAAGAACACTAAAAAGATGACTAGTAGGGTACTGGTGGCTCACACCTGTACTCCTATCGACTCAGGAGGCTAAGATCTAAGGATCATGGTTTGAAGCCAGACCAAGCAGAAAAGTCCCCATGAGACTCTTATCTCCAATTAACCACTCAAAAACTGGAAGTGGTGCTGTGGATCAAAGTGGTAGGGCACTAGCCTTGAGCAAGAGCTCAGGTACCATACCCAGGCCCCGCGTTCAAGCCCCACAACGGCGAAAAAGAAAAAAAAGATGTCTAAAATTACAAGTGTCACACATATCTTCTGAGGATCTGCTATGCCTTCAATTCAAGTAAAAGAGAGACTAAGATACCAGTATCTCAGATATTTTACCATTAAAAAACACACTTAGAAAACTTAGAAATCAAACAAGCAGTTTAGTGAGAGTAGCCAATCAGTCTTTCATATGGTCATTCTATACCAAGGACTACATAATGGTCATCAAAACCAGGGCCTTGTGAATGCTGGACAAGCACTCTATCTCTGAGCAACACCCATGGTCCCTTCATGATCCATTTTAAATGCTAGCTCCTAGAATATTAGCAGCTAATAGACATATAGGACTAACAAACTTACCAACATAAAGCTCAGTTACCTGAAACAACTACCCAACAGACATACCTTTTTTGTTCTTGGTGATACTGAGATTTGAATTCAGGATTTTTACTTGCTAGACAAGTATTCTAGCATTTGAGCCATGCCCCCCCCCCTTTTTTTTTGGCCAGTCCTGGGCCTTGGACTCAGGGCCTGAGCACTGTCCCTGGCTTCCTTTTGCTCAAGGCCAGCGCTCTGCCACTTGAGCCACAGCACCACCTCTGGCCATTTTCTATATATGTGGTGCTGGGGAATCGAACCTAGGGCTTCATGTATACGAGGCAAGCACTCTTGCCACAAGGCCACATTCCCAGCCCTGCCCCCAGTCCTTGTTCAGATAGGGTCTTGCATTTTATGCTCATGCCAGTTTCCGGCCACAATCCTCTTAGCAATGTCTCCCGCAATAGTTGAGATTACAGAAGTGAGCCACAATGCACATCTGCTATGCTTCTTTAGTATTTATAACTGTTCAAGGTATTTTCAGACAGCATGATAATTCAACTTTCCAACAAGCAATGATCGTGGAAGGCACTGAGAATCACTGTTACAAAATACAAACAAAGCACAGTAGCTCACACCTGTAATTCCAGGTACTCAGGAGGTAGCAGTCAGGAAGATCATAAATTGAGATCAGTCCAGGCAATAAAACCTAACGATATCCCCTCATCTCAACAAAAAAAAAAAAAAAATCTAAGCATAGTGAGGCATGACTGAAATCCCAGCCATGCTAACTGGACACTTGGTGGAAAATTAACTATTCAACTTGTGGGTGGGGATGGGAGGGAAAAACAGAACGAGCTAGGGAAAGGATGACACTGTCCAAAAAGAAATGTATTCTTTACCTGACTTATGTAACTGTAACCCCTCTGTACATCACCTTAATAGTAATAACAACAATACAAGAAATCCCAGCTAGGCAAGAGGCATAAGTAAAAGGATCATAATACAGATTGGCCTAGGCAAAAAAATCAAGACCTTATCTAAAAAAGTAGAGCTGGAACATGGTTCAAATGGTAAAGTGCTTGCCTAGCAAACAAGCACTAAGTCCTGAGTTCAAACTCTGGTACCACAAAAAAAAAAAAATATTTTAAAGGAAGAAGCAAACAGGAGATTCAGCAATGAGTAGGTCCACAGATGCCCTTACCTTTGCATATCTTTTCAGTACTGCACAGGTGAAGTGTGAAGAAGGTGTCAAGGAGCTGATGGCCATTTCTATTAATAATGTTCCGGGCAGCAATGTTCCGAAGATGTCGAAGTCGCCGCTAAAAAATAATAACACAAAGATAGGGTATTCAGGTTTTTACTTCTATAAAATGTTCAGAATGCTGCAGTTCCAAAATGAAACAGAACAAGTTGTCTCAGCTGATTAACTTATTGAGCAGGCAACTATGTAGGAGCCAGCCTTTTAATTCATGCCTCAGTATCCCCTTTGTTAAACAGGAATTACACCTGCTCTATCTCATGTAGAGCTGCTGTAGGTAGGAAATGAATGACAACAGAGGTCATATTTTTGGAACACCATAAATAGTGCAGTACACATGCAGAACAGTGGTCATACTCTCTAGCACATAAACTACTCAATAGCCATTTTCCACAGAAAGACTCAAGCAGACATGCAAAATCCATTGAATACAAACAGAAAAACAGAAGCCGCTGACTGCTGCTAGTTCAGGCTAGATAGTGGATCATTTGTAGAATCAGAAGAACAAACCAAAGCCAAAAAAAAAAAAACAAAAAAACGAACAGTAACTCACTAGGACTCCATTCAGACGGTACTATAACTACTGTCTTTGAATTAAATTCTCACTTCCCTAGCACCAACTAGTCTCTATTTCCTAACAGCCTCCTTCCTTTCCATGATTTATCTGGAGCCAAAAGTGCTGCTCTTCAGGTACAACAGAAATCAATAAAATTACAAGATAATAATTTTGGGAACAGCCAAGTTGTTTTTTATCAGAAAGAAAAAAATGTTAGCAATACTGAATTCTGCCACATCAGATTCATCCCCAAAGCTAGTTCCCCAGGCTGGAGAATGATCTCAGACTTCAAGTCAGAAACCACATGCTGTTTTCACACATGCTCCACGAAGGCCCCTGGGGCGGAAGGCCGGCCACCCCGAGTGGGACCCCCTGGTGGCAGCCAGGAGGGCCCGGGACTTTCCTCCAGGCACACACCACCCAATCCCTTCTCCCAACCTAGAGATTAACATTGTTTGACACAGAAGGCTATTGTCTAGTAAAGCTGCTTAATCGTCTAAGTATGAAAAGCTGCAGTGTAGTTATGAGAGCTCCCTGGGCTCACTTTTCCACAACCAGCCCAGGTTCCATTTCCCACCTGGATCACAAGTGTTTGCTGCGGCTGCATCATCCTTCTCCTCAGCCCTCTCAGCCAAACAGTTATTTATCTACCTAGGCGTTTGCTTGTTTTTGTTTTGAGATAAGGCCTCCAAAGGTCTCCAACTCAAGATCCTCATGCCCCCAGCCTCGCAAGGATGACATATAGACACCCAGCTTTCTTCAGTCAAAATTCTTAGCCTTGTAATAGCAGTTGCTTATCTATAGCCTATTCATCTAGCAGGATTTGATGATAGAGACCATTTCCACCACTGTGCTGGCAGCATTGATGACATATTTACCCTGAGATATTCCTGGCTAAACACTTCCCCTGTGTCATTTAATCCTCAGGAGAATGTTAGGTATTGCCATTGTTACTTTTTGTCGTTGTTTTTCTTGTTTCGTTTTGTTTTGTGACAATACTGGAGATTGAACTCAGGGCTTTGTGCCCGCTAAGCAGGTGTTCACCCACTTGAGCCATACCTGCTTGTTATTTATTTCTTTACATCAACATTTCTAAGTAACCAAATATAGACAAAGGAACCATAAATGACAAATGAAAGCGGATATATCAAAAGACGGAAGGAGAGAAGGCTCACTGAAGCTAAGGGATTCCACCCACACTGCACTTGTGGGTGTGTATTTCCATCTCCATATTATGTATGCCTGACAGGCAGCTTGGTCTTTAACCTCCTCTAAGCTGCAGAGGACAAGACAATCAAAACAGAGACCCATCTTGAACTCAACAGAATAATCTTCCACAAATGCACTCATAATGGAACTGAATGCCTTTCAAAGGAGTAGGCAGAGCTTGGACAGAAACCGACACTCCAATGGATGCATGGCTGCTGCTAAGATCTTTGCATTAGGAGGGTACTTAGGGCAGCCAGCGGCAGGGCACAGGCTCACCCCGAGCTCCTCAGCTCTCAGCTGAGTGGAGAACAGACCACATCAGGGCATTTTATAAGACTTGATGAAATAAAAAACGCCTCTACAAATTAACCATCTGTACTTAAAACGCTGACTTTAGGGTACACTATGAATTTTCCTTTGATTTACTTGAAGACAACTAGAGTGAGTATTCTCACTGTATCAAGACTAATTAAAATAAAGAATCATATACAAGGTCATACATATATTGTCGGAGCGATGTAGGGAGCCAACAGTATATGTGCACAAACTGACTAAAGTATGGTATATACAGGAGTCGTCCAATGGTGTAACTCCTTTGCTCAACTAACTTACAGTTTAATGAAGTAAACATCAGAAGCCGAGACATGTTTTGTCAGAGAGGGAGTATGATGGGAAGAAAGGACAGATAAACGGGCAGAGGAAGGGTGGGTGAATACCCTGCCTAACATTCAGTGACAATGGAACTGGGGAGCTTGAAGGGATGTGTAGGGTTGGAACAGATGGGGGAGGACGACGGAAGGGTAAACACTGATCGAGATGCAGTGTACTGATAAACTGCCAGGTTGAACTTACACCTTTATCCAACTAAAAGATCATTTAAGTCGTTAGTTAATTAAAAATAAAATACAAAATGCTGCATGCAAGCTGTGCATTTATGACAGCACATGCCTAAAATCCCAGGTACTGGAGAGACTAAGACTGACTGCAAATTCAAGGTCAGCATGGGTAACACAGTGAGACCCTATCTGAAAAACATTAACTTGTGGTACAGAAGCAGCATCTAACATAGCACTGCTTCCAACCTCTGAACAGAACTAAATATAAGGTCATTTCTTCAAACTGTCCACCGATAAACACCACCAAGTGATCTGAAGTTCTTTTTTTTTTTTTTTTTTGGCCAGTCCTGGGCCTTGGACTCAGGGCCTGAGCACTGTCCCTGGCCTCTTTTTGCCCAAGGCTAGCACTCTGCCACTTGAGCCACAGCGCCACTTCTGGCCGTTTTCTGTATATGTGGTGCTGGGGAATCGAACCCAGGGCCTCATGTATACGAGGCAAGCACTCTTGCCACTAGGCCATATCCCCAGCCCGTGACCTGAAGTTCTAAGCTGATGCAAGAAAGCATAAACATTCTGAGTGACAAAAGTGTACAGACTCTGGAATGACTCTTCTTTCTTTGTTGGTTTTTTGTTTGCTTGTTTATTTGTTTTGGCCAGTCCTGGGGCTTAAACTCAGGGCCTGAGCACTGTCCCTGAGCTTCTTTTGCTCAAGGCTAGCACTCTACCACTGAAGCCACAGCGCCACTTCTGGCTTTTTCTGTGTATGTGGTGCTGAGGAATCGAACCCAGGACTTCATGCATGCTAGGTGATCACTCAACCACTAAGCCACATTCCCAGCCCAACATGGAACTTCTGAACCAGGAATTTAACCTCAACAAATTCAAGTCATATTTTAAAAACTAGAAACAGAAAAGTACAGCACAGCACTCCCAATCATCTGTTTTTCCCTAATCCTCCCACCTAAAATGAAAGACTCACTGCAAAAAGCTTTGAAAGAACACAGAATGCTTTCAAAACTACAGCCTAGTCCTAACTGGCTATAAGTAAATGGTGCCAACAGTCAATGTTACAGATTTAAACAAGCAACCCAACAACACAGATCTCTCTTGAAACACTTCACCGTTCTTGTTCCTGAGAGCTTTTGCTGGCACAAATTGCACAATTCTAGAACTGCAGCTTGTATTTTCACATTAACTCTACTCTCCAGCATCTTCAAACCAGTCCAACAATTTAATAAAGTCATTTACTAAGTACACTAAATTATAAAATAGCTTCTCAACAGCAAAAGCCCAAATCGTCTCTGGATTTTCTACATTTCTTTTATATGACCCTATTTGCCCCCAGTTTGGGGAGAGCAAAATGAGTGCTTTTCTTCCACTTTCCCTGTTTTGCTTTAAAAAACTATAGGCCTCTGTAGTGACAGACCCAGTATGCCTCCTGCATTGTCTCTTTCGCCCTCCCTTACTTGCTCCCTCTCCCTTACATCTTGCTGATATTTTCCTCAGACTCTGCCTACGAGCTGGGGGAATACAAACATGATATTCTCTAACTTCACGTTAAGAATGTGAGTTGTGGCTGTCCCACAGTGACTCATATCCATAATCCTAGCTACTTAGGAAGCTGAGATCTGAGGATCACAGTTTAAAACCAGCCCAAGCAGGAAGTCCATGAGACTCATATCCAAGTAAGCACCCCCCAAAAAAGCCTGAAATGGAAATGTAGCTAAAGTAGTTGAGCACTAAGCCTTCAGCAAAAACACTCAAGGACAGCACCTAGGCCCTGAGTTCAAGCCCCAGAAGCAGCGCATGCACACGCACGCGCACACACACACACACTTGAGTTTAAAGCTAGGTGTGGTGATATATACCAGCACTCAGGAAGCTGAGACAGGAAGATCACAAGCTCAAGGCCATCATGATAGGCATAATGAGTTCAAAGCCAATCAAGAATAATACATATGAACAGGAGACAGAGAGGAGAGAGCACATGTGCACCTACCTGGGTAGGGGATTGCACACATATAATCCTAGCTATTCAAGAAACAGATGTCAAGAGGATCAAGGTTCCAGGCCAGCCTAGGAAAAGTTTGCAAAACCCAATCCCAACCAATAAATAAGAAACTTGCACATCTGTGGCCCCATCTATGTGGGAAGCACAAATAGAAGGAATGCAGTCCAGGACAACACAAGCAAAAAAGTGACACCTTGGCTGAAAAATAACAAAAGCAAAAAGGACTCAACCAGGCACTGGTAGCTAACACTCAAGCTACTTGAGAAGATGAGACTCTTCAGATGGAGATTCAAAGCCATCCTGGGCAGGAAAAAAAAAAGTGCTCAAGACCTCTTCTCAATGCAATGGCCAAGGGCTGGGGATATGGCCTAGTGGCAAGAGTGCCTGCCTCATATACATGAGGCCCTGGGTTCGATTCCCCAGCACCACATATACAGAAAATGGCCAGAAGTGGCGCTGTGGCTCAAGTGGCAGAGTGCTAGCCTTGAGCAAAAAGAAGCCAGGGACAGTGCTCAGGCCCTGAGTCCAAGCCCCAGGACTGGCCAAAAAAAAAAAAAAAGAAATAGAACCATCAATGCAATGGCCAAAGCATGGTCAGGAAACAAGGCCATACCAGAAGGAGGAAAGAAGGAACAGGAGAAGAGAGGAAAGGGGGAGGAGGGGTTCGGGGGACGGGAGGGAAAAAGGAGGTTGGCTATTTAGAAATACAGTATCAAAGGGGAGAAAGTTGCACAATATGACCTGTGCGGAAGTTGTACTGGGCCCTAAAGTGGTAGAGTGCTACCCTTGAACAAAAAAGCTTAGGGAGAGCACTCAGACCCCGAGTTCAAATCTCACAACCAACAAAAAGAAAAGAAAAGTATCTGTGTGTGTGTGTGTACACATATGTGTGTGTGGCCTGTATAAAATTGGATGGGCTAAAAATTGGAAGGCAGAAAAGAGAGCTCTCAGTAGTCCAAGTATTCAGAGTATTATCAGGCCTACAATCTGCTTCAACATAATTATGGAAAACAGGCATATATGTTATCCAAGATCCATCATGAAGTAATAGTTATGAAACCTGGGTAATCGGTAACTGAAAGTTCATTGTCTTCAGCTCTTAATACCTCTCCATAATATCGACAATGTTATCATATATTTTCATACAGCAGAACTTACTCATATGTGCTGATAAAGAAAATTCTCAGAAAAGGAAATACAAATTCTTTTAAACATTAATAGATCCTTACTCCTAAGAGAAATGCAGTCAAAATAACACTAAAGCGGGGCTGGGAATATGGCCTAGTGGCAAGAGTGCTTGCCTTATATACATGAGGCCCTGGGTTCAATTCCTCAGCACCACATATACAGAAAATGGCCAGAAGTGGCGCTGTGGCTCAAGTGGCAGAGTGTTAGCCTTGAGCAAAAAAGAAGCCAGGGACAGTGCTCAGGCCTTGAGTTCACGGCCTAGGACTGGCCAAAAAAATAAATAAATAAGTAACACTAAAGCCAGACACTGGTGGCTCATACCTGTAATCTTAGCTACTCAGGAGGCTGAGATCTGAGGACTGCAGTTCAAAGTCAGCCCAGACAGGAAAATCCATGAGACTCTTATCTCCAATTAGTGACCAGAAAGCTGTAAGTGGCACTGTGGCTCAGGGTGGTACAGCACTAGCCTTGAGGAAGAGCTCAGGGACAGTGCCCAGGCCCTAACTTCAAGCCCTGGACCAACAAAAATAAAATAACACAAAAATTGGTGTATTTCAAGGTCTTGGGCTGAGGCAAAGCAGGAACAAGCCCATTGCTGAAAGGAGGATAACTGGTACAACCTGCTCGTGGCATTCTGGCAGGACCTACCAAAGTGACACATGCGCATAGGCTTGATTTAGTGGCTCCATTACTGCACTGTGTTAAAAACACATTTGCAGAAATTCAATACAACATAGTGCTATAGTTTAGATATTTGTTTTCTGAGACTGGTTCTCAAACCAGTCTCTAGCCTCAAACTTGTGATCCTCCTGCCTCCACCTCCTAAAAACACATTTGCAGAAATTCAATACAACATAGTGCTATAGTTTAGATATTTGTTTTCTGAGACTGGTTCTCAAACCAGTCTCTAGCCTCAAACTTGTGATCCTCCTGCCTCCACCTCCTAAAAACACATTTGCAGAAATTCAATACAACATAGTGCTATAGTTTAGATATTTGTTTTCTGAGACTGGTTCTCAAACCAGTCTCTAGCCTCAAACTTGTGATCCTTCTGCCTCCACCTCCTATACTTTGAATCTTAAAGAACAAACGTCCCATGTATGAAAGTCTTGCTCCCCACAGTGGCACTATTAAAGAGGTAGTAGAGTAGAGGCTGGTTCAAGTGATAGAGCACCTACCTTGCAAATGCAAGGCCCTGAGATCAAACCCCCAGTACCACATACACAAAAAAAAGCACAGGTAGCGGAGACTATGAGAGGTGGGTCCTGTGGAAGGTCTAAGGTCATTTAGGACATGCCCTTGAAAGGGACAGCAGGATCCCAGCCCCTGGTCCTCATCCTCTCTCAAGTCCTGATCACGAGGTGAATGGCACTGGCTAGGGCACATACTCCCCCACTAGGATGGGCTGCTGCTCCACTGGACCAAAAGCAATGGTGAGCCAAAGTAAACCTTGCTTCTTCATACGATGACTACCTAAGGTATTACTACAGTAACATGAAGCGGACGAAGAAACACATGGAATAAAATACTGATTATATTAGCAAAAGACTGGGGATAACTCACTACATTTTGCTACCTCCTACAGTGAAAATATGGCCATAAAGAATATACAATGTGAGTGCTGGGAATATGGCCTAGTGGCAAGAGTGCTTGCCTCATATACATGAAGCCCTAGGTTTGATTCCCCAGCACCACATATATAGAAAACGGCCAGAAGTGGCGCTGTGGCTCAAGTGGCAGAGTGCTAGCCTTGAGCAAAAAGAAGCCAGGGACAGTGCTCAGGCCCTGAGTACATGGCCCAGGACTGGCAAAAAAAAAAAAAAGAATACACAAGGTGGCATGTCTTTGAGCACTGATGGCTGCATAGTGTGTCATCACACTACCCAAGATACACTATTAGTTTTAAAGAGAGCAGAACTGATATGATCAGTATGTTTAGCATGTTGCCATTTGTGTTTCATAGGAAAAAATATATATAATTATTGGAAAGTAACCATCTGTAAGTGATCCTAATCTTGGCCCCCAGAAGGCATAGGTATTTGGAGCAGAGTAGGAGGCAGAAGGCTCACTGTATCCCCTGGTTACCTTTTGGACCGGGAATCATAGGAATATAATGTCTATTTTCAAGTAAAATTAGGTTTGTATTTTTTAAAGAGAGGAAGGGCTCCCAGTGTTTAAACCCAAGCATAGGTGGCAGCTGTTTCTCGCAGCAGTGACCGTGGTGGAAGCTCGAAGCAGAGTACATCAATTACCCCGACCTGAGGGTGGTGAAGAGCACCCCCCTCCCCACCCGCACAGAGGGTCGCTGCTTTCTGCTTCTACCCGCCACCCTTGTGGTTACTGCAGAGATCAAGTGATATCATGGACACAAAAGCTCTTTGAAAAACAGAAAGGTCTTTTATAAAGATGAGGTATTACAGCAATAGGGATGGGGAGCCAGGGATGTGGTTATCAGTGGAAATGATGAAGTGATTGAGGCATTTCTAATTGGAAGTACAGCAACAGATTTAGAATCCATCTATCTTATGGAGGTGGGACAGACAGAAAGGTAAAACTGACCTCTGCAGGGGAAACCTTTCATAAACAGAAATGTACAACAGCCTAGCTAAAAAGAACCCTAAAGGCCACCTAAGTCTTTGTTACACTGCATCTTCTTTTTTTTGGCCAGTCCTAGGCCGTGAACTCAGGGCCTGAGCACTGTCCCTGGCTTCTTTTTGCTCAAGGCTAGCACTCTGCCACTTGAGCCACAGCGCCACTTCTGGCCATTTTCTGTATATGTGGTGCTGAGGAATCGAACCCAGGGCCTCATGTATACAAGGCGAGCACTCTTGCCACTAGGCCATATTCTCAGCCCTACACTGCATCTTCTAAAAATGTGTGAAAAACTCAGAATTCCTTCCAGGCGTCAAGGGCTCACACCTGTCATCCTAGCTATTCAGGAGGGTAAGGTTCTGAGGACAGTAGTCTGAAACCAGTCTGGGGAGACAAATCCCTGATAGCCAGCAAAAAAGCCTAAAGTGGAGGTATGGCCCCAGTGCTAGAGTGTAAGCCTTGAACAAGAAAAACAAGAAAGGGCAAAAGGCTCTGAGTTCAAGCTAAACTACTGGCACAAAGAAGAAGGAAAAAAGGAAGAGAAGAAGGGAGAAAACACTCTCTCCCAACACAGATGTACTCAATTAGAATCTGCACTATGGAATTTTTAAGTTTCAAAAGCACTAAAGTCAGCTGAACACTGGTGTCTAACATCTATAATCCAGCTACCAAGGGTCTGAGACCTGGATGACCTAGGTCCAAACTCAGCCAGAGCAGAACAGTCTGAGAAACTTTATGCCCAGTGAACTAGCAAAAAGCTGAACAAGAAGCATGGCTCAAGTAGTAGACAAACATTTGTGAGCAAGAAAGCTGAGTGTGAAAGACCTAGAGTTCAAGTCCTAGAACTGACATAAAAGGGGGGAGGGGAAAATACCATAAAGACACTTGCACATCTATGTTCATTGCTGCACTATTCACAAGAACCAAGTTATGGAAAAAGTCGAGATGTCCTCCAATAGAAGAGCGGATCCAAAACAATGTGGTATCTACACACAATGGAACTTTACACAGCCATTAGTAAGAATAATATGCCATTTGCAGGGAAACGGATGGATCTAGAACAAGGTGTGTTAAGTGAGAAAAGCCAAGCTTGGAGAGACAAATGATGCAAATTTTCTCTCATAAGAGGAAGCTAGGGGGCTGGGAATGTGGCCTAGTAGTAGAGAGCTCGCCTCGCATGCATGAAGCCCTGGGTTCGATTCCTCAGCACCACATATACAGAAAAAGCCAGAAGTGGTGTTGGGGCTCAAGAGGTAGAGTGCTAGCCTTGAGCAAAAAGAAGCCAGGGACAGTGCTCAGGCCCTGAGTCCAAGGCCCAGGACTGGCCAAAAAAAAAAGGGGGGGGAGGGGAAGCAGGGAAGCTAGGTCTAAAATACACTAGGACCTAATAAATTATATAGGAGTCTGGGCATTCACACACAGTGAGACCAAATGAGGATATTTTGAGGAGAACACAAAGGCACAATGCCTATGTGCATCAAATCATACAAAACGATATATATCGAAATGAACTCCAGAAAATGGAAACGAGGTTTTTTTTCTGTTACTGTTTCTGTTTCCTTTTCTTTTTGTCTTGTTTGTTGATCTATCTTTGGAAAGTAAATGGGGGGGATAGAAATGAGGGTCAACGGTGAACAAACGCTGCAGTGGTACTCAGTAGACTCTGTTGGAAAGGAACTGTACACCCTGTGGGTGGGGACAGGAGGGGAAAACTGGGAGGGAGGGGGGCAAGGGTGACGCCGTCCAGAAGACACGTACTCAGCGCCTGACTTATGTAACCGTAATCACCTTTACAGTAACAATCTAAAAAATGTTAAGGTGGAGAAGGAAGGGAGGAGGAGGCTAGTGTAGCGGGAGGCCTTCCGGTCACAGAGCACGGGCTCTGAGGGCCCACGCCAGCCCTGATTCTTCTCCTGACAGCCTGAGGTGAACGGCTCGGGCCCACCCGGCCTTCCCACTCCCACCGCTGCCTCTCCACAGGCCCCGAACAACAAGGCCAAGAGCATGAACTGCATGTCAAACATCAGCTCTTTTCCTTTACGTTTACTGTCTTAGGTGCTTGTTACAGTTAAGGAAAGTGAACACCAGAGGAATTTCCTGTAAAGGAAGCCAGACTGGTAAAATTGGAATGTCAACGGCTCGATCACTTCAGCAAAAAGTCCCAGGCTCTGGCCTCCACAGAGGGTGGAGGGGCTGGAGCCAGGGCCAGTCACCAATGCCCATGATGTAACCAACTGGGTATCCATACAACCCTATATCACTGAGCGTGACGAGCTTCTACACTGGTGAACACTTTTGGGGTGCTGAGAGGGTAGCAACTCTAGGTTATACAAGTTTCACACCTTCCCTCCATACCTTGTCCTACTTACCCCCCTCTATTTGGCAGTTCCTGAGTTGAATCCTTTCTAATAAACCTGTGACAGTAAGAAAACCATATTTTCTGAGTTCTGTGGGCTAATCTAGCAAATTATTGAGTCTAATGAAAGGGTGGTAGGAAGCTCCCATTTATAGCTGATGGGAAAGTTGAACAGGAGGCCCAAGACTTGTAAGTGATATTTGAAGCGGGCACAATCTTGTGGGAATCAACCCTCAACACGGGGGACCTGGGGCTAGCTTTTGATTGGAAACTAGCCAGTGAAGACAAACTTGTGATAACCAGCATCTTAGTATCTGTGGCAGGCTGTGCCAGGACTGAGACAGTAGAATTCAGGGAGAAGGGAAGGTACACACACCTTGCTTCAAGCTCCTTAAACTCTGGTCTCAGAGGTCCAGCCTTCTCTTTACATCTTGCTCCCGTTTTGCTAAACTGGTCCTCTGCTAACAGGTGCTTCCCTTCTTTCGCATCTCAGTATTTTGTTCAAACTAGCTTCCATCCTAGCAAACTTGTTTGCTGACATATTTATCTGCTTTGTTCATCGGATCATAGGTGGCCTCTGAGGAAAGGACGGGGTCTTTCTTACCCTCTGTCTTCCTTCAGTGCCCAACAGTCGTAATGACACCAGCAACAACTAACATCTCTGCAGTCTTTTGGAACCAAGCACCTTTTTCTTATCTGTGTAGCAGTCCTGGAGCTTGAACTCAGGACCTACGTGCTGTCCCTGAGCGCTCAACCACGTGGGCCACACGGCCATTGCCAGCCTTTTCTGAGCTTATTGGAGGTAAAGGTCTCATGGGCTCTCCTGCACAGACTGGCTTCAAAACGCAATCCTCAGATCTCAACCTCCTAATAGCCAGCATTACAGGCATGAGTCACTAGCTCCTGGCTCCAAGTACCTTCTCAAGCACATGGGTAAATCACTGCGCTCAAAGATCCTAGGGATGGACTATTCTATCAATTTTACTCGAGCCTCCCAGAGTCACAGAAATTAAATAATCTCAAACACAGTAGTTAGCTGTAGCATCAGAGTGAGGTTGATGGGAATACACTGTCAAGGTAAGGAATTGTAGCAATGACCCTCCCCCTCCATGTAACTAATATAGGCTAATTTTAAGACTCAATACCAATCAATTCAACTCCTCAGTGTTTGGGGAACAGAAAAATCCTGGGGCCTGAACCACGTGCTAAGCACTCGTTCTACCACTAAGCTGCAACACCACTCCAAAATCTTTCAGTTGTTAAGAAACCTTAAGTTTATTTCTAACTATCTAGTTGTTTCATTTCTAATGTTTACTGTACTTTTCTAAAAGGCACTACATGCGTGCAACTTTATCACGAAAGAAGATACTGATCATCTAACTTGTTCTTGAAGTTCAAGGCACCAAGAGTAGCAGCAACCATCCCCTTCGATTCGGCTAATAATGGTGAGGGAGGTCCTAGTCCTAAAGAACTATTTGCTGTTCCACTCAGGAAACTTCAGAAGGCTCACTGCTGAGCCAGCCTGCAGGAGACACTGTCCCTCCTTCCAGTTAATTGCTTCTAATCTTCTGGAAATTGGGAAAGCTAATAACTAAGTTGCTCTGAGTGAGACCCTAGGGGGAATCCTGTAAGTCCATACGTTTTATACAATTGTGTGGACTTTAACAGTTCATTATCTTACGGTTGGCTGGTTATGGTGTCTTGTGGCTTCCCAATGAAGAGTCCAAGAAAAGTCATTCCCCTGAGAAGTTCCACAGAAGAAGAACTCTACATGCATATCCACTCCTGATCTTAAGTCCCACATGAACAATTTATATGAAAGTCAAGCTAATCTATGGGGACAGGTAAAATTTTTAACTGGTGTTCCCCAAATTTACTACAGAAGTCCCACAGCTTGGTAGTATTCATTTTATCCTAGATAATGAATTTCTTGCAATATATCCTGGTTTATGTAATAACTTCTTTTTTTCAGTGCTGGGTAACAATTCCAGGACATTGGACATGCTGGGCAAGAACTTTACCACTGAGCTGTAACTCCAGCCTTTGGGTGGGTGTGTGTGTGTGTGTGTGTGTGTGTGTGTGTGTGTGTGTGTGTGTGTGTGTGTGTGTGTGTGTTTGCCAGTCCTGGGCCTTGAACTCAGGGCCTGAGCACTGAGCTGTATCTCCAGCCTTTGTTGTGTGTGTGTGTGTGTGTTTGCCAGTCCTGGGCCTTGAACTCAGGGCCTGAGCACTGTCCCTGGCTTCTTTTTGCTCAAGGCAAGCACTCTTCCACTTGAGCCACAGTGCCCCTTTTGGCCTTTTCTATATATGTGGTGCTGAGGAATCGAACCCAAGGCTTCATGTATATGAGGCGAGCACTCTACCACTAGGCCACATTCCCAGCCCTTGTATTTTTTTTTTAAGACAGAGTATCTCTATGTAGCTCAGGCTGGCCTCAACCTAGTAATTCTCCTAGTTCTGCCTCCTGAGCACTGGATTTACAGATGTGCATCATCATGCCAAATGCTATATTTCTTTTTTATACTGCTGAACACTGCCTGAATTTAGGTTGTTTCTTGTTTGTAATCTTGGAGGTAAGAAAACTGTGGTCCACAGGCCAGAAATTTGTGCTATTCTGCAAGAACAAGTTTTACATTCTTAAAAGTTTAAACTTAATAACAAATACACACATATCATGATATATGAAATTAAAATTTTCAGTGACTCAAGATACACTGTACTCACAACCTGACTTGTTGACTTGAAATCCCTTTGTAACAATTCCTTAAAATTAAAAAAAAAAAACTTCCAGTGTCTCCTGGATTTCAGCCATGCTCATTTGTTTACACATTATATAGGTCTATTTTAATAAGACAACAGCAGAGCTCAGTGTTGCTACAAAGACTTCAGAGCCTGCAGCAGCTGTAACATTTGGTAACTGGCCCATCTCACACACACACACACACACACACACACACACAAAGAAAAAAAGAAAAAAGAAAAAAACACTGTCAATCCTCTGTCCCCAAGTCATGAGAAAGTAAGGCTCATCTATGCTGAAAATGAAATATACAACTTGTAGGTGGGGATGGGAGAGAAAAACTGAGAGGGTGAGGGAAGGGGTCAGCAAAAGAAATGTTCTCTTTACCTGATTACATAACTGTAACACCTTTGTATATCACCTTTATAGTAAAAATAATAAACAATAAGAAAGAAATCAAGAGAGAGAAAGAGGGAGGGAGTGGGGAGAAAGGCTCAAAAGGACAGGGTCTTTGTCTTGAATACTATTCTACCTGCAGCACGTAGACTGTCTCTGGCATTTTTCTTTTTCTATGGTAATGCTAGGGTTAGAATTCAGGGCCTCATGCTCACAAGGCAAGCACTCTGCCCGTGAGCTACGACTCCAGCCTTGTCCCTGGCATTTATAAACACATATTTGTGAAATGTTGACAATTAATTTTAAGAAGCCAAACAAAAATGGTGATAGCTAAGTCATTTCCATTAATCAGCTTACCGTTACTATAACGAACACCTGAGATGAACTTTACAGGAGGAGAGGTTCATTTGGGATCACCACTGTGACTGGTTGTCCTGTTGCTAAGGTGCCGCGGCCCAGCCATGTGGTGGAGACTCTGCTCACCTCATGGCTACCAGGAAGCACAAGAGGGAGGAAGAGGGAATCGCAGGAACCTACTACCCCTTCATCAGCCCGCTCCTCGTGGCCTACTTTGCATCCACTGGGACCCACCTCCTAAAGCCTCCACCCCTCTCTAAGCGTGCCGCAGGCTGGTGAGCAAGCCTTTTTAATAAGTGGGTCTTTGGGGAAACCTCTGTCCAGATCATGACATCCTTCAATCACTCTGACCCTTACGGCACAGTGAATGAAAGGAAGTTGTCGCTACATCACTGAGGTCAAGTGGTACTACGTTCAGCCATTACAACATTAATAACCAGGCTTCCATGAGAAGCAGCTTTCTAACCGTGTAGTTTTCTCACATCATTTTTAAATGGCTAGATTTTTATAGTATCAAAAATATAGCTCCTAAGATTAAGAAATTCTGCAGAGGGCAGGGGTAACAAGATGGACAAGAAGGGGCTGGGGATATGGCCTAGTGGCAAGAGCGCTTGCCTCGTATACTTGAAGCCCTGGGTTCAATTCCCCAGCACCACATATACAGAAAATGGCCAGAAGGGGTGCTGTGGCTCAAGTGGCAGAGTGCTAGCCTTGAGCAAAAAGAAGCCAGGGACAGTGCTCAGGCCCTGAGTCCAAGGCCCAGGACTGGCCAAAAGAAAAAAACAAAAAATAAAAAACAAGATGGACAAGAAATGTACTCACTACCTTACGTATGTAACTTTAACCCCTCTGTTTATCACACTGACAATACAAAAAGAAATCCTGCAGTTCTACAATGCTCCCATCTAATAATTATGCCATTTTTTATATAAATATAGTACTATCTTCAGTGACTCAAGATTACTTGAGCAGTGGCTCTTTATCATTCCACTCCTATTTTTTTAATCTGCTATTTAGGCCAGGCACTGATGGCTCATCGCTGTAATCCTCCCAACTAAGGAGGCTGAGATGTGAGGATCACGGCTCAGAGCCAACCCAGGCAGGGAAGTTCATGAGACCCATCTCCAATAAAGTATCAAAGAGCCAGAGTGGAGCTGTGGCTAGCCTTCATAACAAAAATTCAGGGACGGTGCTCAAGTCCTGAGTTCAAGCCCTAGGACCAGCACAAATAAATAAGAAAGAAAAGTCTGCTAAGCTCTAATTGCCATTTGTATAGTTCTACTATGATATGAACTCTCCCATCTTGAGTACAGGCTTGTAAAATATCCTTGACCTTCAATGAGCTCCCTGATCCACCTCCCTACCTACCTTTCTATTTTCTGAATTAGAATTTAGAGAGCTTTCTTTACCTTTGTCAGTATCATTTTAGTGCATGAAAGCAGAGTCAATGTGCTCAAGGACATTCTTCTTTTCATTAAGAGAAAATTTTAAAACATTTTTTCATAACTCTAAATATGAGTGATTTCCTTTTTCAATTTCAAAATCGGTTGTTTTTCTAGAATATCTCTCACACAAAAGAATGATTTGAATTGAGAAGAGAAATAATTCATACCCTCTGAAAGATACAATTAGGTTGACAAAAGCAAGACATACAGTTCTGAATCCTGGGTACAGCACTCAAAGAAACCACTTCCTAAGTATCTATTAAGTAAATAGCACTAATGTCACACTCGTATAAGCCTAGCTACTCAAAAGGCTGAGATCTGAGAATTACGGTTCAAAGCCAGCCCAAGCAGAAAAAATCCACCTTATTTTTATTGACAACTAACCATCAAAAATAGCTGGACTAGAGGCATGGTTCAAGTGGTAGAACACTAGCTGTGAGCACAAAAGCTGCATAAGAGCCTAAATTCAGGTGCCAGTACTAGCACAAAAAAAGAAAACAAAGAGAGTTGCCTCAGTTTCCTACTCTGAATTTAGAATAGTTTTAACATAGAGTGATATGAACACATTACTTCTAGTTCAGTGTCACAAAGAGAATAGTCATTTTATAGATCACTAAGGTTTTTGGTGGGGAAACTTAAGTCTGAATCCCACTTTCACTTTTCTATCTTCCCTTACCCAAGAGTCTGCTGACAAAAACCAAAGGTAGATTCTAATGTCAATTTCCTGATAGTCCTCATTATTTAAAAAAAAAAAAAAGTTACATCTTTTTGGACATTATATAATTCATAACAAGAAGAGATCCCAGATATTTCAAGAGATCCATAAAATGCTGGATTCTGACGTTCAACTTTAGCCTCTAATATACTTTACTAGAGTTTCACAAAAAGTAAATATAAAAGCTACTAACAACACAACTCCTAAATATTACACAGAACAAAAATGCTACCATCCCAAAAGTCCCCCAGATGGTTGTTTGGGAAAAGTTGAAAAGGTAAAGCATCAGTTGTTCTTTAGAATACTGGAAACAGGACCAGCATGGTAAGTACCCAGGGTCAAAATAGGAAAACAGATCACTGGAACTCCAGAGTTTCACTAATTCACACAAAAGTGGGGTGGGGAACACGGAAGCTTAAGGAGAAGTTTAAACATAGCCACTACCCCAATTTTAATGCTAGACTGAAATCCCCAAAGATACCGAGTTCAGGTGCAGAGAGAAGTTAAAGATGCAAAATCTCCACCAGGCAGCTGGGAACAGTGGATTGAGAGCCGGGCTCTGGTCATTTCCCTGTGCCCAGCGGCAGTGTCAACACTGTTAAAAAGAGTACTCTTTACGAAGCCAGCCCTGGAGGTCAGGAGTAAACAAGTATACAGAGCCATGACCAGACAAGCAGGTCCACCTCTGAAGACTTCAGCTTTTGCATCTAGAAAATTCTATGGTTGGGAATTCATGTTTCCATCTTAAGGACAGAAAACAAAGTTATGTGTTGAGCCCAAAAAAGTATAGCATGAATTTTTTTTTTAAATCCAATGTTAAATCCTGCTTCTCTGTGTACCTGTACCTTTGCAGTCTAAAGAAATAAACTGTGAAAACATAATGCACTGAAAAAGTTTAGTTCTAATAAAATGAGGTATTAACTGGAGTGCTTAAACCTTTTAAAGGATCTAATCTAAAATGTTTCAAGGGCTGGGAATATGCCTTAGTGGCAAAGAGTGCTTGCCTCATACACAGGAAGCCATAGGTTTGATTCCCCAGGACCACATATATAGAAAAAGCCAGAAGGGGCGTGGTGGCTCAAGTAGCAGAGTGCTAGTCTTGAGCAAAAAGAAGCCAGGGACAGTGGTCAAGCCCTGAGTCCAAGGCCCAGGGCTGGCAAAAATAATAATAATAATAATTAATTAATTAGTTTAAAAAATAAAATGTTTCAACCACTCTCTGAAATCAGGTCTGTCTCTAATTTTTCTAAAATGCCATCCACAGTTTATGGCTACACATATGCCAGCACACTAAAAATGACAAATATTTTCTGTTCTCCCTAGCAATACTACATCTGACAAGTAAAAATACACACCCTATCAAAAACACCCATTTGGAAACTATGAAATCTAACTTTCTTCATTTTGCCACATACTTCAGGCCCAGCTTATTAGTTTCAGTTCTGCTCCTACTCTATTTCCAGTCAGTTTCACTTCTAAATTTTCTGCCACAAAACAGAATTGTGACTCTGTAGAGAAATTTTTAAGCAAACACTAAGAACAAAGCTTTTCATTTCACAGGAAACAAACATTTTTGTAGGAAACACATAAACAAAAAAAACACAAAACCTCACACACTTGAATTCCTGATGATAGTTTGTCATGTAAAACTAATGATTTTAGGATGCTGATGTCTTAAGTTTCCAAAGCAGCTCATAAGTTGCTACGGTTTGACTTTCCATTCCCACAATTACAGATGGCATTTTTTGGAGACACAAAAGTATTGATCAACCCTTGAGGAAGGACTAAGAGCACACAGCACGGTACTGTGCTGCAGGGCGTACGTGTCCCCTGTAAGACACAGACTTCAGAGGCCTTACCAACCCAGCTGGGGAAGAGAGCAGGGGAAGGGGAAGAAAGGGGAGAAGAGGGAAAGGGAGAGGAGGGGAGAGGGAGAGGAGGGGAGGAAACAGAGGGGGAAGGAGGGAGAGAGAGAGGAAAAAGAACAGGAAAAGGGCAGGATAAGAGAGGGAGGGAAGGAGGAGGGAGGGAGAAGGAAGGAAGGAAGGAAGGAAGGAAGGAAGGAAGGAAGGAAGGAAGGAAGGAAGGAAGGAAGGAAGGAAGGAAGGAGACATTAAAGTGAAATTTAAAAATAAGGTTTCTATACTCTTAGGGGAAAAACACAAAGGCATGCAATGCCCATGTGTCTCTAATCATATAAAATAATATTTATCAAAATGAACTCCAGAAAATGGAAATAAGAGGAGGCACAGAAATGGAGGGTCGAAGAACGAACAAATGCAGCAGTGGTATTCAGGAGAAACTACGCTGAAAATGAACTATATAACTGTGGGTGGGGATGGAAAAGAAAAACTGGGAGAAGGAAAGGATGACACTGTACAAAAAGAAATGTACTCATTACCTGACTTATAAAACAGTGACCCCTCTGTACATCACCTTTATAACAATATAAATGGATAAAATTCAAAAATAACAATATTGTTTCTAGCTTCACCCAGCAGTGGCTCACACCTGAAATCCTGGTTGCTACTCAGGAGGCTGAGATCTGAGGATCCCAGTTCAAAGCCACCCCCACCAGGAAAGTCCGTGAGACTCTTATCTCCAATTAACTACCAAAAATCTAGAAGTAGAGCTACGGTTCAAGTGGTAAAGTGTTAGTTTTGGGCAAAAAGCTCAGGGACAGCACCAAGCTCAAGCTCTAGAATAGGCACCAATAAACAAACAAACAAGTTCCTAAATGTGTACAAATATGTAAAGGGAAATTATATATACATAATACACATAACAACTACATATTAAGATGTAATAGTGCATGTTTTATATATAATATATTAAACTAAACTTTGTGTTTGCTTCTGTCAAATGGCTCCTGATTCAAGCTAATCTCCCCCTTCTCTTTTTTTAAGCTGTCAAGTTCCGCAAGGGAAGCCCCATATGTAAAAAGAATCTGAAGAAGAAAAGCATACTTTGGGTTCCTTCTATGTTACAGCCACAGCGCTAGGTACAGGGGCTGTGGAAGGTAATGTAACACTTCTCATCAGATGAGCATGTGGGTGAAGACCCTAAAGGGGAATGGAAGGTCTAGACTGAAGCCCTTGGGTTGATGTCAGGGTGTCTTGTAAAAGTGATCCAGACTACTTAGAGTCCTCATCTGGAAAGTGGTTACTGATATAAACCTTCCATGCAGAAAAATTACAAATAATGTATGTAGGTACTCTGTCGCCAAGGAGGTGGGGTGTGGGTGGCTTCCAGAGGGAAAGGGGTGGGGGGAGGGGGAGGAGGGGAGGGGGGAGGAAAGCTCCAGCACAGAGACTTGACCTGGCAGATACTCTATAGGGCACCGTAATTTATAGTAAGGAGTATGCATTTTGATCTCAGTCCCCATTCCCAGCACAGATCTCCTAAAACGTTTATAAGTTCCTAAGCAATAGGGGTGCTAGGAAGAGCTTTTCGTCTAACTTTTGGTGTTTGACCCTGGTCCCTGACACAAACCACATAACCTCATGGTGTTTCCTGGGTACCTGGATATCTTTAGTCCTAAACAGGGGATTCTTGGTGATTCTCTTAGATCAATAGGAAATCCAAACTATGGTTAGGAGATTGGAACCTTAAGCCCAACTCCCACCAAGGAGAGAGGGGCTGGAGAATGAATTAATAATCAATACTGCATACTAATGAAGCCTCTAGAAAAAAATCTTGGAAACCTAGGTGAGTGAGGCTTCCTCAGGGGGCGTGGAAGTTTGGCCCTTTTCCCTCATGGTCATCTGTTTCCTCTAGCTATATCCTTAGCAGCATCCTGTAGAAAAAAAATCGGGACACAGAAGTAACAACTTCCCTAAGTCTTGTGAGCCCCTGTAGCAAATGATCATGGAACCCAAAATTTACAGCCACTGGCCAGGTCTGGAGGTTCAGACTTGAAACTGGCGTGTGAAGTGGGGAGAGAGCCTTGGTCTGTGTGATAGAATGTTAACTGCAGATAGCACGAGAGCTAGAAGGAGTTCTGGGCCACCATGGGAAACCACTTCGGGTGTGTGGAAAACCCTCCACACCTGCTGCCAAAAGTTGTGCCAAGAAGAAAAGCTTTCTATCATACACCCACCTTGGCTGGTGATGACAGAAATTTAAATGAATGATGAAAAAGCATGCTAACATATACACGTACATTGGAAACGATGAAAAGTATACTTTACCTCTAAGGCCCTGCTCCCTACAGCCCATATACCTTGTCTAACTGGGGCGGGGGGGTGGGGGAGTCAGACTAATTCAGTATAGATGTATCCTACTTCACACCTGGCCAGGATCAGAACTGACTAGGACATCAAAACAAGTAAAGTCTGAGAAACAGCTAAGAGGATGCTAAGGAAACAGAACCACTCTGCTAGGATCCTGGTTTAGAAACAGCCATCAGGAAAAAAAACTAAAAAGGATTGCTGGGCACCAGTGGCTCGCGCCTATAGCCCCTAGCTGTTCAGGAAGCTAAGACCTGAAGATCACAGCTTCCAATCAGCCCAGACAGGAAAGTCCATGAGACTCTTATCTCCAATTAACCACCAAAACACAGGAAGTAGAGTTATGGCTAAGTGGCAGAGCACCAGCCTTGAGTGAAAAAGCTAAGGGACAGCACCTAGGCCCCCAGCTCAAGCCCCAGGATTGCCCACTCTCAAAAATACAATCTCTAGCATCGTGCTGGTGGCTCATGCCAGTAATCCTAGCTTCTCAGAAGGCTGAGATCTGATCTGAAGATCACAGTTTGAAGCCAGCCTAGGCAGAAAGTCCCTAAGACTCTTAACTCCAATAAACTACTCAGAAAAAGCCAGAAGTGGCACTGTGGCAAGTGCTACAGATCTAGCCTTGAGCTTTAAAAAAAAAAAAAAGCTCAGGGACAGCACCCAGGCCCTAAGTTCAAGTCCCAGGACTGACACTAAAAAAAAAAAAAAAAAAAAAAATCTCTGGATATAGGGAATTTTTAAATGTAGTCTGTACAAACAATGGCATACTGTCCCAGCCTTAAATGAGATGAAATTCTGACATACCTACAACATGGTAACCCTTGATAACATTATGTAAGTGAAACTAGCCAGAACACAAAGCATTAAAAAAAAGTCCACTCTTTTGAGGCACCAAGACCAGTCAAATCTATGGAAACAGAACGTAGAGCTGGGTACAGGTGTCTCACACCTGTAATCCTAGCTACTCAGGAGACTGAGATCTGAAGACCACGGCTCAAAGCCAGCCCGGGCAGAAAAGTCCCCATGAGACTCATATCCGAGTGGCTCAAGTGGTAGAGTGCTAGCCTTGAGCAGAAAAAGCTAAAAGACAGTGCCCTGAGTTCAAGGCCCAGTTTGTACACAAAAACAAGCAAAAAGGCCCCATCTCAAAATTAGCCATTGAATAACAGGGCTGGAAGTGCTGCCTAGCAAGCACAAGCCTGTTTAATATCACTAAAAAAAAAAAAAAAAAAGCTAATAATAGGCTTTGGAATTATCTAAATATTTGAAAATTTGCAAAATATAAGCAAAAGACAATTTAAGGCTAAAAATGAAAAGCTTTATACATATACATGTGCATACACACTTGACTCTCACAAACAATACTAAATTTTTAAAAAGACAAACACAGGAGAGTATATTTTGCATAATTCCATTTATATAAAATACAAAAACAGGCAAAACTGATCTGTGTCAAAATTTTTTTCAAGTTTATTTGGGAGGAAAAAGAAAAGTAGAGGGGCTGGAATGTGGCTTAGTGGTAGAGTGCTTGCCTAGCATGCATGAAGCCCTGGGTTCGATTCCTCAGCACCACATAAACAGAAAAAGCCGGAAGTGGCGCTGTGGCTCAAGTGGCAGAGTGCTAGCCTTGAGCAAAAAGAAGCCAGGGACAGTGCTCAGGCCCTAAGTCCCAAGCCCAGGACTGGCAAAAAAAAAAAAAAAAAAAAAAAAAAGTACACAAAGACAACTTCTGGAATGTTCATGATTTTGCATTTCTTAATCTGGATAGTAGTTATATAATCGTTCACTTTGTGACAATTCATCAAGCTGTACACTAATCATCTGTGCTTTAGACAGAAATGTTTATTGTTTAAAATAGTACAGGTTTATATGCCCAAAAGCTGAACTTTTGATCTAGAAAGCTAATTATCAACTGCAAAGTCAATAGGTTTTGCTATATAGGCTGCCTTCCAATAATTCCAGAAAGATGACACCCCCAGAAAGCTGCAAATAGCGTCCTCCTCAGTGGCCATCCAGGTTCCGGCTGCCCACGGAAGCCACTATATGTCCCCCTGGCACCAAGGCAAGAATTCGGCAGACGCTGACAGATGCACTCGAGTTCATTCTGTGGACACTTTGTTTGGATCGCTTCTCCAGGGGCTAACCTGAGAACTGTCCTTGGCAAACGGGGTCTGTGAAGGAAACGATGCTTTCCTTCTCCCTCCTAAATCCCATGTGTTCTCAAAGCTCCCCCAAACTAACCCCCTGGTCGTGGGCCCTTCTGCAGGCTGCTTCCCACCCACAGGGCCCACCGTCCCTCCCCTCCGTCCTCCCACCCCTGGGATCTATCCACGCCAGACTGTGGAGCCCCCCCTGGCCTTCCATCTGCGGGCCACGGGGGAGGGGTCTGAGCGCCTTCCTCCCCCCCCCCACTTGGGGGGTGTCCCCCTTGAGCTCGCCCCGCCTCCTCTCCCAGCGCTTCCTTTAGGAAGCCTTTCCAAGCCCCCTCAGGCAGGTGGATGGAAAGTTCCAGGCAGGATGGACCAGGAAGGAGGCACTTGCTCTGTCCGGGGAGGGGAGGAATGGAGAGTTCCCAGGCCAGCACCAGAGCGCACGAGCCGCCAGGCCAGGCCGTCCCCGCGTGGGGCGAGCTGCCTGCGGGGCCCCAGGGAGGGAAGACGGGAGCCCGGGGCTCCCTGTCCCTCCTCCAAACCGCCCCCCCCCAGACACCGAGGGAAGAGCAAGGCCGGAGTCTGCAGACTGCAGGGGAACCCCCCAAAACCCAGATTCGCTTCTCTAGAAGGGCAGGGGGGGGGGCTCGAGGAGCCCGTGCTGGACACCCCAACCCAGCGGGAGCGCCCCAGGGCTGGCCTCCCCCCCCAGAGCTGCTCTCCGCGCCCCCCCCAGAGCTGCCTCGTCCCCCAGGGCTGGAGTCCCCCCCAGGGCTGCCTCTCCCACCCAGGGCTGCCTCCCCCCTCCAGGGCTGCCTCCCCCCCCCAGGGCTGCCTCTCCCCCAGGGCTGGAAGGTCCCCCCCCCTGCCTCCTCCCCCCAGGGCTGGAGGGTCCCCCCCCAGGCTGCCTCTCCCCCCCACCCCAGCCTCCCCCCCAGGGCTGCGCCCCCCCCCATCCCAGCCTCCCCCCCAGGGGCTGCGCCCCCCCCCCCCAGTGCCTTCCCCTTAGGACAGAGCGAGGGTCCGGCACGGGGTCCCCCGCGGGAGTGCGGCTGCCTGGCGGCCGGTTTCTCCCAAGGCACGGGCCGCTGCGGGAGCCTCCCCTCACCAGACCCCCGACGGCCCCCGCGGGACGGCGCCCCCCCACCTCCCAGGGTCCCCACGCGGGACGGCGCCCCCCCACCTCCCAGAGTCCCCACGCGGGACGGCGCCCCCCCACCTCCCGGAGTCCCCCACGCGGGACGGCGCCCCCCCCCACCTCCAGGGTCTCCACGCGGGACGGCGCCCCCCCACCTCCCAGGGTCTCCCCACGCGGGAAGGGCGCCCCCCCACCTCCCAGGGGTCCCCCACGCGGGACGGCGCCCCCCACCTCCCCAGGGTCTCCCACGCGGGAAGGCGCCCCCCCACCTCCCAGGGTCCCCCGCGGGACGGCGCCCCACCACCCTCCCAGGGTCCCCACGCGGGACGGCGCCCCCCCACCTCCCAGAGTCCCCACGCGGGACCCTCCCCTCACCAGACCCCCCGACGGGCCCCCGCGGCACGGCGAGACCACCCCCCGGCCCGCACCTCCCCGGGTCCCCACGCGGGACCCTCCCCCGCCCAGACCCCCCGAAGGCCCCACGCGGGACGGCGCCTCCCACACGGCCCAGGGGTCCCCACGCGGGACGGCGAGCCCCCCCCCCACCTCCCGGTCCCCACGCGGGACGGCGAGCCCCCCCCCACCTCCCGGTCCCCACGCGGGACGGCGCCCCCCCGCACCGCCCAGGGTCCGCACGCGGGACGGCGCCCCCCCCCCCGCCCGCCCGCGCCCGCACCCCCGGGTCCCCGCCGCCGGCCCCGAGGGCCCGCCCAGGCCGCCGGGTCCCGCTCGCGCCGCGCGCCGCGGGCTTACCTGCTGGGACGGCAGCTCCACATGCAGGCCCGCGCGGCGGAGCCGGGGCGGCAGAGCCGCGGCCGGGCCCGGGGGCGGCAGCGGGACCGGGCCCCCGCCCCGACGCGGAGGCGCTCATCTCCCCCCGGAGGCCGCCGGGCGGCGGGGGGGACCCCCCCTCCGGCATCCGCCGCCGCGTCCGAGCCCCGGCCCCCCCGAGCCCCCCGCCGCTGGAAACTCCCCGGGCGAGAGGCGCGAGCGCTCGGTCCCCGCGCGGGCCGCCGCCGCGGGCTAAGGAAGGGCCATATTACCGCAGTGCCGCTGCCCCCGCCCGGCCGAGGGCCCGCTCGCCCATTGGCTCCTCTCCCGCGGGGGCGGGACCCGCCGGCCACCCCGGGACGCGCCATTGGGTAGCGGGCCAGTCCGTCGCCGCCGGACGGGCGGGAGGCGGAGGGACTGGAGGCGGGCCTCCGCGGCGTCTGTCAAGCCGGGACGAAACCGGGGGGGCGGGGCGGCTTTCTGCCCCCGCCTGATTGGCCCTTCCTCCACGAGGGGGCGGGGCCTGGCGGCGGAGTCGCCAGCGCCGCGGCTCGAGGTCACTGTCAATGGTCGGTGATAGCGAAAGAGGCGGGGTCTTGACTGGGCGGGGCGCGGCGAGGCCCTCGAGTCACACGCGGAAGGCGGGAGAGTCACCTGACTCGCGAGGGTTCGCCTTCAGAGCCCCTTCCGCCCTCACCTCGTTGCCACGGTAACGGGCCTCGTGAGGGCGGGGCGGGGCGGGGCCCCTGGGGCGCCCGCTGGGTCTGGATTGGGCGTCTTCCGGGGCGAGCTCCGCGCCCCGCCCCTTCCCGGCCCAGGCGGCCCCGCCCCGCCCCGCCCCGCCCCGCCCCGCCCGCGCGTCCTCCGGGGCGCCGCCCCCTGGGAAGCCTCTGCCCTCCCCTCCCCTCCCTTCCCGGCTCCGGGCTGGGCCGGCCCTGCACGCCGCGGGGCTGAGGCCGCGTGCGCGCTCGCTCTCCCCCCCTCCCTCTCTCGTCCCCCTCCTCCCTCTCCTCCCTCCTCCTCCCTCCTCTCCCCCTCTCCCCTGTAGCTCTCTTTCCCCTCTCTACTCTTTCTTCCCCCTCTCCCCCCTCTTTCTCTCTCCCCTCTCTCCCCCCTCTCCCCTTTCTCTCTCCCCCTCTTTCCCTCTCTCTCTCCCTTCCCTCCCCCTCTCCCCCTCTCCCCTCTCTCTCCCCCCTCTTTCTCTTTCTCCTCTCTTTCTCTCTCTCCCCCTCTCCTCTCTCCTGTCTCTCCCCTCTCTTCCCCGTCTCCCCCTTCCTCCCTCCTCTCCCCCCTCTCCCCTTTCTCCCCCTCCCTCTCCCCCCTCTTTCTCTCCTCTCTCCCCCTCTCCCCCCTCTCCCCCCTCCCTCCTCTCCCCCTCTCTCCCCCTCCCTCCTCTCCCCCTCTCTCCCCCTCCCTCTCCCTCCTCTTTCTCCCTCTCCTCTCTCCCTCCCTCCCTCCCTCCCTCTCTCTCCCTCTCTCCCTCTCTCGCTCCCTCTCTCTCCCTCTTTCACTCTCTCACCCTCTCACCCTCACTCCCTCCCTCGCTCCCTCCCCTGGGCCTCCCCCACTCCGGGCCGGGGTCCCCCCGCTGGAGCCCAGCTCCCCTTCAGGAGCAGTTGCTTGTCTCCTCAGTGGCCCTGAGCCCTTTGGAGGGCGTTGACCCGGCCGAGGGGCACACCCGCACGCACGCGTGCACACACACACACACACACACACACACGTGCACACTCGCTCCGAAATGTTCTCATCCACCAGGCCGATTTCATGAAACGCTGCTTTCTGAGAGGCAGGCCCGGCAGGCCTGGGCCACCTCTGCACCCGCCTCCTGTGCCTCGGTGGCCCTGCGTCCCCAGCACACCGCCCCCCACTCCCGTCGTGAGCCGCGGTAGCTTCGCTGTGGGAAGGGGGCGACTCGCCCGATACAGGGCTGGGGGTTAGGAACATTTCCCCCGGGCCGAGGCTTACGAGTCACGGGGGTGCTCACGCCCGAGGATCCCGGTTCAAAGCCAGCCCGGGCGGGAAAGTCCGTGACACTTATCTCCAGCTAACCGCTAGAGGGCTGGCCTTGAGCACCGCAGCTCAAGCCACATGACCAGGGGGGGAGGGGCTCTTAGTAACCCATAAGCATACTAGCTTTCAGAAAAACACCAAAACTCGGGTCTGAGATCAAAGCGGGATCCTGTGCATTGTCGCCCCCTCTCTGGTTCGGGTTCTGAATGGCCCCTCTGAATGGCTGGAGCCCAGGAGCTGAGCTGGTTTAGACATGGCTGGGAAGTCCCAAATCCCCATCAGGACCTAGGGGAAGTTCACCGAAAGCACCCTGCTGTGTTTACGCTGGCTTTGTGTCCTGAGACCCCACCGCCATATCACATGTCCGTGACCCACGCAGCCTAATCCAGCAGATATTGATTCTCTCAGATCCTGGAGGCCAGAAGTCAGAAACCAAGGTTTCAGGAGAACACTTGTGCTGGGCACCAGGACTCGTGCCTGTAGTCCTTGCTGCTTAGAAGGCTAAGGTCTGAGGCTCAGAGGTCAAAGCCCGCCAGCTCGAGCAGGAAAGTCCATGAGACGGTCAATTAGCCAGCAAAAAAAAACGGGAAGTGGAGCTGTGGCTCTAGTAGTAGAGCCCTAGGCTCGAACAAACTCTCAGGGACAGTGCCCAAGCCCTGAGTTCAAGCCTCAAGACCAACATACTCACACGTGCACACGTCCGCGTGTGATTTTCCTACCAGAGTTTCTTTGGCATATGAATGTAGAACTCCATTCTCCGCCTCTGTTTCCACGGCCTTTTTCTCCTCTTCCTGTGTCTTTTATTCTTTTTTTTTCTTTTTTTTTTTTTTGCCAGTCCTGGGACGTAACCCAGTGTCTAGGCCCTGTCCCTGAGCTTCTTTTGCCCGAGGCCAGCACTCTACCACTTGAGCCACTTGCAGCTTTTTCTGGTTATGTGGTGCTGAAGAATGGAACCCAGGGCTTCGTGCGTGCTAAGCAAGCACTCCACCCCTAAGCCACATTCCCAGATCCTCCCAGATCCTTATTCTTCTTCTTGTAAAGACTCTTGACATTGGATTTTGGAGCCTAGCCAGATAATTCAGATTTCCTCTTAGGAGCCTTCATTTAATTACATTGGCAAATACCCTTTTCCAAATAAGATCAACTTCACAAGGCCCAGGGGCTAGGATTACAAACTGGTGGACCATTATTATTATTATTTTTTTTTTTTTTTGCCAGTCCTGGTCTTTGGACTCAGGGCCCGAGCACTGTCCCTGGCTCCTTTTTGCTCAAGGCTAGCACTCTGCCACTTGAGTCACAGCACCACTTCTGGCCTTTTCTGTATATGTGGTGCTGGGGAATTAAACCCAGGGCTTCATGTATACAAGGCAAGCGCTCTTACCACTCCATGCTCCCAGCCCATGGTGGACCATTATTCAGGCCTCTATACAAGTTAAGAAAAAGGAGCTAAAGAGAGAACAAGGAATCACTTCTCCTTTCTGAGCAGCAGCCAGATTTATTACTTTATTCACAAATGTTCAGTGCGGGCTCCTCCATGTCTAGCCCTTTGCTGGTGTCAGGAGGTCACACCCATCTCTCCCATCCCCGTTACAGTGACCCACTCCCCACTGGGGACCCAAACAGTCCTGGGCCTCAACGCTGGATCTGAAGGAAGCCCAGGGACCCACGGAACCAGAGAAAATCAATGAGAGGCTTCACAGCGGCGGGGACACTGGGACAGGATACTGAAGGAAGCTCATTGGGGGAGGGGGCAGCAGGGACAGCGGGACCCATTCTCTCCACAGCTGTTACTAAGCGCCAGCCACTTCTTTAGAAACTGACTGCTGGGTGCTGAGTGCTGAAAATGCAGACCTAAGTTCACCCCCCCTCCGACTCCTCTGACACAGCAGAAACACTAGGAGAACTGGAAATACCGCCCCTTAGAGACAGGGGGAACTCAGCCTGCTGCTGGTGAAGTATTCAAGACCAGGAATGTCACCGTGGCTCCGCCTGTCATCCTAGCTACGCAGGACGCTGAGATCTGAGGACCCCGTTTTGAAGTCAGCCCAGACAGGAAAATCCAAGACGCTTATCTCCAATGAACCAACAAGAAGCTAGGAGTAAAGCTGTGAGCAAGAAAGCCACGTGACAGTGCAGGCTCCAACACTGGCACAAAACCAAAAAGGGGGTGAGTGTCCTAATATCTCCTTCAAGGGCACACCCCCAGAGCTCTCATTTCCTTCCCCTAAGCCCTGCCTCCAAAATCCCATTCTCGTCAGCATCGAGCCTTCAGTGCCTGGGCCTGTGCAGGAGGCTGAAGATCCAAGTGTCACACTCCCGGCGCTCCCCACTGGAACAATCACAGAGAGAAGAAATGAGCGTGCCCCACATCAAGCCTGTGGCCAGGCTGAGGCGAAGCCGTGCAGGAACACGTGGGGTGAAGCCTGGAGGACACGGAGGAGCTGCTGCACAAAGACGGGGGAGAAGCGGGAAGAGCAGGGGGACGCAGGAGCAACAGCCTGAAGAGGGAACCTGGAGAGCAGGAAGCAGAGAGAGAGAGCGAGGGCCGGGAGTGTGGCCGAGCGGTGGAGCGCCCGCCTCGCACGCGTGAAGCCCTGGGTTCGATTCCTCGGCGCCACATAAGCAGGAAAGGCCGGAAGCCGCGCTGTGGCTCAAGTGGTAGTGCGCTAGCCCTGAGCAAAAAGAGGCTCAGAGACAGCGCGCAGGCCCTGAGTTCAAGAGAGAGAAAGCGTGCTAGGCAGAATGAGCAGAGTGGCCAGAGATGAGGGGAGCAGCCAGTGAAAGAAAACGGACATTTCAATGTTAGTCGGAATTGGAAGACATTGACCTTTCAAGCCTGTTATCAGTGGTTCGCCCCTGGAACGCTATCTTCTGGGAGCTGTGATGGGGAGGATTGCAGTTTAACGCTATTAGAAATGGCCGGTGGTCGTAGGGCATCACCTAGGAATCGGGGACTCAACCTGGGAGTTCACTCCTGCAGAAGGGGGTGCCACGCAGGCAGAGCAGGCAGGTTGCTGCGGTTTTAACCTTAACCCAGCAGTCCCTGCCCCTCTGCTCCACTGGCCGAGCTCAGCTGCACCGTCTGCTCATCACTGGCTGGTGTAGCAAGGATAGGATGAGCTGGGCCCCCGTGGCTCACGCCTGTCATCCTCGCTGCTCAGGAGGCTGGGAAGCGAGGAGCACAGCTCTGCGCTTGAGCCTCTCTGCGCTCAAGGCTGTCGCTCTACCCCGTGAGCCATAGCACCACGTCTGGCTTTTTCCTAAGTAGTTTATTAGAGATGAGTGTCTCATAGACTTTCGTGCCCGGGCTTGCTTTGAACCACAATCTTCAGATCTCAGCCTCAGGATTTCAAGCACGAGCCACAGGACACCCGGACCCGTGAGACTCTTATCTCCAGTTAGCCACTCAAAAACCAGAAGTAGAGCTGTGACTCAATGTGGTAGAGCACTAGCATGAGCAAAAGAGCTCAGGGACAGCGCCCAGGCCCCCGGTTCAAGCCCCACAACTGGCAAAAGAAAAAGAGGGTAGAATGATGTATTTACATAAAGTAACCATTGAAAGACTTTGGATACGATTCACAGAACACAAGTAATCTCAGAAATACTCATACCCTCTGCTACTTTCTTGAACAATTTGAGGTAGGTCTTAATCCCATCTTCCATTTTGGAACAATCAGGTTAGACAAAAACCTTACGATTTGGGGGAACAAATGCGGCAGTGCTACTCACTCGATGCTGCTGAATGAACTTGGGTGGGGGCGGGAAGGCAACGCTGGGAAAGAACAAAGGAAGGGGTGACACTGTCCAGAGAAATGCACTCATTACCTGACTTACATAACTATAACACCTCTGTACATCACCTTTATAACAATTAAAAATGTTAAACCTTCTATTTCGAAACTCCTTCCTTACCCCAAACTGTTTCCTCTTTCCCTTTCTTTACTTGTTGATCTCGTCCAAGCTACCAAGCCAAAGCAAGAACTTTTTTTTTGCATTTACAATAATGTTTATATTATCGTATGCTGGTGTCTTCTTTTTATTGTCAAGATGATGTACAGAGGGGTTACAGTTACATACTTAAGGTGGTGAATTTTATTTATTTACTTATTTTGCCAGTCCTGGGCCTTGAACTCAGGGCCTGAGCACTGTCTCTGGCTTCTTTTTGCTCAAGGCTAGCACTCTGCCACTTGAGCCACAGCGCCACTTCTGGCCGTTTTCTATATAGGTGGTGCTGAGGAATCGAACCCAGGGCTTCAAGTATACAAGGCGAGCACTCTACCACTAAGCCACATTCCCAGCCCTTTATTTTTTTTTTTTGAATCTTCCCCTTGATGGACATTGTCATTCTAGTCTACAATGTATGATTAACAATAAAACAACCCCTTCCAGATTGGGTGATAGATACATATACATGTCTTTCCTTTTGCTCAGTGTAGTCTGTTCCTTCTTTTTCTCTCATTTCTTCCCTCCTCCGTGCTGCCCTTGAGTTGCTTAGTTTGTTCTCATCAATGCCCGTCAAAGCAAGAACTTCTAAGCAGCTCACTTTAATACAAAAGGACAGACGCTGTCACCGACGCGTCCTGGTGTACACACAAGACTTCATCCTGACCGACAGCTGGGCATGGTGCTGTGGCCGTCGATCTCCTCTCCGTGGCTGAGATCGGAGGATCACGGCTCCACCTGGCCGCCAGGGAGAGCCCATGCCTATCGACCTCGCTAGAAGGGGAAGATAGGCCCACGTCCCAGCAAAACAAGACCCGAGCTCAAAACTAACAGCACAAGCCAGACGCCCGGGACTCGTGCCTATGATCTAGCGATTCAGGGGAAATGAGATCTGAGGATCATGGCTGGGAGCCAGCCTGGACAGGAAAGTCTGTGAGACACATTTCCAATTAACCGTCAAATAGCCTTAAGTGGAGCTGTGGCTGAAACGATAGATAAAAAAGCTCATGGACGGCATCCAGGCCCTGCGCTCAGGCCCCAGAGCTGGCGCACGTGTGCACACACACACGTGCACAGACATATGCACACACACACGCACACACACAGAGTTTTTTCAGTTTATTTTAAATAAAACCCCCAAACAGTAACTGGGCCAGTACGTGGCTGGGAATGCCGGTCACAGTGGAGTCTGTATTTGTAGTGGCATTGGCAATGACTGAGCGGGGAAAACATGAACGAATTCATGTTTTGACTGCTGCATCAAGTGTGGACCAGGGATGGGGGCTGCAGTGAAAATGGGGTAATAAATCGTGATGTTCTCACTGAGTTTGAGGACAATTTGCAGAAAGAAATGCCTAAGTGTATGGCTCCATCATTTGTGGCCAGAGTCCGTAAACAAAAATGAAAATTCACAGTCTATTTAAACAGTATTAAAAATCCAGGCAGGAGCGGGCTCCCGAGTGCCTGTCCAGCCCCGAGCACTTGGGAGTTTGCAGCGTTCGCCATCCCTAGCGTCTAGCGTAGGGTCAGAGTGTAGGAAGGTCCAAGGGAGAGAAGGCTCAGGAAGCCTCATGCCGTCGGGGAGCCAACCTCCGCGCCCCCTGGTGGTCCTGCGTGGGGACGGCAGGCAGACTCGGGGCAACGATCCTCCGCTGGAACCATCTGGAAGGAAAACCCTCTGGTAAAGAAAGTTCTCATTCCCTCTCCAAGGCTAGAAAACGAACGCTAGCATCCTCCGGAGCCCTGCAGGCAGTGCTGACACCCGGAGCGGGCCGCCGCGGGGGTGGGGGATCCTCCAGGGGTGGGGCCCCAGTGAGGGGTGAGGATGGAGAGCAGCAGCCCCCCCCGGGGGGATGACCTCGGTCAGGGTCAAGGCTGCGGCCCGAAGCCAGCGGCAGAGGTCACCGTCCAGTACGGGGTCACCCTCAGGCGGGGGAGTGAAGCGCGGGGGCAGAGGTCACCGTCCAGTACGGGGTCACCCTCAGGCAGGGCAGAGGTCACCGTCCAGTACGGGGTCACCCTCAGGCAGGGCAGAGGTCACCGTCCAGCACAGGGTCACCCTCAGGCGGGGGAGCGAAGCGCGCGGGCTGAGCCGCCCTTAAGAAACAAACAACAACAGAGACAGAAGCCCGGCGCTGCCTCCCCTCTAAGGAGCCGGGGTGTGACCGCGCCCTCCTCACGGGCTCGTCTGCGTCAGTGACGAGGACACTGTCCCCAAGCCCGGCGCAGCGGGGGGGGGGGGGGGGCACGCCCGGGGTCCCCGAGCCAGGCCCCGAGGTGGAAGGAGGGTTGAGTGCAAAGCAGCCCGGCCCTGTGAGAGCATCTCCCAAACACTCCGGGGCCGGTCCTCCCCCGGCTCTGCCGTCCTCCTCACCTGGACACCAAGCCATGGGGGCCTCCCCCCCCCCCCGCCCCCACCGCGGGCCTCCCCCCGCCCCCACTTGGTCTTCCAGATGAGCGGTGCCCACCCCGGGGATCCCTGCGCCTCCCAGCGGGCCCTCAACGCCGCCGGGGCGGGCAGCGCTCAGCCTCCGCCGGGCGCCCACCACCCCGAGCCTCCTCAGGGCTCCCCGCTGTCCCTGCGGCCCACGCCCGGCTCCGGCACGGAGGAGCCGCTCCCGAGGCCGGGCCGGGAGGTGGCGGTCCCTTGGTGTCCCTGGCTACTCGGTGTGCTCGGAGCTCACCACAGAGCAGAGCGGAGCGGAGCAGCGCGGCGGGCGCGGTTCCTCGGGGCCCTGCCGTCTGCAGAGCCGCCTGGGACGGGGACGGTGGCGCGCGTCTCCGCCGTCATCCCGTCCTCCTCAGTGCGGCTGCGTGCGCTCGCTCACCTCTAAGGAAGAGAGCACCTGGCCCGGGCCGGGACGCCGCTCCGGGGCTGGGGCGCGGGGCTGCGTCCTCCTCACCTCTCCCTGGCTCCCCCGGTGGAGGTGCTCGTGACAGGCCGCCCCGCCTGGCCTCTGGAGGTGCTCGTGACAGGCCGCCCCGCCTGGCCTCTGGAGGTGCTCGTGACAGGCCGCCCCGCCTGGCCTCTGGAGGTGCTCGTGACAGGCCGCCCCGCCTGGCCTCTGGAGGTGCTCGTGACAGGCCGCCCCGCCTGGCCTCTGGAGGTGCTCGTGACAGGCCGCCCCGCCTGGCCTCTGGGTGACGGCAGGAGGAGGAGGTAACCCCCCCCCCACCCCGAACCTCCTGGGAAGTGGGGTGGGCGGCAGCCGGGCAGGGAGCCAGCGGACGACCCAGCGAAGCCCTGGCTGGTGACTCGGGGCCGGCAGCGCAATCGCCACGGCTCCTAAGCGTTGCGGTCGTGTGCGCGGTGGGTGAACGGAGCCCCGGAGGCTCCCTCCGCAGCCCGGCCCAGCAGTGACCCCGGCCATTGCACGGAGGGGAGACAGCACACACAGGAGGCGCCCCACACCCCCGTGCGGGGAGCTGGGGACCGGGTCCTCCGCTGTGTGGACACAACGGGGCCCGTGGGCTCTGGAGAGCCCAGGCATCTGGGAAGGGCGGGCTTCCCCAGGCCAAGTCCGGGCCGCGGGTCGCTTCCGCGTGGGGGGGGGGGAGCGTGCGGACGGGGCCTCCGGACGGGAGAGCCCTCCCCCACGCCCTCACAGCGAGCCAGGCCAGGTTCCCCTTGGAGAGACTGGGGGGGGGGGGCGCGGGGAGGCAGAAACAACACCCAAGCTGGAACATGCGAGCTGCTTCCACTGTCCTCCCCAAACGCGACAGCTGTGTCCTTGCTGTCCCCCTCCAGCCCTGCCGCCCCAAGAGGGGGTGGGAGGGAGGTGTGTGTGGCTTCTGCCTCTGAGCCCGGAGGCAAAGGGCAGATGGCTAGTGGGGGGGGGTGCGCTCCCCTTGGGGAGGAGTCACAGAGGGGCTGCGCGCTCTCCACCACCTGCCACCGGGCACCCTGAGATCAGAGCTGGGGACAGCGACTTGTTCCCGCTGAAAAAAGACCTAACATTGTCATGGTTTAACAAATTATAATTTCTTTTAAATAACCCACAGACACCCATCACGCTTCCAAATTTACAGAACAAAAAGCACTTGAGAACTCAGTAGAAAACGAATTTGCCGGCTGCTTCCTTCCGGGGGCTGACGTCTCAAGGGCGGCTTCGGCTAGTTCACCTCCAGGACCTCCGTCTCGGGGAGGCCGAACTTGGTCTTGTGCCTGTCGAAGAGCTTCACCAGGGCCTCCATGTACATGGCGTGGTACAGGTCGATGTCCTGCTGGGTCGGGTGCTCCAGCTTGGGGACCGTGATGGGCTCGCCCACTGTGGGGGGATGGAACAGGCTCGGGGTCAGCACATGCCATCGGGCGCCCCCCGAGTGTCCAGGGCCGCGCGGCCCGAGCCCCGCGCGTGCGGGCCGTTCCCTCTCGCGAGGCTCGGGAGCCCAGGAGGAAGCGGCCGCAGGTCACCCAGCAGAGGAACCAGGAGATGAGGTCAGCCCGCCCCGCCCAGCCGGAAGCCACGGCCAAAGGCTTGGAGCCCAGTGAGCAGCTTTCCTCCCGCGCGGTGCCCCTCACCTGTCACCGGGCAACCCCGGGTCCCCCGTGCTCCTGGCGGTGGCTCCTCCCCCGGGCTTTCCCACCCTGCCCATTCTAACCCTCCGGCGGCCCGGGGGGCTTTTCAAATGCTCTGGGGAACCGTCCTCCCAGCTCTGCGCCAGGTGAGAAGCCGAGCCTCCCCCTGGCCCCGCGCTGAACCCTCTCCAGCCACACCCCTGCAGCGAGCGCCGTCCACCTAGGAGCGCACTGGGCAGGTCCACAGCCCCAGCCGTGTGACCTCTGGCCTGTGACCTTCAACCCAAGCCCACGACCACGTGCACACCCGCACGCCCAGCCGTGAGAGACTGAGATCCGCTAACGCGTCCCAAACACACCCAAAACAACGTAGCCAGCCTGTCCTACACTTCTCCAGGGTCTATGGAGCGGCTGTTTTGATTCTTTTCTTTCTATTCCTCAAAAGGCTATAGGATCCTGTGTCTGCAACTCCCCGCAGGCTGTGCTTTTCTTCTTCCTTGGTGGTACTGGAGTGCGAACTCAAAGTCCCACTGGAGCCACACCTCCGTCCTTTCTCGGGTGTAATTACTGTTTTTCAGTCAGGGTCTCTAGTTCTCCCCTAAGAACAGCCGTGATCTTCCTTCCCAGGCCTCCTGTAGAGCGGGATTGGTGACGCCAGCTGATTGGCTGAGATAGAGGGGGCGGGGCCAGCCTCAAACTATGACCCTCCTAACTTGCACCTGCGAAGTATCAGAGGTCACCCCCGTGCGGGCCAGCTTCCTTCAGGTCATCCTTCCTGACAGAACTCCTTTCCGCCCTTTTGTGGACAGCTGCGCCCTAGAGTCACTTCCTTGATAGGATCCCTGAGACCGGCTCTGGGCCTGCCCGCAGGGCTGCCCTCTGGTGACAGGTGACGAGGGCTCTAGGTCCTGACTTCATGCCTGTCACCCCCCCCCCCAGGACCGCGGCAGCAGAGCCAGGGGGCCCTCCGCCCACCCACTGCGCTCAACGGCCTCCCGAGGGGGGGGTGGACTCACCTACGGTGGTGATGGGCTTGGAGTAGGGCACCAGCCCCCAAGTGTCCGAGGAGAAGAGGCCCCGGCCATGGAAGATGCATGGGGCAAAGCCAATATACTTCTGGAACTTCTTCTGGACCCAGCGGCCCCAGGAGCCCTCCTCAAAGATCACCTGCTTGTACACTTCATTCTCCCCGAAGGAGTAGGTGGGAACCAGGTCAGCTCTGCAAGGGAGAGGTGAGGGTCCATCACACTGGGGAAACCGGCTTCAGCCCCCGTGGTCAGCCCGGAGGTCCTGGACGCCGGCCAAGCTGTGCCCTGCTGCCTAGGGCAGACCAGAACCTCATGTCCTCCGCTCCAGATGCGTTTGTGTCTTGCCAGTCCCAGGGCTGGAACTCCGGGGTGGCTCTCTATTACTCGAGCCACAGCTCTACTTCTGGCTTTTTTTTTTCCAAGTCAGTCATGGGGCTTGAACTCTGGGCCTGGGCACTATGCCTGAGCTCTTCAGCTCAAGGCTGGCACTCTGCCACTTGAGCCACAGTGGCACTTCCTGTTTTCTAACTGGAGATAAGAGTCTCATGGACTTTCCTGCCAGGGTTGGCTTTGAGCCTCAATTCTCAGAACTCAGCCTTCTGAGTAGCTAGGATGACAGGCTGAGCCACTGGCTCTTGGCTATTTTTTTTTTATATCTATCGAAGATAAGAATCTCAAAGGTGCCCCGGGCACTAGTGGCTCATATCTATAATCTTAGCTACTCAGGAGGCTGGATATGAGGATCTCTCTATTCAAAGCCAGCCTGGGCAGGAAAGTCCTTGAGACTCTTATCTCTGATAAACTACTCAGAAAAAGATGGAAGCAGCGCTATGGCTCAAGTGATAGCACACCACCCTTGAGCAAAAGCAGCTCAGGACCAGCTTCCCGGCCCTGGATTCACGACCCAGATTGGAAAAAAAAAAAAAAAGACTCTCCTGGGCTTTTCTGCCAGGACTGGCTTGGACTGTGCTCCTCAGCTCTCAGGCTCCAGAGCAGCTAGGATTCCGGGCGCGAGCCGCTGACTCCGGCCTCCTCACTCCGCCTCCCTGCTCTCCAGGCCTCGCTTGCTCTCTTTAGTCCCAGCCCAGGCAGATCTGGGCCCTGGCGTCCGGCCGCGTCAGACTCAGCCCACGGGGTGTGGTCACCCGTGCCCCTCCACTCCCACGGCTGCTGGAGTTCCCTAACGGCAGCGCCTGCTCCGCCAGGGCTGGCCCGGGGCCCAGGTCTGCGCGGACGCCCCCTCTCAGGCGGGGGGCCGAGTCCCGGGAGGGCAGGACGAGGGGCCGGCCCGTCCACGCCCTGGACAGCGGGCGCCCTGCAGGCCACACCCCTGCCGCTCCGGCCTCGCGCGGCTGAGGTCTTTGTCACCCCAAGACCTAAGGGGCCCACAGCGCCCCGCCCCCGCTGGAGCGCGGGGGATAGGCACGGGCTCTGCCCCCCACAGACCGGCAGGAAGTGGGGGTGCAGGCTGCTGCTGAGGAGCGGGGGCCAGCGCCGCAGCTGCGTCTGGCACGGCGTGCCCCGCGGCCTCTGGAGGGGGTCCCGGGTCTGCTCCCCCCCTGGCCTCCAGGCTGCCCCCCCGGGAGCCCTCCCCGGCGCTCCTGACCAGGCCGCTGCTCCGGGGCTAAGGTGGTTTTCCTCTTTCTTTGTGGGGTTTTGGTGTGAGGGATTCAAGCCGGCACCACATGCTGGGCCCTCCCTTCCGGCTGCGAGCCTACACGCCCTGCCCAGGAGCCCGCCACTCACTCCACCTGCGAGAACCCCGGGGTCACGGCGAAACCTCCGCCACACTTGGCCACATTCTGCAAGCCAGGTTCCAAGCTGCCCTCCCTTCCGTGCCTGAGGGCACGTACCTTCCCTTCCAGGGGCCAAAAGACCTGCTACCGAGACGGGGGAGAGTGCCGGGGAGGCCTGTGTGCGTGTGTGTGCACGCGTGTGTGCGCGCGTGTGCGTGAGTGCCGGGGAGGCCTGTGTGTGCGTGTGTGCGCGTGTGCGTGCTGGGGAGGCCTGTGTGTGCGTGCACGTGCGCGTGCATGTGCGTGGGAGGCCTGTGTGTGTGCGTGTGCGTGAGAGTGCTGGGGAGGCCTGTGTGTGTGCATGCGTGCGTGAGTGCTGGGGAGGCCTGTGTGTGCGCACGCGTGTGTGTGAGTGCTGGGGAGGCCTGTGTGCGCGTGTGTGCGCGTGTGCGTGCTGGGGAGGCCTGTGTGCACTAGGGAGGCCTGTGTGTGTGCGCGTGCGCGTGTGCGTGCTGGGGAGGCCTGTGTGTGCGTGCGTGCGTGTGCGTGCTGGGGAGGCCTGTGTGTGCGCTGGGGAGGCCTGTGTGTGTGCGCGCGTGTGCGCGTGTGCGTGCTGGGGAGGCCTGTGTGTGCGCGTGTGTGCGCGTGTGCGTGCTGGGGAGGCCTGTGTGCGCGTGTGCGTGCTGGGGAGGCCTGTGTGCGTGTGTGCGTGCTGGGGAGGCCTGTGTGTGCGCGTGTGTGCACGTGTGCGTGCTGGGGAGGCCTGTGTGTGCGCGTGCGTGCGCGTGTGTGTGCTGGGGAGGCCTGTGTGTGCGTGTGCGTGCTGGGGAGGCCTGTGTGCGCACGTGTGTGCGTGAGAGTGCTGGGGAGGCCTGTGTGTACGCTGGGGAGGCCTGTGTGTGTGCGTGTGCGCGCGTGCGTGCTGGGGAGGCCTGTGTGTGTGCGTGTGCGCGCGTGCGTGCTGGGGAGGCGTGTGTGTGCGCGCGTGTGCGCGCGTGTGTGCGCGTGTGTGCGCTGGGGAGGCCTGTGTGCGTGTGCGCGCGTGTGTGCGCGCGTGCGTGCTGGGGAGGCGTGTGTGCGTGCGCGTGTGTCCGCGTGTGCGTGTGCCCGCCCGCGCCCGCGCACTCACCCGTGGCGCAGGGCCAGCTTGACGAAGCCCTTGCGGCTCCGCAGGGTGACGGCGTTCTTGCCCGGCCTGGAGCTCAGGGACTCGGCGGCGCCCCCCACCACGATGATGATGGCGTTGCCGCTCCCGTTTTTTGAAAGCAGGTAGTCTATGGTGTCCCGGTTGACAGGACAGATGCCTGGGGGCAGGGAGGACACAGGTCAGGGTGGCGTGGATGCTCACACACGGAGCCCAAAGCCTGTCCTTGCGTCCCACACTGGGGGACCCTGGGCTCTTGGGTTTTTGAGCCTCAGCGTATGTGTAAAGTGGGGAGAGTGGTAGGAGGTAGGGGGAGCTCAGGCGAGCAAACGTTCTCTGGGGTGTAGCTCCGTCAGGGTGGTGCCTGGTGCTGAGGCTCCCCTGGGTCAGGCTGTAGCGGGTCGCGGCACCGGCGACGGTGGGGTCGTAAAGCAGGCAGGACGAGGGAGCCGGCGCGTGTCCCCGAGACCCGGGGCAGCTCTCCCGACCCGGCTGTCCCAGCCGCCGGCGTCCCCCGCGGGGCCGCGCCTCGGGCTCCGTGCGCCTCCCCGCCGCGGGCTCCGGCAGGGCGGGCGGCCGGGGGTCTCACCTCCAGACATCAAGTACTCCCGCAGCACGGGCATCCGGAAGTTGCCGGCCAGCGTGGCCAGGTAGGGCCTTATGCCGGGGAACTTCTTGCTCACTTCGGTGGCTTCTGTGCTGAAGTTGCAGAAGGCCCCCAGGCCCATGATGCCATGAGGGTGGTACCCAAAGATGTAGTTTCTGCTGGTGGCCAGGTTGTGGGTCTTCACCAGCTGCAAAGAAAGCCACGGGTCAGAGACACACGGCCGGGAGAGGGCACCGAGGCCCCCGGCCCCCGCGTCTCACAGCCAGCACGCACAGGGCGCGTTTCTTCACGTCCGGCCACCCTCCTGGCTTCTTGTCTCGGCGCTCGTCTTCCCCTCCACAGCCCGGGTGATTCGCTTCAAAGGTCAAACCCCACCTGGCCTGCTCAGACTGAAGAGGGGGTCCAGCTTCCCCGGGGACAGAGGCTAGAGCCCTTAATTTGGCAAGAGGGGGCTTGGCTGCAGCCTTCCCGCCTGAGAGCTCCCTGGGGGGAGAGTGGGTCGGCCTGGCCCCCGACAGGCCCCCCAGTGGCTCACAGGACGCGGTGACTGGAAGCCCGCCTCCTGCCCCCCCCAGGAGCCCAGGAGCAGTACCGCTGGACTGACGGGAGCCGCCAGCCGCCAGACTCTGCTCAGGTCAGAGGCAAGAAAGACAGGACAGGGCCCATGTCCGCCCTGCGCCAGCCACGGCTGGGGTGGGGGCGGGGGAGGGTGCTGGCCGCACCGCCGCCGCGGCTGACAACCTGACCTGTGGTTGTCCCGGGGTGCTCCGAGGCATGGGGGGCTTCCTCAGGACCCCAGGCCTGCCCTGAGGCCTGGGGGGCCGAGACTCCCACCTACCCAGCAGTACCCGGCACAGGACTGGGCTGGGACGAGGTGCCAAGAAGTGGGGACGGCAAGAGGGTTTTGCTCATCGCTATCTCTCTCTGATTAGAAAAGTAGTACGCGAGAGGAAGTAGAGACCACAGGAAGTAGAGACCGGAAGCGGTTCCCGCCGAGGGGAACGCACTGAGCGGAGAGGCCGGGCTGCTTCCCGGGAGAAGCCCAGGCTGGAAGCGCTCCTGACCAAGGGCCGGGCGCAGCCGTCCGTGGCTCCGGCACAGGGCGCCCGGGCCACGGGGCCCACAGTCCCGCCACTCCTCCGATGCCAAGGCAAACACGGTGGCGAGAGAGAGGTGCGGCGGCTGACGCCAGGGGGTCGCCATGGGTCGTCTTCCCATCTGGACGAGGTCACCCTCGATACCTCGCCCTGCCCTCTGTGTGGCAATGCGTCCCGGGGGGCCGGGGGGCTCCGTGCAGCCCCGCAGGACGCCTGCAGGTTCACGTCCTTGGTGCTGTGCCCAGGAGGACAGAGACATCTGGGAAGCCTTCACCGTGTTGTCACACGCCCTCACCCAGCCTGGACAGGACGTCCACTCCAGAGGGCGGAAGGGCACTGCTCCAGCGTTCTGTTGACAGCCTGTCCTCGTGGCCAAATAAATCCCAGTCCCACAGGGCGCCTTCGCCGAGCCGGTCGGCCGGCCGGTGTGAGCCGGGGGCCTTCGCCGAGCCGGTCGGCCGGTGTGAGCCGAGGGCCTTTGCCGAGCCGGCCGGTGTGAGCCGGGGGCCTTCGCAGAGCCGGCCGGTGTGAGCCGGGGGCCTTCGCAGAGCCGGCCGGTGTGAGCCGGGGGCCTTCGCAGAGCCGGCCGGTGTGAGCCGGGGGCCTTCGCAGAGCCGGCCGGTGTGAGCCGGGGGCCTTCGCCGAGCCGGTCGGCCGGTGTGAGCCGGGGGCCTTCGCCGAGCCGGTCGGCCGGTGTGAGCCGGGGGCCTTCGCAGAGCCGGCCAGCCGGTGTGAGCCGGGGGCCTTCGCCGAGCCGGCCGGTGTGAGCCGGGGGCCTTCGCAGAGCCGGCCAGCCGGTGTGAGCCGGGGGCCTTCGCAGAGCCGGCCGGTGTGAGCCGGGGGCCTTCGCCGAGCCGGCCGGTGTGAGCCGGGGGCCTTCGCAGAGCCGGCCGGTGTGAGCCGGGGGCCTTCGCCGAGCCGGTCGGTGTGAGCCGGGGGCCTTCGCCGAGCCGGCCGGTGTGAGCCGGGGGCCTTCGCTGAGCCGGCCAGCCGGTGTAAGTTGGGGTGCGTTCCTGGCAGGCCACACACCCGGCCTCCGGGACAGAAAAGGTGTCCGGGAGGCTTGGTCTTCCTCAGCCGCGAGCCGAGGAAGGCCCGGAGCGCAGCCTGGCCCCGGCAGCCCTGCGCCCCCCCCGGGCCTCGGTGCTCATCTGCGAGATGAGGCGGTTGGACAGATAAATGGCTTCCAGCCTGCTCTCCAAAGGTCCTTCCTGTGGGTGGAGGAGGGGTGGCCCAGCACAGGGCTCGCCCCTCCTTCCGGTGGCTGCTGCGGACCCCTGAGCCCCAAGCTCTGGCGGGAGGAGCGCTCTCCGGACAGCTGGGCTGCTCTGGAGGCAGAGCGCGAGAAGGCGCCGGAAGGAGCGGGGAGGGCGCGGAGGCAAAGTGACCGATCGCTCGAAGGGCGAGAGGCTCGCACTCGGCTCGGGTCCGGGCGCCAGCTCGCCCGTTCCCTGGCTTCACCCCCAGCTGGCCTCTGAGCACAGAGCAGGGAAGAGGACACGGGCCGTGTCTGGAAGGACGCCCGGCCAATCCAGCCGTGTGACCAACGGCTATCGGGCTGCCCTGTGCTGGCGGAAAGGGGCTTCCCACCTCGGGGGACCTTCTGGGGGTGAAGCCATAGTCACCGGAGAGCACACCGCGGGCTGACCCTAGGGCGGGAAGGAAGGAGCGGAGAGAATGGCGAGAACGGAGCCGGGTATTGTCCCTCTCGAGTGTGATGCCAGCTCATGGCGCGTCGCGGCTCCGCTGCGCAGAGGGGGCGGGCGGCTCTCGGCAAGCCTGAGAGGGAGTGTGGAGGAGAGACCACGTCCAAGCGGCTCACCAGCCAGGGAGCCCCGCCCGAGGCCAGGCACCGCTCACGCGTGTTCCCGCAGCGCCAGCAAGAGCCACGCGCGGTGCCGGTCAGCGAACGGGAGGACCGCTCGGGGACTCCCTCCCACGCCTCCAGTGGCGGAGGGAAGGCAGGCAGAGTGGAGATGGAGGGGCTGAGTCTCTCCTGGGAAACGCAGGAGAGACTGGTGGGAGCCGGTTTCAGGAGCCTGGGTCCCGCTGTTCCTGCTGCACGGAGCGGACGAGCCCTGGCCTTCCTTGGGACTGAGAGGCCTCATCGCCACAGGAGAGGCTTGGTCCTGGGGCGCAGCCTCTCGGGCCATCGCAGCCCCAGTCCACGTGGACGTGGGGGTCAGTACAGGGAGGAAGGGAGCTGTGACCCTGCCCAGGGCTGGTTGGGCGGGCGGGGGAGGGGCCCAGGGAGTGCACCTCCCCCTTTCCCCCCATCCCCCCCCCCCCCCCCCCGCGCTGAACCACAGCTCCGGCACCCCACCCTGCGGCGCCTGCGGCCCCCTTCAGGCTCACGGCTGCCTCCAGTTCTAGGGCCCCCGCTCCCTGCGGGACTGGGTGCTGAGGGGGGCTCCGCCGGACGGTCCACAGCCTCGCGTCAGGGCCAGGAGGCCCTGCCTCTCCCCAGCTAGTGAAGCCAGCAGGAGAAGAGAGTGAGCCAGGAGCTCGGGGGCTCGCGACCACAAGGAGGAAATCCAGACTGCCTGGATCCACACTGGCTTCTGGGGGGGCCGCTGTGTCCCAGACGCTCCACACTGGCTTCTGGGGGGGCCGCTGTGTCCCAGACAATACACACTGGCTTCTGGGGGGACCACTGTGCCCCAGACGACCCACACTGGCTTCCCGGGGGGCTGCTGTGTCCCAGACGACCCACACTGGCTTCCCGGGGGGCTGCTGTGTCCCAGACGACCCACACTGGCTTCTGGGGGGACCGCTGTGTCCCAGACGACCCACACTGGCTTCCCGGGGGGGCCGCTGTGTCCTAGACGCTCCACACTGATCCACACTGGCTTCTGGGGGGGCCGCTGTGTCCCAGACGCTCCACACTGGCTTCTGGGGGGGCTGCTGTGTCCCAGATGACCCACACTGGCTTCTGGGGGGGCCGCTGTGTCCCAGACAATACACACTGGCTTCTGGGGGGACCACTGTGTCCCAGACAATACACACTGGCTTCTGGGGGGACCACTGTGTCCCAGACAATACACACTGGCTTCTGGGGGGACCACTGTGTCCCAGACAATACACACTGGCTTCTGGGGGGACCACTGTGTCCCAGACAATACACACTGGCTTCTGGGGGGACCACTGTGTCCCAGACAATACACACTGGCTTCTGGGGGGACCACTGTGTCCCAGACAATACACACTGGCTTCTGGGGGGACCACTGTGTCCTAGACGACCCACACTGGCTTCTGGGGGGACCACTGTGTCCCAGACGACCCACACTGGCTTCTGGGGGGCCGCTGTGTCCCAGACGACCCACACTGGCTTCTGGGGGGCCGCTGTGTCCTAGACGATCCACACTGATCCACACTGGCTTCCGGGGGGGCCGCTGTGTCCCAGACGATCCACACTGGCTTCTGGGGGGACCACTGTGTCCCAGACGACCCACACTGGCTTCTGGGGGGACCGCTGTGTCCCAGACGACCTACACTGGCTTCTGGGGGGACCGCTGTGTCCCAGACGACCCACACTGGCTTCTGGGGGGACCGCTGTGTCCCAGACGACCCACACTGGCTTCTGGGGGGACCGCTGTGTCCCAGACGACCCACACTGGCTTCTGGGGGGACCGCTGTGTCCCAGACAATCCACACTGGCTTCCCGGGGACTGCTGTGTCCCAGACGAGCCCGTCCCGTCTCCACGCCCCGGCCTGTGGGAAGCTGGGGTGCCTCGGAGGTTGACCCCTCACAGCTCTGGGGCACGGGGCGGGCCTCCCTCCCAGGCGGGGGGAGCCCAGGCTTTCAAGAAAAATGGCAACGGTCATCTCCAGGAGGCTCCTCTTCAGTCCAACGCTGCCTTCCAGGTTGCAGTGAGAAAAAGCGCTGGCCCCTAATCAACAAATCCCCCATCTTCTCTGCTGTCTTTACCAACGAGCCGTCCCCACCCTGTGTGTCAAACCCAAGAGCTCCGCTCTCAGGTTCCCCGGCCTCCTCAGGGCCACACGCCAGCGACGGGGAGAGGGAAGGGACGGTTCTGTCGAGAGCTCTGGAAGGAAGCAGAGCCTGTCACTCCCACACGTGCCGCTTCTCGCCCACTTCAGGCTAGATAAACCTGACCTACCTGGCGGTATACCATTCTGGATAAATCACTCTCACTGTGAACGCGTCCTGAAGTCACAGAAGAGCAAACGATAACCAGAATGTGTGCAGCTGTGTCACCAGGCGCTCTGTGAATGGATCGCTTGGATCCAAAGGCTGAAACAAGTCTTGTTCCCCCAACAACAACAACAACAAACTTCCCTTCCCCAAACAAGTCAATGACTATTTCTCTTTTGCCTTGGCTGCCAGGAAGCTCAGAGCTGAGTGTGGAGTTCCACTGAAGCAACTTTCTCTCCCCTTCCACCCCCTGCTCCAAGTTCCTCTCCTTATCTGGCAACGGCACTGTGCGGCTCAAATCCTGCAGGAAGGCAGGAGTAACCCAGCCCGATGCTCACAGGGGAAGAACTCGCGTCAACCCCACTATGTGGCTTCTGGACAGGGGCCGGTTATGTCCTGAGTTCAAGTTTCCTTCCATTCCCACCCTCCCAAGATGCCGCCACAAGTCTTTACCTGGATCGGAAAGTAGTCACGAAAGTAGCGCCACACAGCCCAGTTCCGCACCCACTGCGATCTCCTGCCGCCTTCCGGGGAACAAAACACAGCGTTGGCAAGAAGCGGAAGTGGGGGGCACGTGGGTAAGGCGGCGCCAGGGCCGGGCGCTCCCCCAGGCGGGCTCACCTTTCTTGGGCGTGTTCCAGTCAAAGGCCAGCCAGGTGAAGTAGAGCACCGCGACGAGCCAGCAGTCGGTGCAGAAGGTGTACATGAGGAGGAGGCTGCAGGCCACGCCTGGGGGGAGACGGCCGCCGTGAGGCGCGGGCACTCGGCCCCGGGGGGGGGGGGGGAGCAAGGCCACGGGCCCCCGCGCCACCTGGGCTCCGCCCGGCAGGCTTGGCGCGGAGGGGGGGCCGGGCTGCGTGGTCTGTGGGCAGCGGCATCACGGAGCCCGGCCCCTCCCTCCCCGCGCTCTCCCGTGCTGGTGGTCCAGCACGGCCGCCGGGGGCCGGGGAGGAGATGGCCCCCGAGGGCCTCTGCTAAGCCGGTGACTCTGGGTGGGAACGGTGAGGCGGAAGGGGAGGTGACTCGCTCAGGTCCCCCACTAGGACAGGGGCAGAGCCAGCGTTCCACCCGGGCTCTGACTCTGAGGTCCGCCCTCTGCGGTGGGCTTCCGAAATTCACAGAAGAGGAGATGTCTCCGAGTGTCCCTAGGGGGGCTCCAGAGGGACGTGGCCACAGGAGGACAACTGGCTCCATGCCACGCCAGGGAGGGCCAGGCAGTCCCAGGCCAACGCCAGCGTCTGCTCCCTCCCCGTCCCCAGCCTCTCCTTGATGTCTGGGTCCTGGGCACCGAGGGAAGGGAAGCGGGAACCCCCGGGGTTTACCTCAGGACGCCCTGCCCCTCCCCGCCCTGTCAGGGCTGCTCTCTCTCCAGTGTGCCTTGCCTTTCAGGCCCGGCTCCGGGCTCGTCTCTTCCACAAGTGGCCCAGGCTCCATCTCTCCCTGGGGATCTTGTACCTCTGTGTTCTCCATACTGGGGTGGGGGGGATCTTGGCCCTCTGACACTCAGCAAAGACCAGGGGACGGCAGGGACTCGTGCGGTAGAGGAGGTGTGGGGGAGGCCTGGCCCAGGAACCCCAGTGCCTCTTCTCCTACCATGCCCAGCACTTCCTCTGGAAGGCCTGGGAGAAGACAGGCTCTGTGAGCCTGAGGGCAGAGAAGCGGCGTCCTTGCCACTCACAGCCCCTCCCCAAAGCCAGCTGGACAGTGGCCAGGCATCGGGTTCCCTGGGACAGTATAGAGGGGACAGCACACACGGGGAGGGCGAGTCGTGGGAGCTCTGCAGCTGACGTCCCCTGGTACAGGCGACTGTGGCATTCCTCACGCCGCTGGGCAAGCAGCCACATCTATGTTTAGTCACATTGTTCAGCAGTTGCCCGGGGTGGGCGTGCTCGGGCCTGGCCCCGCACCCCGCAGGGAGGGACTGGAGTCCCCGTGGCAGTCGGTGAGTGCGGCAGGCGGGCCGGAGCTGGGCCTGTGCGCTCCGCACTGGGGTGTGCGCAGCAGGAAGACCTGGACGCCAGCAAAGCCCAGCTCACCCAGAGGAGGCAGGGCTGGGGGGGGCCGAGTCCCCCGGGCCCAGGCGAGGAGGGCTGGCCTCTCGGGGAAGATGCTCCTGTCTACCTGTCCTTACTCGGTGGCTGAGGCAGCCTAGGCAGACAACAAAAAACCGGATGGGGCCGGGCACCAGCGTCTCACACCTGCCTGCCTAGCTGCTCAGGAGGCTGAGATCTGAGGATCAAGGCTCACCCCAATTAAATACCAAAAGAGCCACAAACAGGGTTATAGCTCAAGTGGCAGAGCACTAGCTTTGAGCACAAAGGCTCAGGAACAGTGCCCAGGGCCCTGAGTTCAAGCCCCAGGGATAGCACAAAAAAACCAAAAAAATTGATAGGATCCCAGGGAGAGCACTTTAGTTTCAGCCCTTCTCATTTCTCTCCCCACCTGCCCCTCCAATCAGACGCCCTGCAGCAGAAGCTCCCCCCAGCTCCATGGGAGCAGGACCCAGGTCGAGCCCCAGCCACCAACAAAATGATCAAATCGGGTTGGAAGTGTGGCTCAGGTGGTAGAGCACCAGCCAGAGATCAGAAGCTTCAGATACCAAGTTCAAGTCCAGGTCTCTGACAAATAAAAGTGAAGTAAAATAAAAATCCATCAAGCCTTCCTTTCTCAGTGTAGCCTGTGTTCTCTCTTGGAGAGACGGTCTCTTATCCCGCCTTCTTAGGTCGTGGGCAGCAGCGGGAACTGACGTCACTGAAGAGCCCACTCACTTCCCAGCCGGTCTCCCGGTACCCCGGGGGATCACAAGGCCGCGGTGTCGGGCGGTCTCCCGGAACACCGGGGGATCACAAGGCCGCCGTGTCGGGCGGTCTCCCCTAACCCCGGGGGATCACAAGGCTGCCGTCAGCCGGTCTCTGGGTACACCGGGGGATCACAAGGCCGCGGTGTCGGGCGGTCTCCCGGTACACCAGGATCACAAGGCCGCCGTCAGCCGGTCTCCTGGTACACGGGGGGATCACAAGGCCGCGGTGTCGGGCGGTCTCCCGGAACCCCGGGGGATCACCAGGCCGCGGTGTCGGGCGGTCTCCCGGAACCCCGGGGGATCACAAGGCCGCGGTGTCGGGCGGTCTCCCGGTACACCAGGATCACAAGGCCGCGGTGTCGGGCGGTCTCCCGGAACCCCGGGGGATCACAAGGCCGCGGTGTCGGGCGGTCTCCCGGAACCCCGGGGGATCACAAGGCCGCGGTGTCGGGCGGTCTCCCGGAACCCCGGGGGATCACAAGGCCGCGGTGTCGGGCGGTCTCCCGGTACACCGAGGGATCACAAGGCCGCCGTCGGCCGGTCTCCCGGAACCCCGGGGGATCACAAGGCCGCGGTGTCGGGCGGTCTCCCGGAACCCCGGGGGATCACCAGGCCGCGGTGTCGGGCGGTCTCCCGGAACCCCGGGGGATCACAAGGCCGCGGTGTCGGGCGGTCTCCCGGTACACCAGGATCACAAGGCCGCGGTGTCGGGCGGTCTCCCGGAACCCCGGGGGATCACAAGGCCGCGGTGTCGGGCGGTCTCCCGGAACCCCGGGGGATCACAAGGCCGCGGTGTCGGGCGGTCTCCCGGAACCCCGGGGGATCACCAGGCCGCGGTGTCGGGCGGTCTCCCAGTACACCAGGGGATCACAAGGCCGCCGTCGGCCGGTCTCCCGGAACCCCGGGGGATCACAAGGCCGCGGTGTCGGGCGGTCTCCCGGAACCCCGGGGGATCACAAGGCCGCGGTGTCGGGCGGTCTCCCGGTACACCGAGGGATCACAAGGCCGCCGTCGGCCGGTCTCCCGGAACCCCGGGGGATCACAAGGCCGCGGTGTCGGGCGGTCTCCCGGTACACCGAGGGATCACAAGGCCGCCGTCGGCCGGTCTCCCGGAACCCCGGGGGATCACCAGGCCGCGGTGTCGGGCGGGAGGCCTGTGGTGAGGGGCCGTCTGTGGCGATCAGTGAGACAACAGTGAGCACTGTGGCCAGGCCCCACACCGCCGCTGCTCAGACGCCAGCTCCGCTCCCTTCCAGGGTGCACGGCAGGCCTTGCTGAGGGGCTGGGCGGCGCGTGGCTCGCCAATCTGCACTCCTCTCCCGGGGAGGCTCAGTCCTTGCGAGCAAAACGCGGTGCCGACGCTCCAGCACACGACTAAAGCATTTTCACATCCCATTCGAGTTGTTGCAGACAGGCTGGAAACTCATTTTACACCACTACTTAAACCGCGAGGGAGGGGGATAGTGTGTGTGTGTCTGTCCGTCCTAAGTCTTAAACTTGGGGCCTGGATGCCACCCCTAAGCGTTTTTGCTCAAGGCTGGCACTCTACTTGAGCCACAGCTCCACTACCAGCTTTTTCGTGGTTAATCGGAAATAAGGGTCTCATGAACTTTCCTGCCTGGGCTGGCTTCAAACCATGCTCCTCAGATCTTGGCCTCATCAGGAGCTAGGACGACAGACGTGAGCCCCTGGCACCCAGCAAAGCCATCAGAAGGTATGCACAAATTCATGCACACAGTTCTTCAGTACATCTGCTTCCAACCTAGGTGCTGGTGGCTCATGGCTGTAATCCTAGTTACTCGGGAGGCTGAGATCTAAGGATCATAAGTTGAAGCCAGCCCAGGCAGAAAAGTCTGTGAGACTCTTATCTCCGATTAACCACCAGGAAACTGGAAGTGGCACTGTGGCTCTAAGGGACAGTGCCCAGGTTCTGTGTTCAAGACCCGTGACTGACCAAAAAAAAATTTTTTTTCTGTGAATAGATGAAACACTAGAATAAGGAGGAGAATAGTACCACAATCTGGACAGTGTGACTACCACAGCTAATGCTTCAGATGTGCTTTCTTAACATTCTTCAGAGATGGTCACAGCATTTACTGTAGGCTTGGAGGGGAAATGAAAATACCTGGTGCTGGATAGAGAAGCTTGCTATTTTTATAACGTGGTAATTGGGTTGAACACAATCAAAGGACATGGTAATGGCTCTCCTTTTTCCTAAATACAAGAGCAGGTGATGAATGATGTCAGCATCCTTGAGCACATCCAAGTGAGCAGTGTCTGACTGCTGCTTTGTGGTCTGAGGTTTTGAAGCGCGACTTGGCATTTCCTTTTACAAAGTCCTTACCATTCAAAGATTTCCCATGATTGATTTAGTAAAATGCTGCTAGGTTGAATCCTGCTTGCCTTCACTTGGCTATGTATGAAATTCGATTGTAGTTTTTTTTGTTCCATTTTGTTGAGTTTGTTTCCTTTTGGGGGGAGGTGCTTTTGGCCTTTAATTTTTTTAATACTTTTTTAGCTGGTGTTCATGAAAATGGTGAGCACTATGTGGCTAATGAAAGGAAATCTTATCTAAGAACATGCCATCTTTTGGGCCCTCTGCTGGAGAAATCAAGCACAATCAGTGCCTTTTTCATTGTATCCCCCAGTACTGGAGATGTAGGAAAGGACTATGTCATATCTCTGTGAATGGAAAAATACCCTGCGCCAGCTTTATGATACCCACTAGTGACTGTGCTTTATCACATTTGTTTGGTTTTTGTTGGTAGTGGGGCTTGAACTCTGGGCCTTGGCGCTGTCCCTGAGCTCTTCAGCTCAAGGCTACTCTACCACTTGAGCCACAACACCACTTCCAGCTTTAACACATTTGTTTATTTAGCCATTCTTGGGGCTTGGACTCAGGGCCTGAGCACTGTCCCTGGCTTCTTTTTGCTCAAGGCTAGCACTCTACCACTTGAGCCACAGCACCACCTCTGGCCATTTTCTATATATGTGGTGCTGAGGAAACAAACCCAGGGCTTCATGTATACGAGGTGAGCACCCTTGCCACTAGGCCATATTCCCAGTCCTAACAATGGTTTAATAAAAAGAATTAGCAAGTATTATACCTTCTGTTACATATTTTTTGCCAGTCCTGGGCTTGGACTCAGGGCCTGAGCACTGTCCCTGGCTTCTTTTTTTCTCAAGGCTAGCGCTATATCACTTGAGCCACAGCACCACTTCTGGCTTTTTCTGCATATGGGGTGCTGAGGAATCGAGCCCAGGGGACCCTGTTAGGTTTTTATTTTAAACTATAAATGTCTACAAGTTTAATAATTTTTTGGGGGGGGGGTAGGGACAATACTGTGTCTTGAACTCAGGGCCTCATGCTTGCTAGGCAGGCACTCTTACCACTTAAGCCATGCCCTAGCTCATTTTACTTCAGTTAGGTTTCATATAGGAACCTGCAGTTTTTGACCACAATGGCCCAACCACGATCCTCTTATTCTTTGCTTGTGGCTCAGATTACAGAAATTACACCTCGCTTGCTTGTTGGTATGGGATCTCAGTAACTTTTGACCAGGCAAGCCTCCAATCTCCATCCTCATTTCCTTCCCTGGAATATCTGGGTGACAGGCACAGCCTACCCACCATACCTGGCCTACTTAGATCCTTATTCCAATGTCACTGGTTTCCTCTGAACCGACTGGTCTTTGTACATTATTATTACACATTTAAAAGCAAAAAGAAAGGACTGGAGGTGTGGTTTAGTAGAGTGCCTGCCTGGCAAGTGTAAGTCAAGTCCTAAGTTCAAACTCCAGCACCACCAAATAACAATAATAATAAAATAAAACCAAGTAAAGCCTGGCCTGGGTGGGTCACGTCTATAATCCTAGCTGCTCAGGAGGCTGAGATCTGAGAGTAACAGTGTGAAGCCGGCCCAGCCAGTCAAGTCTATGAGGCTCTTATCTCCCCAGAGCTAGAAGTGGAGCTGTGGCTCAAGTGGTAGAGCGCCAGCCTCGAGCCTAAAAGCTGAGGGGACAGGACCCAGGCCTTGGGTCCAAGCCCCAACAGTGGCAATAAAGAAAGGAGAGAGGGGGGGAAGGGAGGAGGGGAGAGAGAGCGAGAGCTCACTCGCTCGAGCACGCATTCCTTCACTGGAATACCAGAGTGCTCCACGGCAGGCACAACCGATAGCAACCCCTCTGGTCCAGGCGGAGGGCGGCTGGAGATGGGTGGAGCGGCCCCTGCGCTGCCAGGCACTCCCCAGGCAGGTGTGGGCGGCTGCTCCGGGTAGTAATTAGCAGCAGCTTCGCCGACCTGCCGGTCCCCACCTAGGCCCGACTCCCACTGAGGCGACGATGTTGAGGAGACTCGCTCAGGCAGGTTTCTGGGCCGGGGTTGGGCCTGACGGATGGTTGACCTACAGCTTGGGGCCAGACCCCACTGGGTGCTGCGTGGGTTGAGGCTACACAAGCTACTCCAAACCTGACCCACTAAGACAGAGAGAACGGTGGCCTGAGTGCAAGCGGGGCCAGAGGGGCGCTGGGGCGGGGGGCCGCCTAGTCAGGGGCTGGGAAGCTGCCCTGCCCTCTCAATCTCCACTTCTTCTTTTCCTGAGGCTCTACGTCCCTGTAGGAGTCTGAGGACAGCTAGGGACTTTCTCCACCCAAGAATATGTGCATGATTTTGCATATAGCCTTGCATCTAGGAAACGAAGCTGTGGCTCAACGTGGTACAGTGTCGCTCTGAGCACAGAAGCTCAAGGACAGTGCCCAGGTCCTGAATTCAAGGCCCACGACTGATAAAATACATCTATTAAATGCTGCATCTAACTTCGGGGATTCAGTGACTCCCCAAAGAGTCATCGGGTTTCCATTCAGAGCTCCACTCACCGTCTAACGAGCGCCAGCCTTGTGCTGCCACTTTCCCTTCGGAGGGGGCACCTGGGGATTTGTCTTTCCCGCCCCGGTGTGGCCACTGAGTGCCCTCGCCTGCCATGTATTCAGGAAGGGCAGGAGGCCCAGAGGGCCTCGACACCGACACCGGGACACACCGGGAGGCAGGGTGGCAGGCCTGCCTGTCCTGACATGTTCGGGAAGCGGCCTGCTGTGCTGGGTACGCAAGGCCTGGGAAGAAGTCTCCAGGGCATCAAGGCATGCCCTCCTCCCAGATCCTATCTGCCCCTGGCTGAGGTGGCAGCCAGGCAGTGAGGCTCCTGGCAGAGAGGAGGATAAGAGCCCGGGCTCTGGTCTCGAGGTGCACTTCCTTAACCACAGCTCAGCTGCAACAGGAGCTACATGGCCAGACTCTCTTACCTTTACCTTCAAACTCCACTGCTTCTACAAAAGCCACAAGAAATAAGCAACATGTTCTCCCAGGCAGGGGGAGAACATTCAGGGCTCAAGTCTCCTGTGCAAAGGTCTCAGAGCTATCTGTAGCAGTCAGGCCTCAAAGAGCAGCATGCCCCAAAGGCAAAGCAATGCACCTCATGCAACATTTTGTGGGCGGCAGGCTAGTATTATAGGAAGGGAGCAGAGTTTAGGGGATCCCACAAGCCCTGAGTCCAGTGATTTTGGACAAGCTGCCTGCTTCTCTGAGCTGAAAGATTTCCCATCTGCAAAATGGATCACACCACCTCCTCCCACATGCTCCTCAGGCTTGCTTAGGAATGGAGCACTCAGACCAGAGACCCAGAGGTAGAAGAACGTGGTAGGAGGCTGAGGAAAGGTTGCTTCCGCTCCAACCTCTGCTGGAGAGGGCGTCCCGTCCACACAGCCCGCTCCCTCCAGGCCACGCTTACCGAGTACGAGGAAGGACAGGACCCACTGTAAGACCGAGATGACCTGTAGCTGCTTCTCCACTTTGGACCTGTTGAGCCAGCTGATGGAGAAGAGGTCCTGGAGCGCAGAGAGGATGCTGGAGCCAGTACCTGCGGCAGAGAGAGACGTCAGCCAGGTGCCACCCTTTCCTCCGAGTACCCACCCCACGTTTTGTAGGTACCGTCACAGACATGACTGAGACACTGTCCCTGGTCTCTATAGACCTTGGCTAATCCCTCCACAGTGGCCAGTTCTATGCTGTCCACTCTGCTCTCAACGCCTGTCTCTACCCTCTATCAGCACCAGCACAAATATTTATTCTTTGCTTCCTGGGAGAACAAGGACAAAGGTTCAACATCTGATTCGCAATGTTTTGTTTTGTGTGTCCAACAGTACTTTGAGCATTGCTAACCCCAGTCCTGTCCCCTCTCTCCATCCGGGGACTGATGCTCCTCTCCCAAGGAGCTGGCACGCCGGCCCCCACCCGACACCACCAGCTCCTCCCCGCATCCCAAGCAGGGAGATTTCCTTTCAACATCAGCGCAGGGCCCACCGCTCTGGGCCCACGGAGGAGCCGAACGGGGCCTTGGCTTCACCAGAGCGCCCGGGGCAGAGGACTTCAGGCAGCCCGGAGCTATTCTTTGCTACCAAGCAAGTCCAGGTCTAGAGGTAAGGACAAGATGTGCCCACTTAACTGCCTCTGCGGCTGTACCCCCCGGATGACCCCCACCGGAGCGCACTGGGGAAGAACACAGCCAGGCCTGGAGGCCATGCCCGCTCCTCCCCGCCCTCGCCTAAAGCAAGGCCGGTCACACTCCCCCCTCCCGGGGCCACGCTGTGCGCCCTCTGCTCAGCACATCTTCACCGAGAGCCCGAGCGTGGCTCCCCTACACGCTGCTCAAAACCCGGGGCGGCTGACTCAGCCACAGCCTTTCACGCAAATCACGAGGCCAGGTCCCCAGCCACCCCAGAGGGTTGGTCTAGAGTCCAACCCTTGACCCCGTCTCTCAAAAGCCCATCTTGAGACTGGCTCACCAACTCACTTGGAGCCTGAGTGCCCTCTACCTTCAGCCAGCAGGGCCCAATGGACACCCAGGCCCAGAGCCTGAGTGCCCTCTACCTTCAGCCAGCAGGGCCCAATGGACACCAAGGCCCAGAGCCTGAGTGCCCTCTACCTTCAGCCAGCAGGGCCCAATGGACACCCAGGCCCAGAGCCTGAGTGCCCTCTACCTTCAGCCAGCAGGGCCCAATGGACACCCAGGCCCAGAGCCTGAGTGCCCTCTACCTTCAGCCAGCAGGGCCCAATGGACACCCAGGCCCACATTGGGGAACCGCCCACTTCAAGGCCACCCAGGCAGTAGTAGGTATCGGGTATGGGGAGTGTAAGAAGAGACCTGGGAAAGTATATAGGGAGGGAAATGAGGCCCATCCCAGGTTTGAGCTACCAAGTGGCTGGGTACCCTGCCAGTAGCCATAGCCATCGGCAGTAGATCAATGGTAGCGAGTCGATAGTAAGCCAGTGTCCTCTCTGGAGAGGGGACAACAAGCACTTTCTACTCCATGTGGTCTAAGAATGCAGCATCCGCATTACCTGTGAACTAGCTGGAGCTGCCTGTGAGTAGCTAGAGCTACTCAGGCAAATAGTTTTGACAAGTCCCGGGAAACAGGACTGCGGGTCTCAATCTAATGTGTCAGGCAGAACAGGACTGGGAGAAGGGAGAGGGCTTGGGGTCTTCCTTCTGCTGGGCAGGAAGCGGAAGCCCGGGAGGGCAGGGTGTTGGCTGTCTGCTCATGGCTGCCTGCTTCCCACTGCAGGCAGGACCCCCAAGGCCAGCACCAGAGGCTTTCAGCTGGGAAGGCCAGCCAGGTACCTTCGGTGACCCCTGCCTTTGGGTCAGGCCAGCCAATTGTGTCTGGTGGCAGCGCTCTAGCTCAGGGATAGCCATGCAGTGACACACCTAAAAAAAAAATTCATCCTCTGCCTCAGCCGAATCTCCCTGCTAGGCTTATTAGAGTCAGAGGGAAGGAAATCACAACCCATGTTGTTCAACCTCCTCCCCATTTTACCAAGAAAACCCAGGAGCCAGAGAATGGTGTCCCAAGTCCAGAGCCAGAGCCCAGGCAGACTCTGTTCTCACACTGACATACACAGCTTCAATCAGTGCCCCGAGTCCATCGTGCCAACCAGGGGAGAACGCAGATTCAGGGGGGGGGGGGTTGTTTCTGGGGGAGGCTGGAGAGGCTGCAGCTCTGCACGCCTCAGGCCTGGCCAGCCTCCCTGGGGAACTAGCCTACCCACACATGCCGAGCCCCAGCCCCAGTGGAGGCCCCCAAGGGGCCTCAGGGAGCCACCCCCCCCCCCCCGCCGAGCCCACCAGTGAGGAGCAATGACAGAAATCACGAGTGCCCAGTGTCTCCTCCGGGGAGCCGCCAGGGGCGGAAGATCTGTCCTTCTCTGGGGGCTGCCGCCCGGCCCCAGAGCGAGGAAGTCGGGAGGGACCAGCAGATCCTTTCTTCTGTGCCCATTTCCCAGTGCAGGTCGATTCTCACACGAGATCCAGAGCTGCCTACGTGCGGGCCTTTGTCTGATGCACATCTGGGTTTGCAGTGCCCTGCCCCAGCTTGACATGGAGAGGGTGGCAAGTCTCTGCCGTGGCCATTCCTCAGGCCCCATGGGCTTCGTGCGGGGCTAAGTCCACAAGGCCCACAGAGCTCCGGGCCTTCAAGGCCCTCGCGTAGGCAAGCACGCACTTCTGGAGATCACCCCAGTTCTGACGGTGACCCAGGACCACGGCAGAGCTGGACTCTGCCCAAATGTGCCTGACCTAAAAGAGATCAATTCATTGGAAACAGTGCGTGTGCTTTTTCAATTTAGGGAGGGAGGGAGAGGCAGAGAAGCCCCAAGAAACTTCCTTGCCATCCAGACAGCAGTTTTCTCCCCCTTGGTCCCAGAGCTGTGGCCCAGAGCTCTCCCTGGAAGGCTGCAGAAGGCAGAGGACTGACGACCTTCCTTTACAGAGGACACTGATACAGGGTTAAGCAAAAGGGGTTAAGCTTGCACAGCAGGAATCTGGGTCCAGGTTGCTCAACACTTGTACAATACCATGTCACGGAGGACTGATCCTGACTACCCGCCGTCTACACCCAGGCTCAGGAAGGACACCAGCTATGGAGGGATGCTCATGCTACCCCCGCGCTGGGTAACACGCACGGGGCAGTCTTGTGCAAGCTGGCCGTGGGAGCATTGGGAACCCCACCTCGGTTTTCCCACCAAGGGATTGCCTGCTGCCAGGTGACACTGGAGGTGCCCGTGGCACCGGATCAAATAGCTGTGGATTACCTGGTGCCAGGCGACACCAGAGCTGCAGACAACAAGTCAGGCAGGCCTGAGGTGGAGGCAGGCGTGTTGCAACCGCCTTGTCTTACATCTGATAATCAGAATGACCAGGGAGGCCACACCCCAGGACTGAGGAAACCTGAGTTTCCCAGGCTCTCCCCACACTTGCCTAAGCGTGGCAACATCTCAACAGCCCCTCGGACCTGAGGAAGGACCCGGGGCCCGTCTTCCTTGCCCGACTCTAGGTCCCCTGCCCTCCCCTCCCGTCAGTTACCATCTGTCCCCAGAGGAAGGAAAGGAAACCCTGCAGGACTACAGGGGAGACGAGGGGAGGAAGTATGAGCTCGCCCTGCTGCTCCATGTGCCCGAGTGGGAAGGGTATCCGCGGTGAGCCATCGGCTCGTCACGAGCCTCGTGGTGCCAAGGCCGCCCATTAAGAGGAGAGGTAGGAGCAGGGAGGCATCGAGGAGGCCCCGAGGCCTCCCCCGGGGCAAGTCTAGAAAGAAAACAGGAGGAAGGATACTGCGGCCCGAGGAACTGCCCCGGAGATACGTGCCCAAAAGTCCAAGAAAGGGAGGGGCAGTCAGAATTACACAGAAGCGAAGCTGAGAAGAGAGGCACCTGACCCGGGTAATCCAGGAGGTTTCCTGGAGGAGGTGGGTGGGGACTGAAGCCAAGCACTTAGCCGGTGCCCGGGACTGACGGTACACACGAGGGAAAGAAAGAACAGGGAAGCAGCGGATCGTGTTCTGCCCATGCAGAAGCCTCGACTGGGCTGAGGGAGAGAGAAAGCAACTCCAGGCCAGCGCGTGCTATACCAAGTGGGGACGCGAGCTACGAAGAAAAGGAATTTAGAGCAAGACAGAGCCAGGGGCCGAGGGTCCCCGGGACGAGAAAGAAGGCCCTCAGCTCCTGGGGGAAACGGCCTTACCCGGTGGGCAGCAGGCACGTCTCTGGAGACAGCCCATGCTGTTTCCTTGCCACCTCTGCCGCCAGCCTCGAGGGAGGAGAAGGGGCAGGGGCAGGAGTCAGGAAAACCGGCCCCCGACGTGCATGAAGTGTGGCCTGGATGAGTCACTTCCTACCCAAGCCTCAGTTTCCTCATCTGTACAGTGGGGTTAATATCTACCTGGCAGGATCGTGGAGGGAACTAAATGAGATAATGCATAGGAAAAGGCATCATAAAACAGCAGAGATCCGGGTGAATGCCAGTTAATTACCAAGTGAGCCTCGGTGTCCTCTCGGGTGCAATGTGTACACGCCTTCCCTGCCTTGAGCAGAGGTGTGGTCGGAGATGGCATTCAAACCCTGGCCCTGGTGCGTCCACTTCTCTTGGGACTCACTGTCCTCCGTGCTCACCACCCGGGATCCTGGTGAGAACCCCAAACACTGAAGGGCAAAGGGCAAGCGGTGTGGGGCCGGGGAGGCGGCAGAGGTGGAAACGGCCCTCTGGGATTCCTTCCTAGGCAGCGTGGCAGCCCGCTCACGGCCCGAGCCCAGGGAGGGCACGTGTGGACTCATCTGTACGCACCGCACGCACTGCCTGGCTGGAGACGTCAACACGTTACCCCCGAGCTACTCTAAAGAGCTGGAGAAAGGGGGCTGGTATACCAACCGCCTCAGGCCCACCGTCCTGGCCCACCGAGGTCCAGGAAGTCACACCAAGCCGTTTGTCTGTCTCCCGGGGGTCCCCAGGTAGCCGCTTTCAGTGAAAGTCTACACATGAGGAAGACAGATATGGCAGAACTGCCCACGGTGGAGGGTTACACTCGCTGTTATTAGGGGCCTAGTCCAGAGCAGGCCTGTTCAGTGCCTCACCACAGGCTGGGCCAGAGACATCTTCCTCTAGGAGTCACCCGCTCTCCTGGTCCTCCCTGCCTGCAGTGCCCCTAGAAGAAATCCTCTGCCCTCCAAGTCTAGTTTGGCCAGCCATTCTGCATTCACTTAACCAGGTGTCCGCCAAGCAGGGAGCACTGCGTCCTTCCTGCCCAGGCTGGACTGGCTACGCCCGGCACGAGCTCCCCCCCACCCCACCCCCCGCCCTCAGTCCCTCTCACCATGGGAGAGGGTGTGTGTTTGTTTGCAAGAAGCTATGTCTCCTTCGCCTGGGAGACCTGTCAGGGAGCAGGTACAGGGCCATGTTTGCGAAATGAACGCTTGAAGATACAGTGATGAATAAGCAGAGCCTGGACAAGAACAGAGATAAGCCTAGCCCCCGGTGGATTGGCCTGGGGAACTAGGAAGGAAGGGTGTCTCCCAGCTGGAGGGGGTGGGCTCAAGTGGAGGAGGAGGAGGAGGAGGAGGAAGGATGGAATCCAATACTCGGCTCGTTCTAAGTACCCTCTACAAGCTGCTCTCCGCTCTGGAAGAGCTTCCCAACCCTGCCTCTCCTCTGCTACTTGAGCACCTGCTAGTAAGGGCAGGGAACCCTTCTTCTACTACCAAGGGATATTTGGATTTTTTTAAACATCATTCATAAGTCATACAAAGTGATTAACACAGGCAGACAGTGTCAGGCAGCTGGTGAGAAGCGTGTCTGCCTGCGGTGTACCAAGTGATTCCACTGGAATTATACATCCTGTGGACTAGGATGAGATCTGTTCGTGTGTGTGTGTGTGTGTGCACGCATGCGTGTGCACGCACGCCAGTCCTAGGGCTTAAAAACTCAGGGCCTGGGCACCATCCCTGAGCTTTTTTGCTCAAGGCATATGTTCTATCACTTGAGCCACAGCTCTACTTCTGGCTTTTTGGTGATTAATTGGACTTTCCTGTCTATGCTGGCTTTAAACCTCAAAGTTCAGATCTCAGCCTCTTGAATACTAGGATTATAAGCGGGAGCCATCAGCACCCAACTGAGATCTGTTCTTGAACCTGCCCACCCCGGTACAGCTGGGTAAGTGGGGTGTGAAGCCTTATACATGTAGGGCCAGCCAGGGCAAGGCAGCAAGGGGAGGACCCCAGTCCAGCCTGGAAGCTTTCTCAGGGGTGCCTTCCCAGGGAAGCACTTGCTCAGGTGACAAGAGGAATGCAAGGAGTCAAGAGTCCAGGCCCTGTCGGTGTCCAGGCAAAGGCCTGGAGAAGGAACACAAGTTGAAGGACTGCCGTGTAAGAGCTTCAGTCACGTGAGAAGCAGACCGTGAGAGTGGAGGAGGAGATGTGAAGGACGGGGAGGCCCCAGAGTGCTGACCTCCACCGGAGGAGGGGGACAACCCGCCAACGCCCCACCCCCCCCAACCGCAGACGGAACCAGAGTTCATCACTCATCTGGTCGTAACGCGCTCCTGAGCTCTTTTCTGCCAAGACGAGCCATCTCCATAGAGGGTTCTGTTTGGAAATTAGGTGTCCTTAAACAGAGTCCACTGGGACGTGTGGCCTCAAGGGGAAACCGAACTACTAGAATCCAACCTGCAGGCAATCCTGAGGCTTCACTCCTCAAGGCCTGTTGCAGGAAACTAGAAATCCTAGGCCTCCACAGACTTGCTGGGGATCTGGGGCTCTTCCTCAGCTCTACACGTCTCTTTTCCCCTTGGCACTCAATCAGAGGAACAGCTGAAGCCTGAGGCCTTGCCATGTTGAACCTTCTGTGATCTGCTAGAGTCGGTCAATTATTATTTTTAATCCATAAGAGATCCTCCTAAATAAAGAGAACACAGCTCCTTCTCGGGGCTACTCCAGTGCTATAGGTCTTTCTACGTTCTGTGTTCATGAAGGAAGGCAGCAGAATTCAAGGCGGAGAGCCAAGGAAATGGGCTTCACAGGGTGCCATGTTCCGCACACCCTAGAGGGCCGGCTAGGACGGTGGTACAACTGCTGAGGACCACAATGGCCCGCCTTCTCCACCCCTACCTTCTGATCCAGAACATTCAAGAGTACTAGAGTAGGAGGGGGTACCATGGCAACACTGTTAGCTGGCACATTCGTCACCAAGCAGTCCTCAAAATAGGCCCCCGTGACAATCTAGAGCAAGTGTGGGGAGGCAGGTTCTTCTAGGGCTTACCTGGGCCCCAAGCAAGAACAACTCCATTTCCACAAGTGACACAGACAAGAATGAGGAAGAGTCTGGCCCAGAGCAGCCGAGCGCGGCAGGACCAGCATCCGGCTCCTCCAGCAGCCTGGGAAGGAACCGCAGAGCACAGCACGCAGCAGGGTGGGGCTGAGGGTCCAGCCCGGGGCCGCTGGGGAAGCTGACGCTCCTGCTGGGAACTTCTAAAGGCTCCTGCTCCCAAGCAGCTCTCGGGTGCAGCACCACAACTACAAAGCTATTTTCACTACACCAGTCCAGTTTGCACAGCAGGGGACCGAGAATGGCTAGCGGAGGATACAGGACACCCCAGCGGCAGAACGGGGATGCACAAACCCTACACCCCAGTACCGGGAGTGCTAGAGGCCCATCATCTCTACCCCCAGAGGCTCCTCCCCAGCCAAGTCTCGGCAGAACGGTACACAGCAGCATCCTGCCCCCCTTGTCTCTGCCTCTCTTAGCCAGGACCGTAGACCAAGTTGCTCAATAGCGGCCTGTAGTCAGCCGGTCCGCACATGCTTTCTTACACCCTCCTGTAGTTGGATGCTCTGATTTGTCTTTCTAAGGCTCAAGATGCCTGGGCATCTTTCAAGATCCAGACTAAGGATCCCCTCTTTCAGGACCCCTCCCTTGATCTCTGATTGAGTTCCTTCATCCTCCAGACTTTCCAGTTCCCCCTTCTTCCTTCTCTGACAGTGCTTGGCTCAATGATCCACGCGGCACACATTTCCCCCAGGTCTCTTTCTCAAAGGCTGGTATTCTGCTAGACATACAGGAAGTTTTCTCCATGAACTGGTGAAGTGTCCCCGCCTCCACAAAGACACAGACTCTCAGGTCGAGGTGGCCATTGTCCACAGGCAAGTTGGACTGACTACAAATCTCACAGGACAAATGATGAGGAAATCATTCACACAAAAATAGTAAGCTCATTTACAAAGCACTTTCCCACTCCCACTCTGAGAGTATGGGATGTCTGACTGTTTTGGAGATGGGAGAATGAGATCTCTAGGAAGGCCATGAGTTACTCAGCCTTGTGTCAGAGAAAAAGCAGGGCGGGGATCTTGGATCTCTCTGGGCTTCTGAGTGCTAGAACCCATCAGGTAAACCATGTTGAGTGTGGTTCCACCCTCCAGGTCCTGATCCCTGTAGCCAGCTCACCAGAGTATGGGTGTCTCTGGGGAAGCAACCAGCACAGGCAGGCAGAGAGGAGACCTGAGGAAGGCTCGGAGAATCACCTAGAAGTTAACAGCAAGGCTTCCTGCCAGGAGGGCCAGGAAATCCCATTAATGATTCATTCATTTTAACAAATATTTACTGAGCACCTACTACCTGTGGCAGAGTACTCGATAATCGAAACACAAGGCTTATAGGAAGACAGACAAGGTGCCTATTCCCAAGAGCTGACATTCTGATGGTAGACACAAATACCTAAATAGTGTTTGGGTAATGGTAAGGGCTCTGTAACTACAGATGTGGTGAGATGGGGAGGGAGCTAGGGAAGGTTCCGGAGAGAAGTCTGGATGTACAGAGGGCAGAGCCACAAAGCTCTGGGCAGGCGATGGTGTGGGGGCTGCTCCGGGAGGCCCTTAGGAGAGGCGGCAGCAGCAAGAGTTCACCTGACAAGCAAAGCTCTGGGGGGAGGGGTGCCGCTGGGAAGGAGGAGCTGCCTGCCATCAACAGCTCATTCATGCCACTCATTCCGCAAGTTGCAGAACCACCACACTCAGCAGTGCTTACCTAGCCCTTCCCAGGCCCCACCGCGCCGCACTGGTGTAGGGAGGCTAACCGCACACTTGGTCTCAGGCTGGCTTTCGCGCCCCTGAGTAAGTCTCTTCGCTCTGGGGACTTCAGCGTTCCCATCTGTACCATGAGGGCTGAGCCAGATCCAGCAATAACACAAGCCTATGTTTCATGGCTCAAAAACTTGCTGCAGAATTTAAGGGCAGGTGAGTGGGAATAAGGCAAGATTTCCACACTGGCAATTGACTCATCTGCCTGCTAATAAAACTGTCGGCCCTCCCTTCCCAGCCCTGGACACTATAAGCAACTCCAAAGTAGGTAGCTGGGAGACTGATGAGGGGAGGGGGGAAGGCTGTGGAGACTGCAGGGAGGGGGGACCTGACAGTGAGGTGCTCACTCTGGCTTAGTGCCAGGGTCCTGGCCATGTAGTTTCACTCCCTCCAGGAAGTCTTGCTTGCAGACCCCGAGGGAATGGAAGAATGGGGGGCTCCTTCAGCCCCACCACCCTGGCTTAGGAGGTCATCCAACTGCTGTTAGAAAAGACTCCTCTACTGTATCCTTACCCACCCACTCCATACATCCTGAGTCCCAGCTCAGCCTCGAATTTTACCACCACCATGTGCAGAGTCCTGTGTTGAGCCCTGAGGTTCACCCACAGGGCTAAAGAGCCCATGAACGCATACACAACCAACCACAGCCCCCACACCTGGCCAGGGAAGTACTGCAGGTATTAGAAAATATCTAGACAGATGACCACTACTGCTGCCCACCCACCACCCACTCTCCTACACCAAGGGATATGTTATCATCACTCACCCAGCTCTGGGCTTCCCTTCATAGGATCCATGGGCTCTCCTTGAACACTGCCATCAACCAAGTGCTCACACCAAGTCAAAGCAGTGGGAAATTAACTGCAGAGGCAAACTAGGCCACTAGGGTGTGTCTTCAAGGACCAAGGATGTAGAGTAGGTGCAACAGAGATATCAAGATAACCCAAACTTGCTTCAGCACCCTCCCCTACCCCACCTAGTCTTTCACCGAAGCCGAACTGACAGGTTTGCATTTCATAGGGCTTGCTACATTCCATGATGGATTTTTTTTTTTTTTTTGCCAGTCCTGGGGCTTGAACTCAGGGCCAGAACACTGTCCCTGGCTTCCTTTTGCTCAAGGCTAGCACTCTACCACTTGAGCCACAGCGCCACTCCTGGCCTTTCCTGTTTATGTGGTGCTGAGGAATCGAACCCAGGGTTTCATGCATGCTAGGCAAGCACTCCACCACTAAGCCACATTCCCAGCCCCCATGATGGAAAATTCCTGCACCCAGTTTTTATAATTCATATTTCCAAGATCTGATAACAACATGGGAAATTCTGCTGGTATGATCTCTAAAATATGAGAACTGAGGTCACCGGCTCCTGGAAGACACAGCTCATAGCCTGTGGACTACAGAGTCTAGAAAGGGGTCTCCAGGAAGAACCACCACAGAGGAGAGTTCCTATCCCATTATGCAAAGACAAAAACACTGTCAAGACATGAACATGGACAAGTCCTTTTTTTCCCTGGCAAGTGCATCAAAAGGCACAGTGAACAGGGCACACCAAGTGAGAGAAGACTGTCAGAGGTGATTGGCTGGTGGGTGGGACAGGGAAAGAGGCTCAGTACCTCGCCAAGGGCACTGAGAAGCACCAGACAAAGAAGGAGGTCAGATAACCACAAGGAACAATGTCAATGTTATGGCAGGTAAATGGAGACTGGACACTCCAGACAGCATATTAGAAATGATTTTGAGTAATAGCAAGAAATATCCATGATGTAACCTTAAGGAGAAAACAAGAATTCATGACATGTCCTCAAGGTTTTGTGTATAACATATGTATAGAGAAAAATGCTAATGCTAATAGAAAACTATCATAGGATAGTTTATTTTTTCCTTTGGTGCCAGTCCTGGGGCTTGAACTCAGGACTTGGGCATTGTTCCCGAGCATTTGTGCTCAAGGCTAGCACTGTACCACTGCACCACGGCTCTACTTCTGGCTTTTTGGTGGTTAATTGGACCTAAGACTCTTCATGGACTGACTTCCTTCCCTGCCCAGAGTGGACTCAAACGAACCATGATCTTAAATCTCAGCCTGCTGAGTCTCTTGGATTACAGGTATGAGCCACTAGTGCCTAGCTTTGCCAGCAATTTTTACTTTCTTCTTATCTGACTATATGTTAAGACTTTCATTAAAAGACTGTTGTCATTATGAAGGTGAACGGAGCAGGCAGTTGCTAACTTCTAAAGAAAACCACCCTCTTGGAGAAGTTCAGCAAGCAGAACAGTCAGTGTCTTAGGAGGAGAGTTTTCATGCAAGACAACATGGAGATGACTTTCAGAGCCTCCTGCATTTGTATTTAATTCCCCCCTGCCTCCGTTTCTTTAAGCGTAGGTAAAGACTGTGGGGAGCGTTAGGACGGCTTTTCTTCGCACTGTGGCATTGGATCTCAACTCTGCCCCTAGTTCACCGAGGACCTCGGTGCCACACCAGAGGACATCCTTCTACGTCTATCCAAGCTCCGAGTTGTTCCTGGATGGGCGGCGCCGCCTGGGCGGGCAGATGGGAGTGGGGCAGAAAACAGTGCGGGCACCCCTGTTTTAGCCAGGCATGTACCCCATCCGGTGGCTGCTCCAGGGGATTGCAAAACGCTTTCTGCCCTGCCCCATCCAGTCTCTCGAGCCCAAGTGGGTGGCACCTGGTGAGGCGGGCGAGGGGGGAGGGCACCCCTCGGGGTCGGGAACCGCGTGGGGGTGGCGGGAGGAGCTCAGTACCCCGAGTCACTGAGATGGGTGGATGGCGTCACCCTGGGGCGGTAACAGAGGTTGCAAAAATCAGTGCGGGCCAGAAAGGAGGATGAACCTGGGCTGGACGGGGCTGCCCGGCCGCCGGGAGCCGGGAGCGGGGAGCGGGGAGGGCGCCCCCGAAGAAAGGGGCGCGGGGGGCAGGGGCTGGGGGGACGGTGAGCTCGGGCCCCGTCCAGGTGCGCCGACGCGGTGGGAGCGGGGAGGAGCGCGGCGCCGCCGGGACCCCGTCCTCGCTCGCCCGCCCGCCCGCCCGCCGGCCGGCCGGCCCTCCCGCGCAGGTGCGCCGGGAGCGGGGCGGGGAGGAGCGGGGAGGAGCGCGGCGCCGCCGGGACCCCGTCCTCGCCCGCCGGCCGGCCGGCCGTGCGCACCCCCGGGCGGAGGGGAGCCCCGGCGCGACACTCACCCCATTTCCCGGACCGCTCCGGGGACAGGTCGGCGCCTCCGGCCGGGCTCTCGCCCCGGGCCGCGCCGCCCCGGCGCTCGCCCCGCAGGACCCCGGAGTAGGCGGCGATGAGGGTCTTCATGCTGGAGCCAGCGCAGTTCACCGCCCGGAGGGAAGCCGCTCCGCGCCGCGCCCCTGGCCCATGCCCCGGCCACCGGGGCCAGGGCTTCGCGCAGAGCACGGGAGCCCGGGGACGGTGCCCGAGCCTGGGCGGCCGCGGCACCGGAGCTGGGACGAGCGGCCCGCGGCGAGGCGCCGAGCAGCCGGAAGGCGAGCGAGGCGCGGCCACTGAGCCCGCCGCGGGGTCCGAGCGCGCTTTATAACCTCACAACGGGGCGGGGCGCGGCGGGGGGCGGGGCGTGACGCGGGAGGGGCGGGGCCGGCGCGCGGAGGGGCGGGGCCGGCGCGCGGAGGGGCGGTGCGCGGCGCGGGGGGGCGGGGCGTGACGCGGGAGGGGCGGGGCCGGCGCGCGGAGGGGCGTGGCGCGGCGCGGGGGGCGGGGCGTGACGCCGGAGGGGCGGGGCCGGCGCGCGGAGGGGCGGGGCGCGGCGCGGGGGGGCGGGGCGTGACGCCGGAGGGGCGGGGCCGGCGCGCGGAGGGGCGGGGCGCGGCGCGGCGCGGGGGGCGGGGCGCGGCGCAGGAGGGGCGGGGCCGGCGCGCGGAGGGGCGGGGCGCGGCGCGGAGGGGCGGGGCGGGCCGGTGCACCCCCGCGGCTCACCCCACCTCCTCGCGGGGGTGCCGCCCCCAGGCCTGCGCCCGGTGCCCCGCACCCTCGGGCCGGGCGTGCGCCTGCCCCGCGCCAGCTGGACTGAACACCCCTCGACCCTGGAGCTCGCCCCCCGCCTCGGGAGACCGTGGTGCGGCCCGGCGGCCGAGCGCGTGCGCACCGCACCGCCCGAGTTCTCTTCCTTGGGCTGCCGGGCCGCGGGCGCCTGGGCCCGGGTGCTGGGCTTAGTTAGCTCGGTTGCGGCCGAGCCTCCCAGTCGCCTGGAATGCCTCCTTCCCCTCCATTCATAAAGAGGCCCCGGAAGGCGTCTGGTGCGCCGCTAGCTAGCCTTGAGCAACAAGAATCCAGGGACAGCGCCCAGGCCGGCCCCGAGTTCAAGCCCCAGGACTGGCAGAAAAGACGTGTGCAGGATGTTACCGTGCCAGGAGAAAACAGCACTCACGATAACAAGTAGCAAGACTGCAGGTAAAGGAGGCTCATTTGGAACAGGCAGGTCCCAAATCAGCCCACTTCAGCACTTACTTCTGTGCACTTCTGTGCACAGGGAGTCAGACTCAGTACCTGCTTTTGTGCAGACCTTGCCAAGAGATGGTAACGTGATGGTGCCCCTCCTGTGCGGTCGCTGTCGGCCCGCGGTGTCTGCCTCGCCACTGGGCCGGGAGCTGCCCCAGGGCAGGCCTCCATCACTGTGGCCAAGCGGGGGCCTGGCCTGCCTTGTCAGAGAGGCTCAGCCCACAGCGAGTGGGCCACTGAGGGTAGCGGTCAGGGGAAGGGGACGTTGGAAGGCCAAAGGCATCTGAGGATGAGTCTGATTGTGCCAGAGGAAGAGATGACGCATAGACAAGCTTTAGGTGAGATGTAGGTGAGGCAAGGGCTTAGAATGGGCTCTCCGTCCCAAGACGGGACTAGGAAGATTCAGGGGCAGGGTGGGTAGGGTTGCAAAAGAGGGGAAGGGACCCAAGTGAGAGAAGCTGACGCCAGGCCAGAACTGAAGGCTTCTGTGGTCCTGCTGGGAAGCTCAGGCTTCTCCCTCTTCAGGTGGACCAAGGGGAAGTATGAGCGTCAGGGACCAGACTGGTGGGTCAGAAGTGTTTGACGTGCACAGGCTGAGACACACCACAGTGATGGGAGCTCCCCCCTCGCCAGGGAAAGGCGGCTGTAAACTCTGTCCACAAGAAGATGCAGACACAAGGAGAGGGAAGCAAACCCCGACCCTGGGCTTGCCTAGGCGTACCCCGTCCTCATGACCACTGTGCAAGAGAGAGTCCCATCTCTTCTTTGTAGGTGGGGTGCTGGGAGGTGAAGGGACCTGTCCAGGACCACAACTTAGCACACACTGAGCAGCCCTCCTCAGCAGCCTGGCTTCGAAAGGACTTGTAGACCCAAGCATTTGGGATAAAGGATGCACCGTCTGTCATAAAGCCCAGGTGCCCACATCCTGTAACCCTTGGGTTCTTCCCTGCCCCACAGGGCTGCAAGAAGGGGCCACCAGCCTGGTGCTGGTGGATCTTGCCTGTCACCCTAGCTACTCAGGAGGCTGAGATCTGAGGATCATGATTCAAAGCCAGCCCAGGCAGGAAAGTCTGTGGGACTCTTACCTGCAGTTACCCACCAGAAAACTGCAAGTGGTGCTGTGGCTCAAAGTGGTAGAATTCTAGCTTTGAACCAAAACAAAACAAAACAAAAAAAACCCTCTGGTCCTGAGTTCAAGCCCTGCAACTGACAAAAACAAAACCAAAAACTAGACCCAAGTGACTTCCATCGTAGCCTTGTGAGGTCATTCCCGTTTTCCAGTTGGGGAAACTGAGGCTCGAGGAAGCAAGAGCTTGCTAGCTATCAGGGACAGCATGAGACTTAAGGCAGCCACAGTGATGGCTGTTGGGGTTTGACTCGTGCTGAGGCTCTCCTCACTTGGAGAGAAAGAGGGCAGAGAGTCAGGCCAGGGGAGGGCGGCTAGCAGAACAGCGTGCTCTCTCTTCTGCTCTCTTCTTCCCCACGTGCCACTTGGTCATCAGGGGACCAAATGCTGTGCAGTCACAGTGCCAGGACATAGAGATTGAACTTTATCCTCCGAGCCATGGGAGCCCTAGCGCCCGCCCCACCATGCTCAGGAGCAAGTCATCCGATTTGTGCTAGAGAAAGATCATTGCCAAGCAGAGCAGCCTTAACTGCCACCCTATGCTACCCTCCCTTACTGCCTCTGCTTTTGTGTGCTTGCAGGACTGGGGCTTGAACTCATAGCCTCATACTCGCCAAGCAGGTACCCAACCACTTGAGCATGCCCCCCAACAGTTTTTTGGCATCAATTATTTTCCAAATAGGATCTCATATTTTTGCCCAGCCCATCCTTGAACCACATTCCTCCTGCCTGTTTCTCCTCACAGCTGGGACCACAAAGGGCCTCGAGGTCCCAATTCCACTTCCAGAAGAGGGAGTGTTACAGGATCACCTCTGCCTTTGCTAGGCTCCCTGCAGGACACAGCCCGCGCTAAAGAGTACGGTGAGGAATGTGTAATGTAAAATCTGTTGATCAATCCACTTCAGAAATGGGCTTAAAGAGAGACTTCTCTGAAGAAGAAATTAGCATGGCCAATAGACACATGAAGAAATGCTCAACATCTCTGACCATAAAAGAAATGCAAATCAAAACAACATTGAGATTCCACCCTACCCCAGTTAGAATGGCCATTATCAGGAAAACTAACAATAATAGGAGCTGGCAGGGATGTGGCCACCAAAAGGGAACCCTACTACACTGTTGGTGAGAATATAAACTTGTTCAGCTGCTCTGGGAAGCAATATGGAGGTTCCTCAAAGGACTAAAGATAGAGCTCCCCTATGACCCAGTGATGCCACTCCAGGGTATTCATCTGAATGACCACAAACAAGGCCACACTAAAGCCACCAGCACTACCATGTTCATTGCAGCATTGTTTACCATAGCCAAGATATGGAATCGACCCAGATGCCCCTCAGTGGCTGAATGAATCAAGAAAACGTAGACACACACACACACACACACACACACACACACACACACACAATGGAATTCTATGCTTCCATCAGAAAGAATGACATTGCTCCATTTGTAAGGAACTGGAAAGACTTGGAAAAAATATTAAACAAAGTAAGCCAGACCCAAAGAAACATAGGCTGCGTGGTTTCCTTCATTTGTAATCATTATAATGTGCCTATAGATCTACAAGTAAACTCAGTGGATGGCAAAAGACACAAAAATTACACTTGGACATGATTAATTAAACAGGACTCTAAACATTCACCCTGTGAGAACAAAAGAGGATGTTCTTAGGAGAGGCTCTCAAGGGCTCAATAGCTGTGTACATTTGATCATATAAAATGATGCTTAGCAAAATGAACTCCAAGAAATGGAAACAAGATTCTTTTTATTGTACTGTTTGCAGTTCTTTCTTCTTCTTCTTCTTCTTTTTCTCTTTTGTCACTGTTTTTGTTTGTTTTGTTTTTGTTGCCAGTCCTGGGGCATAGACTCAAGGCCTGAGCACTGTCCCTGGCTTCTTTTTGCTCAAGGCTAGCACTCTGCCACTTGAGCCACAGCGCCACTTCTGGCCATTTTCTGTATATGTGGTGCTGGGGAATCGAACCCAGGGCTTCATGTATGCGAGGCGAGCACTCTACCACTAGGCCACATTCCCAGCCCTTTGTCACTGTTTTTTTATTTCTGTACCATTTATCTTGTACATAAGTTCAACTGATCTGGGGAGGGAAAGGGGCAGCACAGAACTGGTGGGACAGATGGTGAAGGATTGCAGCTAGTCACGGATGCTCACTCGGCACTATGTTGGAAATGAACTACACAACTTGGGGAGGAGGGGGGTCAGGAGGGGAAAGACTGGGAGAAAATGGTGGGGGGTGACACTGATGAAAAAGAAGTGGACTCATGACCTGACTTACGTACCTGTAACTGCTCTGTACATCACCGTTTAAAAATCAGAAAGGACTCTCTTCGTCAGGACAGGCTCCAGGTTTTCCTTCAGCTATGACCGTGTGAGGCCAGCAGCCAGAAGGACCGAGAGGAGGACGCACTGCGGAGGGGCGGAGGGGTGGCCGGGGCGGGCTGCCTGCAGGGGCCTAGAGCGCAGACAACCCAGCATCTGCGGCTGGCTCCCCTTCCCCTCGCTTTCCCTCCCCTCTCCCTTCCTCCTCTCCTCCCTCCTCCCGGGCTAACGGGGTGAGGCAGGCCCGTGGTGTAGCCCTTGCTGGAAAGGAGAGAGGAAATTCTGGGATGCCCCACGCCCCACGAGGACTCAGTCTCCCTCTCTGTACCCTACCAGACTCCTATCCTCTCTCTCGGAGTACCTGTAACTCCTGATGTTTACACATTTGTCTGTCCCTGGAGAGGCTGCTGGAGGCCAAAGGTAGAATCAAAGTCCTTCCTGGGTCCCAGTGCCCAACTGGGCCTGGCTGCTGCACTGGGATTGGGTGGGAGGAGGGCAGCAGGGAGGGAGAAGGGGGGTGGCGAAGGCTGTGGACATGGCCGGCCCGGGAGGAGAAGGGGTGGTTCGAAGGCTGCCGAGGCCTTAGACTCTGCGAGGCTCCGTGGCAAGGCTGTAGGGCCGAGGGAGGGCAGGGGATGGCTGACGTCGAGCCTCGGTGCAGGAGACCTCTAGCTCTAGACCTGAGGGGGCTCGGTAATGGCCTGTGGCCAGGCCCGTCTTGTAGGTAGCAGGCATGGTTGACAGTAGGGGGGTAGAGAAGGGCTGAGACCCTTGGGAATCAGCCATCATAGCGGTCTTAGGCTCCTTTCTAGAATGTTCTGTTGCAATGTGTACAGCAAGCTCACTTGCATCATTCTGTTTGTAAGTTGCCTTCTCAACTCCCCGAAGGCTTTTTCCTACTGGGACAGGGGATCTTTCATTGCCCAGACAGCTCCCCAAATACTTGTTTTTCATTAGTCCTTCCTGTCTGGGCCACCTTTCCTAAGACTCTCCCCCCACCCCCCACCAACTCATCTTTACAGTTTCAGCTCTTCAGAGGAGACACACCAAATAAAGCCAATTATTAAGAAGCAATAATCACTTCAAATCTCTCTGTCTCTCCCTCTTTCTTTAAAGAAATAGGGTTGCACTGTGTGGCCCAAGTGGGCCTTGAACTCATGCTCCTCCTGCTTCAGCCTTCTAAGTGCCGGGATGAAAGGCATTTGCCGGCATGTCCTCCGCCTCAGCCCGGTACCAGTCAAACCGTTTCTTCATGTGCAGCCCGGTTCAGAAGCTCGCGAGGTAACACAGATGACAAAGACGCTCTGGCTCGGCCAGGGTGACCGTAGGTGCCCCGTGGTCTAGCCGTCCACCCTCATCTCCAGGAATCCCAGGCCGATGCTATGAAAACTCCCACGGGAAGTGTTGTGCCAGAGATGAATGGAAGGCAAATGGTGAGGTTCGTGCTCCTACAGGGCTATAGACAGGGTACATGGACAGCTCTGGGCCTTCCCTGGGGCTACTGACACGTAAGGCTGGTTGCCAGAGAACCAGGAGGGAGAAACTCAATGGAGTGGCCTCTAGGCACACACAGTGTCCTGGGAGTGTGGCTTTTCCTCTTCCTAATACCAGAGTTTTGCAGAGAGTAAGGCAGCTTCTGGAACTTGGTCAGGGCCATGGTACTGGGTAAAGGCTCAGGACAGGTTGGTGGGGTGACTTTCATCATTCTATAACTAGTCACACTGTGTGTGTGTGTGTGTGTGTGTGTGTGTGTGTGTGTGTGTGTATGCCAGTGCTGGGGCTTGAACTCAGAGCCTGGATGCTGTCCCTTAGCTTTTGTGCCCAAAGCTAGCACTCTGTCACTTGAGTCACAGCTCCACTTCGGGATTTTTGCTGCTTAATTTGGAGATCAGAGTCCCACAGGCTTTCCTGACCAGGCTGTCTTCGAACCATGATCCTCAGCGCTCAGCCTCCTGAGTGGCTAGCATTATAGACCTGAACCATGAATCTGACTTCAAGACATTTCTCATCCATTTGTACCCAGATTCCTGCAGGGTCCCCATACTGAAAAGGCCCCGGACTTTTCCATGTGTTGACTGTGTTTGTGCCTCAGTTTCCCTAGGCCCAACTTCCTGGGAATAAGTACAGCCCCTCCCACCTAGGATTGTGGTGAAGACCGAAGGAACGGCCCAGAGTGCCACGACAGGATCTGGTGCGCAGTCCTTGGCCGAGAGTACCAGCAGAACCACGGCAGTTTTGGTAAGAGTTGGCAGGACAGGTTTGCCGGCAGATGGGGCAACTTGTCCAAAGGGCTTTGCTCCAACACGAAGGGAGGGGAAGGCAAAATTCTCAGAGAAAGCAACGGAATTGAGGAGCCCAGGAGTGACAGAAGCAGGCCTCCGCTGCATGGGAGAGGATCACAGCACCGTGAGGGATGGAGCCCTGCAAAGACCGAAAGGAGCACAGGCCACCATTGTGGTCTTAGTCATCAGAGGAAACGAATTGCTCCACACTTGACACTTCAGATCCTTCCGGTGCAGGGCCTCTGTGGCAGGTCCTGAGCGCCCCGCACACACGTAAGAGACAGGCACGAGTCACCCTGCTCTCAGGAACTTGCGTTCTAGGGAATCACCTCCGGACACTGATGACTGGAACACAGGAGGAAGTTAGAGATGCCAGGAAATGGCAGCAGGGGGTCTTGGGGAATCAGCACTTGGTGGAGGAGAGGCAGTTGAGTTGGCCCCATCAACCTCTATGAGCCCCTCTGCTGTGCTGCAAGAGGAGAGCGCGCAGCCTTTAGGGTACGTGAGGATCAGCAGTTACAAAGCACCTGCTGGGCGCCGGTGGCTCACGCCTACAGCTCTAGCTACTCAGAAGGCTGAGATCTAAGGATCACAGTTTGAAGCCATCCTAGGCAGGAAAGTTTGTGAGACTTTTATCTCCAATAAACTCCCCCAAATCCAGAAGTAGAGCTGTGGCTCAAGTGGTAGAGCTCTAGTGTTGAGCAAAAGAAGCACAAGGATAGCACACAGGGCCCTGAGTTCAAGCCCCAGGACCAGTGCACACACACACACACACACACACACACACACACACACATGTTAAAACACAGTTGTTAGTCCGGGGCTGGTGGCCCACACCTGTAATCCTCGCACCTGAGGATTGAAGTTTGAAGTCAGCCAGGGCAGGAAAGTCCACGAGACTCTTCTCTCCAATTAACCAGCAAAAATCTGGAAGTAGAGCTATGGCTTACGTGGTAGAGTGCCAGCCTTGAGTCAAAAAAGCTAAAAGACGGCACCCAGGCCCCGAATTCAAGCACAGACGTGCCGCACACACTAGACTGGGCCCAACCCTAGCGTTTCTGATTCAGTAGGCTCCCAGGAAATGCCCCAACTGTAGCAGCAGCGGCATGGTGAGAGAGACCCACTCCCTGAGCTGCTTCACCGTGAACGAGCTGCAGAGAAACGCAGGCCAGTGCACTGATTTAATCCCTCGCCTGGGCTGGGGGTACAGATAGCTCTGAGACAGATCTTCTGTGTTGCGGGCTTGAGAGCCAGCGACACGAAATTAAATAGATGGTGCCAGTGGCATCGGGAGACGCTGCAGCCGAAATCTGTCCTCTGTAGCACATGTGTTTGGCTGGAGGAGCACTGAGCACTGGAGGATGGCAAGTACCTTCTTCTTTTTTTTTTTGGCCAGTCCTGGGCCTTGGACTCAGGGCCTGAGCACCGTCCCTGGGCCCCCTCTGGCCGTTTTCCATATATGTGGTGCTGGGGAATTGAACCAAGAGCTTCACGTGTAGGAGGCAAGCACTCTTGCCACTAGGCCATATTCCCAGCCCCGGCAAGTACCCTCTTAATTTCTCTAAAAGGAGAAAGGAGGTTTCATGAATGACAGCTGGTAGTAACAGGTCCTAAACTCTAGAAGTTTCTGTCTGTCTATTGCTATTTCGGGTGCTTTTCATGGGTGGATTTAATTAAGTCTCACAACAACTCAATTATAGTAGTACTTATATAACGAATCCCATTTTTGTACATAGTCATATTGTATGTCAATATTATCCACCCCATCATTCTCTTGATTTCTCCCCTCACCCCTCATTCTCTGGTCTAGTCCCGCTCTTTGTACATTTATTTTAAAAAGGGATAAAAGGAGACTAAAAAGTTTAAACAGGGTTACACAGGCTGGAGGTGACTGGGCCAGGGTTTAAGCCAAGGCTCTGTGGCTTAGAGCCAAAGTTCTAGAATGATTTCAAAATCCTGGCTAGATTCTAAGGTCAGTGGAATAGGCTGTGTCTCGCGAGCGAGGAGGAGCTGTCATTTGAGTCACTGAGAAGTGGTGCTATCAGCGTGACGGGGCCTGCTGTCTTGGCCCTGGGAGGCTCAAGGAGGCCTAGGCCTGGGCCCTCGGGTGCCGGTGGAGAGAGGCCTGCGCCCCCGGGCCCCGCTGCCAGGGAGCAATGAGGGCCTCCCGTAGGGGCTCCTGCTCCCGGGAAGCTCCCTGGCCGCCTCGGGCTCCACCCTCCGCCTCGCCTCCTGGGCTTTCTGTTTATAAACAAAATAGCCACCTGCACCACGGTGTTAACTCAGAATGTGCAGGAAACGCAAGAGTGGGAAAGCTCACGTTCTGGGTGGCATTAACCAGGACTAGCAGGCCCTGAAAGGCTGCTGAAGGTTAATGTTGAAACGCGCGCACACACACACGTTGTGCCAGTCCTGGGTCTTGAACTCCGCCAGGTGCTGTCCCTGAGCCTTCGTGGTCAAGGCTAACACTCTATCACTTTGAGCCACAGTTCCAGTTCTACGAAAGAAATATGGCAGCTGAGCTTGGGCGGGCGTCTCTCGGCGCCTTTCTGCACGAACCCTGGCCTCCCCGAGCTGTTGGCGAGACTCTTGCGAGGGAACGGGGCTGGGATGCTGTTAGGCGCGGCCTCTGAGGGCAGCGCACGCGCGCAGCTTTGCATCCCTGCATCTCTGCCCGAGCCAGGACCACGGGGTCTTCATCGTCCTGGCCAAGGCCACGCCACCTTGGGGAGACGGCTACACCAAACTCCTTCCTGACCCCCTGTCTCCAAGGGCCAGAGGGCGCCGGGAATGCACAACCATTCTCTCCTTTTGTCTGCCCCTCCTAGGATGAGGCCCAAGTTCATCCAAGGCCTCTCGTAACCCAGCCCCTGCCGCCCTCGCCTGTCTCCCCCACTTCCCCCCCCGTTCCTCTCCGATACAGATCCAGCTCTCTGGTCACGTTATGTCCTATGCTTTGCCACGTCTGGGTGTTCTGACCTGGTAGCAATAGTAACAGGTGCTAAACTCCAGAATTTGCTACCTGTCTGTTCCTATTCTAGGCACTTACCATAGCACGCTTGATTTAATAAGCCTCACAACAACCCCAGGGAGTAGGCACCATAATTAGTCCCATTTTTCAATAAGAGTCCTCTCCCCAGTTCCCTCTTTTTCACGCTTTCCCCTCTGACCTGTTTGCATGTACCTTCCTTATACAACTAAGTCCCTCCCTCTTCTTTTTCTATTTCTTCTTCATTAAAAACATTTGAGTAGTTCTGGACTTAGATTCAGGGCCTAACATTCACAAGGCAGGCACTCTACCAGGCAGTTCTTGTTTGGTTATTTCTCTGCTAAGATCTTGCATTTATACCCAGGCCCTGTTCAATTGAACACAGTTCAATTTACAGTCCCTCGTGTAGTTGGGATGACGGGTGAATGCTATCACAAACTTTTTGCCTAAGCTGGCCTCAAACCATGAACCTCTCAATTTTAGGATTATAGGTGAGGGCCATCACATCCAGCTTCTCCCTCTCTTTTAAGCTTTCTCTTTTTGTTTTGTTTTTTGGCCAGTCCTGGGCCTGGACTCAGGGCCTGAGCACCGCCCCTGGCTTCTTTTTGCTCAAGGCTAGCACTCTACCACTTGAGCCACAGCGCCACTTCTGGCTTTTTCAATGTATGTGGTGCTGAGGAATCGAACCCAGGGCTTCATGCATATGAGGCAAGCACTTTACCACGAGGCCATATTCCCAGCCCCTAAGCTTTCTCTTTAACACTGCAGTCTGGGCTGGGAATTTGGGGGTATATAGTTCACAGCTTGGGGGAAAATTCCAGTTTTGGAGAGGCAAATGTTTGTGTAGCCATTTGTCCGCATTCCTCTGCCCCTCCTGCCTGACTACTGACAGAGATATGATTGAGTCTTCATTTCTTTTGCTTTTTGAATTACCAGGGTTTGAACTCAGAGCCACTTGAGCCACACCTCTAGCTCTCAGGCTGATTTCTGAGATTCCAGAGTCCAGTATAAGATCGAGCACACGGATGACATCAGCTAACACTGAGTTCTTTAAGCAAGCAATAAATCTGATTCATCAGCTGGAGCTTTTGTAGTCATAAACAATCTAAGGACTTAGAAAGCACAACAAAGGATCCAGGATTTAGTCCCATGGAACCTAGAACCATGGAGGGACTCATTCATCCATTGACCCATCCACTTAGTCATCTAACACACCAGTCATGTCCATGTTCTTTGCCTGTGTAGATACTGGGGAGCAAGGGGAGAAACAGATCCAGACCCTGCCCTCTTGGGAACTCTGAGGTCCAAGATCAAATTGAGAGGAGTTTTTCAGAGAAGAGGTCCTTTAGAGGAGAGGCTGGAAACTGATAGGGATTTAGATCTGACCTGGTGCAGAACATTGGGCTTGCCTCCTGTCATTTGACCTTCACCACGACCTTGACAAGTTCACAGCAGCTTTTACACACAGCTGAAGCCCGGCGTCGGTGGCTCACACCTGTCATCCTAGCTACTCAGGAGGCTGAGATCTGAGGACCACAGCTCAAAGCCAGCCTGGGCAGGAACGTGTGTGAGACTCTTCCACTTACCACCACAAGGCTTCAGGTGGAACTGTGGCTCAAGTGGCAGAGCACTAGCTGTGAGGAAATAAAAACAAAACCCAGGGACAGTACCCAGAACCTGGGTGGAAGCCCAGGACTGGCATGAAAAATAACAACAAGCCCAAACCAACCAACCAACCAACCAGAGGTGCTAGCTAGTTAGAGAAAGAATTGAGGTTTGAGTTGTGTTTGATCTGATCCAAAGCCCTTCCTTGTTTCTCTTCACCTAGACCTGAATGCAGAACACTTAGAGGGAGAAGGGAGAGACACAGGGAGGGATTGGGGGATTTTTACAATACTGTCATTGGGCAATCTCCAGAATTCAGTCCATAGCTTCTTGTGTACCTGGTATTGAGAAACAGGCTCAGACCTAAGATAAACTCGGGGGAATTTGAACCCAGTGATCTGGCCCAGTCTGCCCTCTGCCAGCCAGCCCCACCCCACTTGGGACCAAAGGCTTGTTTTCGACATCAGTTTGGACACTCTTTAGTCCACACTGGCCCTCTTTTCTGGCTCCAAACTCACTATTATACAAAGAACAGATATGGAAAAATGGCCAGGCCACTTCTGAGGATCCCTCACTAGGACATTTAATCTAATGTAAACTGCCTTGGCAGAGAGGTGCTCATAATCATTACTTTTATCTGCATGATCCCTAGTGCTTCCTCCTTTTATTCACAATTCTGGCAATTTGTGTCTTCCCCTCCCCCCCCTTTTTTTGCTTGACCAGTCTGACTAAAGTTTTGTCTACTTTATTTTTTAATAAAGTCTTAATTAGTCTCAGTGATTTTTTTGTTTTGTTTTGTTTTTGTTGCCAGTCCTGGGGCGTGGACTCAGGGCCTGAGCACCGTCCCTGGCTTCTTTTTGCTCAAGGCTAGCACTCTACCACTTGAGCCACAGCGCCACTTCTGGCTTTTTTCTATATATGTGGTGCTGGGGAATCGAACCCAGGGCTTCATGTATACGAGGAGAGCGCTTTACCACTAGGCCACATTCCCAGCCCCTCAGTGATTTTTTTTTTCTTCACTTGTTTTCAATTCCATTTTCTTCTGCTTTTTATCTCTAATGCTTTCTTGTTTTGTTTTGTTTTTGCCAGTCCGGGAGCTTGTTTATTTGTTTTGTTTTTGTTGCCAGTCCTGGGGCATGGACTCTGGGCCTGAGCACTGTCCCTGGCTTCTTTTTGCCCAAGGCTAGCACTCTGCACTTGAGCCACAACACCACTCATTTCTGGCCTTTTCTATATATGTGGTGCTGAGGAATCGAACCCAGGCCTTCATGTATACGAGGCAAGCACTCTTGCCACTAGGCCATATTCCCAGCCCTCTCTAATGCTTTCTTAAGCTTGCCTTAGCTATAGTTTGCTCTTCTTTTTCATTAGCTTAGAAGATTGATTCCGAGTCTTCCTTCCTTCCTTCCTTCCTTCCTTCCTTCCTTCCTTCCTTCCTTCCTTCCTTCCTTCCTTCCTTCCTTCTTTCTTTCCTTCTTTTTGCCAGTCTGGGGCTTGAACTCAGGGCCTGGGCACTGTCCATGAGCTTATTTTGCTCAAGCTCTACCATTTGAGCCGCAGCACCACTTCTGGTCTTTTCTGTTTATGTGGTGCTTAGGAATTGAACCCAGGGCTTCATGCATGCTAGGAAAGCGCTCTACCACTAAGCCACGTTCCCAGCCCATGCAAGACTCTCCAATTAACCAGTAAAATGGCAAACTGGACATATGGCTCAGGTAGTAGAACATCAGCCAAGAGCAAGAAAGTCAAACAAGATAGGATAATGCCAGGCCTTGTTGGGGATTATTATGGCCTTGGGAAGGCTGCCCTTCCGCCAGCTTTGGGACAATGGAAGTCCCTCCCACCTTCTGGCCTCCACCCCTTGGGAGGTGAACACGTGCGTGCCACCATGATGGGGTTGTCCCGCCCACAAAGGGAAGTTTCGTGATGTCACTTGATGAACGTGGTCCCTAGCCTATGACTGGCCCTTTGGCCAGCCCCCTTTCTTTCCCGCCATTACTTCTATATAAGTGCCCTTCCATATTAAAGTCTTTGAGACGCTTCCCACCACCGCAGCGTGTCCCTGATGCCTTCCTTTTTGCCTCCGCCCTTGGTAACATGTGAGGGGACTGGGGGGAGGGGAGGCTTCAGCAACCTTTCCTCAACTTAGCGCTTGCCCATGTGAGCACGCCTTTGGCCTTCCGCTGGCGGAGGGCAAGGCCGAGTGCTCTTTCATAGAATTTGTGGTTACCATTCTCCCCGTGGGGGGAGAAAGGGGTTGTCCAGACCCCAACAAGGCCTTTAGTTCAAATTCTGGTACAAGCACACACACAAAATCTTTTTTCAACTGAGCACCAGTGGTTCAAGCCTATAATCCTAGCTACTTGAGATTCTAGTTGAGATCTGAGGATTGTAGTTCAAAGCCAGCCCAGGCAGGAAAGTCCATTAGATTCATCTCCAATTAACCACCAGAAAATAGGAAGTGAGTGGTACTGTGGCTTGAAGTGGTAGAGGGATAGCCTTGAGCAAAAGAGCTCAGTGCCCTGGCCCTGAGTTCAAGCCCCGGGAATGATAAAAAAAAACAAAACCCCAAAACCCCTTTTCCTAGTAGTTTATGTAGGATTTACACTGTTCTTCTTAAACTTACTAGTCTTTGAATAAGAGTATTCCATTTCATGTTGTAAGAACTATACAACACTAACTTCCATTTCCTCTTTCCTGTCCTTTGTCCTATTTTGTTATATATTTCTATAAATGTTGTAAGCTCCACAATACATTTTTATTACTTTTGCTTTGGACAGTCAGTTATTTTTTTTAAGTGATTGAAAATGTGAATATGGTCGTCTTATTCTGTCTTTGTATCACTATACCTGAATACCTGACAGTTGGCAGTTTATAAAGAAAGGAGGCTCTTGACTCTGGAGCCTAGAAAGTTCATGAGCAGTTCTTCTTCTTCTTCTTCTTCTTCTTCTTCTTCTTCTTCTTCTTCTTCTTCTTCTTCTTCTTCTTCTTCTTCTTCTTCTTCTTCTTCTTTTGCCAGTCCTGAGGCTTGGACTCAGGGCCTGAGCACTGTCCCTGGCTTCTTTTTGCTCAAGGCTAGCACTCTGCCACTTGAGCCACAGCGCCACCTCTGGTTTTTTCTATATATGTGGTGCTGAGGAATCGAACCCAGGGCTTCATGTATGCAAGGTAAGCACTCTACCACTAGGCCATATTCCCAGCCCTCATCTGTAGCATTTTGACTCTGTTTTTCTATATGTAGTTATCCATCTCTTAGCTAAGATTCCTATTTGATTCACACTTGTTGCCTGTCTTTCCCAGGATTCCTTGTTCAAAATCTTTCTAAAGAACTAATTGCAGGCTGGGAATATGGCCTAGTGGCAAGAATGCTTGCCTCCTACACATGAAGCTCTCGGTTCGATTCCCCAGCACCACATATATGGAAAATGGCCAGGAGGGGCACTGTGGCTCAGGTGGCAGAGTGCTAGCCTTGAGCAAAAAGAAGCCAGGGAAGGTGCTCAGGCCCTGAGTTCAAGGCCCAGGACTGGCAAAAAAAAAAAAAAAAAAAGAACTAATTTCTGGGTGCTGGTGGCTCACACCTGTAACCCTAGCTACTCAGGAGGCTGAGGTTTGAGGATTGAGGTTCAAAGCCAGGCCAGGCAGGAAAGTCCATGAGATTCGTATCTCCAGTTAACCACCAGAAAACCACAAGTGGCGCTGTGGCTCAAGTGGTAGAGGGCTAACCTTGAGCTGAAGAGCTCAGGGACAGCGCCCAGGCCCAGAGTTCAAGCCCCATGATTGACAAAAGAAAATTGCAGTAATATATAGATAACATCAACTTTATCGCTGTAGCCATTTATCTTATTTTGTCCTGTTTTTTTTTCATCTCTAGAAATTCCAAGTATTTATTCAGTAGCAGCTATAATACACACAGCGTGGTTTCCTGGTATGGACAGTTTAATTTGCTTCCTCCGTTATTTTCCCCCCAACCTCCTCTCTACCTTCTTTTCTCATTTCTTCTTTCATGTACCCACAATCTCCCTTTTACCCATTTCTTAGCTGTAAGGAAGCTATAAATAGTTTCTGGAGCTTTCTCAACAGCCCAAGAATTTTTTTTAAAGGTTATCCATCATGGTTTAAAAACTCTTAAGATATTTCATTGCAACACTAGGAACTATATTTCCCAAGTTATAGAATTCAAGACACAGAGGGCTGCCAACCAGTCGTACTGAGTACCTTGGTTCTCATTCCTGTACATAATCTTTTATATTAATCTACCTCTTCTAAATTGGCCTCAGTATCCCTCTTTAAGAGGAAAAGGCTCTCTGGATATTGATTTAAATAATTTCAGTATAAAGTTTTATATATATCCAATATTATTATGTACATAATCATTCCCATAGTTCTTCTACAACTAAGACCAAGACATTTCACAAATCAAATACAAACAAGCTTACAAATGGATGATATTGGTAAGTAATGGATTCCTTGTGCCAATACTGGAGCTTGATTTCAGGCCCTCTCACTGTAGCTTGGCTCTTTTACAAATGGCACTCTACCAATTGAGCCACAACTCCCGTTCCTGCTTTTTGCTAGTTACAAGGCAAGCACTCTGCCACTAGGCCATATTCCCAGCCCCGCTTTTTGTTAGTTAATTGGACATAAGAGTCTCTGATTTTTCTCTTCTCCGACTGGTTTTGAACTGGGACCCTCAGATATCAGCCTCCTGAGTAACTAGGATTATAGGCATGAGCCATCAGTACCTGACCAGGTATGGATTTTTAAAGTCTGGTTTTACTGGATTTTATTAGGACCTTCTCTGACATCCCAGTCCAAATCATTTTTCAGAAATACTTCTAAAGTATGCCTGTCTATATTTAAAAAGTAAAATGTGGGGCTGGGAATGTGGCTTAGCAGTGAAGTGTTTGCCAAGCATGTATGAAGCCCTAGGCTCGAGTCCTCAGCACCGCATACACAGAAAAGGCTGGAAGTGGCCCTGTGGCTCAAGTGGCACAGTGCTAGCCTTGAGCAAAAAGAAGCCAGGGACAGTGCTCAGGCCCTGAGTCCAACCCGCAGGACTGGTTAAAAAAAAAACAAGTAAAATGTGCCTGCCTTTATTCTCCTTACGGTTCCCCTCAGATTATAGCTTCCCTGGGTGCAGAATTTCTATTTTTCTTGATTCAGTGCCTTGCACTTATACATGGGATATGAAAAACATTGAATCTTTTTTAAAAGATGAGAACTTTATATATAGTGCAAATATTCTGCCTATTTCAAAAGGGTATCTGCCTGGAATTCTGTCAACTTGTATGTGAGAATGCGTGCTTTCTGGCTGCGAGTAACAGGAGACCTTACTAAAGCAGATGCAATGCTACTGAGCTCACTATCTTACATGAAATCAATTTTAATGGTGAATAGTTCCAAGGCTGATTAACTCACTTGCTCAAAAATGTCCTCAAGGGAGGGGGGAGGGGGGAATGAGGGAGGAGGTAACAAACAGTACAACAAATGTATCCAATGCCTAACGTATGAAACTGTAGCCTCTCTGTACATCAGTTTGACAATAAAAATGTCCTCAAGGCAGGAACCAGTGGCTCGTGCTTGCAATCCTAGCTACTCAGGAGGCTGAGATCTGAGGATCGCAGTTCAAAGCCAGCCCAGACAGAAAAGTCCGTGAGACTATCTCCACTAAACGACTCAGAAAAGTCCAGAAGTGTCTCTGTGGCTCAAGTAGTAGAGTGCTAACTTTGAGCAAAAGAAGATCAGGGGCAGCACCCAGGGCCAGAGTTCAAGCCCCAGGACCAGAAAAACAACAACAACAACAACAACAACTACACTCCTCAAATCTTAAGAACCTTCCATCTTCCTACTCAGCCATAGTCCACAGCGGACGCGGAGGGTGATCACAAGACCGCTGTGTCAAGAACCACGTTCAGGTAGACGACAGTCAGCTTCGGCAAGAACCGTAGGACGGCCGGGGCTCACAGGTAGCTTCCAGCAACCTCACACAAGTCCGTGGCTAGGTTCCTGCTCTTCCTCTGCAGCCCGGTCGGATCAGCTCAGACAGCCCCCTCCCCCTCCCCCCTCCCCCTCCCCCTCCCCCTTCCCCCCCCACACCCCCCCCCCCCCCCGTTCCCGGGTGAAGGGAGGACCGACGCCTGCCTCTGCCTAGTCCTCCAGGTCACGACACACCAGGTGCCTCTCCCGCCTCCCTTCCTGTTTCTGCGTGTCAGGCTGCATCTCCTAGGCCATCCCCACTCCCCGAGCCCCGGGGGGCCCCGAGGGTGGGGGTCCCCCCTTCCCAAGCCCTGGCCGGGCAGCACTCCCTGGCCTCCCTCAAGGAGCGCCCTTCACGACACACGTTTAAAAATAGCATTCGGTGCACAAACACCACTGTGATCTAATTCGAGAACTTCTGTGTAATCCTGGAACAGGAACCCTTTACCTATTTCCCCTTCGGCCGCCGGCCACCGCAGGGGTCTCGGTATTGAGTCCTCACTTTCAGCTCACATGATGACATGTTCTAAAATGGACTATGGCGGCGGTTGCATAACTCTGGCTAAAATAAACTCATTGGATTGTATATTTCAAATGGGTGAACTCTATGGTATTGAGGTGTACATCAATGAAGCTGTCATCGAAAAAGAGAGAAGGGTATGGAGGGAGGAGTGGGGAGAGAGAGAGAGAGAGAGAGAGAGAGAGAGAACCTGAGCACCCGTTATTCTATATCCGTCAGTATTTGCTTATTCTGGACGATTCCCATCCGTGCAATCATGCAGCGTGTGCTCTCCGTGTCCTGCTGCTCTGGCTTCCCTTGCTTTTGCTGTTCATTCTTGCTGCGGCACTGAGCATCTTCAGTACTTCTCTCCTTTCTACGGCAACATATTCCCCTGCACAGACACGGTTGCAATTTGTCTGTTCACCAGCTGATAGACATCTGGGCTGCTTCCACCTTTGGGCTGTTGGGGAAAATGCTGCTATGCGCATTTGGGTACCAGGTTTTCGGTAAACTTGTTTTTATTTCTCTTGGTATATATGTGAGAATAGAATGCCTGAGTCTAACGGTCACTACATGCTTAACCTTTTGAAGCTTCTAGGTTATTTTTCAAATTGTCGGCACCACCTTACATTCTTACTAAGAGTGTTTGAGGGTTCCAATTCCTCACAGCTTTGACAATAGCTTATCTGACTTTCTCATCTGAATCAGATGTGAATAGTATCTCAGTGTGATTTTTGCTTTGTACTTTCTGGATGACTTGACATGTTGAGCGTGTGTGTGTGTGTGTGTGGTGTGTGTGTGTGTGTGTGTACTGGGGCTTGAATTCAGGACCTCATGCTCTTGCTTGGTTTGTTCACTCACGGATTTCACTCTACTACTTGAGCTATGTCTCCAGTTCTGGCTTTTTTTCATGGCTAATTAGAAATTAGAGTCCTTTGGTATTTACCTACTTAGACATACTCCAAGCCGAGATCCTCAGATCCCAGCCTCTTGAGTAGCTAGGGTTACAGGTGTGACCCACCAGCGCCAGCCTAGAATTGAGGATCTTTACATGAGCTTATTGGACATTTTTGTGTTTTCTTTGAAAAAGCGTCCGGGGCTGGGCACTGGTGGGTCACGCTTGTAATCCCAGCTACTCAGAAGGCTAAAGTCTGAGGACTGAGGGTCAAAGCTAGCATGGACAGACAAATCCAAAAGATTCTTATCTCCAATTAACCAGAAAAACTCTGCAAGTGGCGCTGTGGCTCAAGTGGTAGAGCACCAGCCTAGAAGAAAAAGCCAAAGCCAAGCAAGATTGCAAGGCCCTGAGTTTAAACCCTAATGCTGGTACTCTCTCTCTCTCTCTCTCTCTCTCTCTCTCTCTCTCTCTCACACACACACACACACACACACATTTAAAAGTCTGTTTGGAGCCTTTGTTTGCTTTTAGTTAGATATTCTTTTATTGTTGAATTGCGAGAGCCCTTTACATGTTGTAATGCCAGTGCCTTGTAAGGTATTCACCTCATAAAAATATGATCTGTCACTCTATGGGTTGTTTTTAATTTCCTCAATAGTGTTCTTTCCAACACTGAGGCTTTTTTTTTAATGGTACTGGGACTTGAACTCAGGGTCACTGTGTTTAGTATCAGTGCAGTATTCTAGGATGGAAACAGCTTTTTAAATTAATTTTTTATCGCGCCTATAATAACCTTTTAATGATAAGCACATGCTTGTGTCCTAGGGGTAACAGAGTCTCCTGTCTACAAACAAGGGGAGGGTTTACCTCTCTGCCAGAAGGGGCTGACTGTGCTCGGTCCCCTGAGGCCAGGCCTGGGAACATGATGGTCTTATGTCCTCTCTAGGGACCTTTGGCTTTGCTTTACAGAGACATGGGTCAGGGCAAAGAGAATGACTTCTGTTCTACACGAACAGCGTAACGTCTTCACTCGCTGCGAGCTCTTGAGGAAGCCCTGGAGGAGAACGCAGGAGGCTATACCAGGCCATGCTAGACCCTTTAGAGTTTGCTGTTCTACCTGTTTGCACAATGGCTGCCTTTCTTCAGAGTACTGCCAAAGGTGAAAGGCTCCCTGCATCTTGTCTTACAGGGCACTGGGTGTTCATGTGTCCAGTCTCGGAGGACTTGCCAAGCAAAAGCCCCAGCCGGAGCTCCTGAGCAGAGAAAGAGCAGCGTCCCCTAGGCCTGGAGCTTGCAGCCTGTAGGGCCTGCATGTCCGGGGGCTGCAGTCCAGAGCCGCACTGGTGGCTGGCGGGGCCTCGAGAAAATCCCCTCCACCTCCCTAGCTGTGCAGTGCAGCCCCACAGAAGAGCAGGAAGGCCGGGTTCCAGAGGTAGGCTGCCGGGGTTGAACCTAGCCTCCCTCCATCCCAGCATCGAGAACCCAGACAGGCTACGAAGCTTGTCTCCATCCCCATGAGTTCATCTGTTCAATCTAGATAATCCTACAAGCCAACCTCATAAGGATGGTGTAGAGCTAGAGAACCATGCAAGACTCACTGTGACGCCTGGGACAGGACGTTAGCCTTGATCACCATCACTATTATTAGCAGAAATGTGGCACTTGTGGTAGCACAGGACCACACCGTTACTTTTTTTATGTGTGCCTGTCCTGGGGCTTGGACTCCGGGCCTAGATGCTGTCCCTGAGCTTTTTGGCTCAAGGCTAGTGATCTACCACGTGAGCCACAGCTCCACTTCTGTCTTTTTGTGGTGGTTCATTGGAGATAAGAGTCTCATAGAGGGGCTGGGGATATGGCCTAATGGTAAAGTGCTCACCTTGTATACATGAAGCCCTGGGTTCAATTCCTCAGCACCACATATATAGAAAAAGCCAGAAGTGGCGCTGTGGCTCAAGTGGCAGAGTGCTAGCCTTGAGCAAAAAGAAGCCAGGGACAGTGCTCAGGCCCTGAGTTCAAGCCCCAGGACTGGCAAAAAATAAATAATAAAAGAGTCTCATAGACTTTCCTGCCAGGGCTGGCTTTGAGCCATGAGCCTCAGGTCGCAGCCTCCTGAGTAGCGAGGATGACAGGCGTGAGCCACCGGCACCTGACTTCTTTTCTTTTCTTCTTCGTGTCAGTATTGGGCCTTGAACCTAGGGCCCTGAGCTCTCACTTGATGTGTTTTGCCCAAGGATGGTGCTGTAGCACTCGAGCCACACCTTCGCTTCCTGCTTTTTTTCTAGTTAGTCAGAGCTAAGAGTCTCACAAGCCTTCCTGCCTAAGCTGCTTCAAACATTGGCCCTCAGGTCTCAGCCTCCTGAGCAGCTAGGAGGACAGGCGTGAGCCGGTGCTACAGTAGCACTGCTTGAGGCCATCGTGATGGGCTGTGTGGGATTGGATGGAGTGTTGCTTCATTTGCTTTGGTGAGAGGACGCGGTGCGTCAGGTGATGAGGTGACTCACGGGGCGAGAGAGAGCCGTTCTGTTTACTTGTGGCCTCTGGCCTACTCCCTGTCCAATGCTGGACCATGCTATCTGTCTACATAGTAGAGATGGACCGGTAAGCAAGGGCTGTTGGAGTCTGTGTCAGGGAGCAGGGGAAAGAAGAGACAGCTTCCGAACAGTCAGTCACAGAGATGGTGTCTGCTAATTTATTTAAACCACGAATCACAGAAATGGCCAACCACAGGATACGGGCACTCAGAGCCGTCAGGTTTATGGAGAGCTTTGATCGTCAACGTTTACTCAGACTCTACCTTAGACTAGTAGAGTGTCTAATGTGCATGATTTTGGTGTTAAGTCCAACTTAGCGGCAGAGTACAATGCAAGGAAGGGAGAGAGTTGGACCTGGGCCTCCCCCAAGGTGGGATCTTACAGAGCTAAGCGGGGCCTCAGAGTCTAGGCTCCCTGTACAGTGCTCGTTCCATGAGGGCCGGGGGGGGTGTCAGTTCCCCAGCCTTGTGCCTCCCTTGGTGGTTGGAGGGGTGGGAGCTGGCTCAGTGGAGGGACAGGGAGAGAGGGAGCCCGGGGGCTGTACGTGAACACTCCAGCGGGCAGAGGGGTGCCTTCCATTGCTGCTTCCTGGCTCCGTAGCCTGACAGGGGCAGAGGGGTGTGTGTGTGTGTGTGTGTGTGTGTGTGTGTGTGTGTGTGTGTGTGTGTGTGTGTGTGTGTGTGTCTGTGTGTGTGTACTAGGGCTTGAACTCAGGACCTTGTGCTCTTGCCTGGCTTCTTTTGCTCAAGGCTAGCGTTCTACCATTTGAGTCGTGCCTCCACTTCTGGTTCTTTTGCTGGTTAGTTGGAGATAAGAGCCTCATGGTCTCTCTGCCCGGGTAGCTGCAAACCATAATCCTCAGTTCTCGGCGGATCGCCAAGCCCAAATTTTGCCAGGTCAAAACAACACCAACAATAAAGCAAGAGGACTGGAGAGAATCGGAAGTTCTGGTTCATCAACGTAGGGTGCTGGCTTACTCGAGGTGAGAAGCGCTCTGGAGGCAGAAGAGGGCGACCACTGCCGAGTGGCGAGAACGTTCTCCAGTCCTCTGCTTGCGCGTGGCTCAGACGGAGCGCTGGGCAGGGCGAGGCAGGGGTGGGACCCCGTGTGCAGAGCATTTCCCTACCACGTATGTGCAAGAAGGCCCTGGGTTTGAGCCCCAGTGCTCCGAGCTGGAGGGTGCAAAAGTAGTACATTTTTTGTTACCTGCATTTTAACCACAAGTAAAAGCTGAAAAGAGGCCAGATGTGGGTAGGGGGTAAGGCGCTGAGGCCAAAGGCTGGTGCTAGGCAGAGGCCGGAGGCCCCACCGGAAAACAAACTAAACCAGAAAGGGACTGGATGCATGGTTCAAGGGGTAGAGGGATGGCTAGAGGGTTCTGAGCACAGAGAGAGAGAGAGGGAGAGAGAGAGAGAGAGAATGAGAGAGAGAGAGAGAATAAATGTGTTTTCTATCAAACTTGAAATAGAAGAAAACAGTAAGAAAAGCTCTTCTGAATGCACGCATACTGGCATGGAGGCGAGGCCTTCATGACGTCTGCTCTCTTCAGCAAAAAAGAAGCAGTAAGAGGGGGGGCTATGCCGCCCCCCAAGCCCTGCAGCTCCAGTGACGCCCTGCACCCCCCCAGCCGGCTCGGCTCCCCAGCAGCTGCCTGGAGCCCCTTGGGGTGTCTGCTGCTGGTTTCTGGAGCCAGAGCGGGCCTGGCAGGCAGAGTGGGCGGGACACGGAGGAGGAGGAGGCCTTGACACGCTGCTCCGCCGGGTCTCCAGCCCACGCCCTTGACTTTCACAAGGCCCGGGAGCGCCGTCCCGTCAGGGAGGCCGCGGGACACGGGGCCTGTTATACAACTCTGAACAGTGCACAACAAGAACCAAAATAGCTCCCCGCGCGCGGGGGCTGCCAAGAGCCCTGTGTGCCTGCCCGACTTAACCCTCCCAAGCACGGGAGGTCAGCGCCACCATCCCCACGGTCAGAGCGGGGACCACGGCGGACTGCCGAGGGAGAGACCGCCCTCTCCGTGAGACTCATGAGCACGGGAACCGGAGTTGAGACTCGAACCTACAACATCAGTTTGAAACTGGATTGGGACTTTCAGTTCCAAACTCCAGGCGTGCCGCACGTCAGGTGTGACCAGTCACCTCTCCGTGCCAAAGGTGAAGGGCGGGGAAAGGGCGAAGGGCACTGGACGTCACAGGGAGCCAGAACCTGAGTGCGTCTTCAGCTACCTTCCAAGCACCGATGTGAGCTGTAGGTTTTAATAGACGAAATGGGGGCCAAGGGGAAGCTATGCATACGTAACACTTGTAGCCACAGGTGTGCTCTCGAGGTGGCATTCGGCCCGGTCGGAGAGTCCCCGGTCTCAGGATTGCTATAATAAGAGTCATTGACTCCTGGCTTGGTCCTTCAGGGATTCCAAGAGGACAGCAAAGTGACTGCAAGAGAGGACGACTCAGGTCAAAAGGCCTAGAGAGAAAACAGAAGCAAAGCCAGGTGCCAGTGGCTTATACCTATCATCCTAGCTACTCAAGAGACTGAGACCCGAGGATCACAATCACGGTTCAAAGTCAGCCCAGGCAGGAAAGTCTGTGAGACTCTTTTTTTTATTTTCTGTTTATTTGTTTTGTCTTTGTTGCCAGTCCTGGGCCTTGGACTCAGGGCCTGAGCACTGTCCCCAGCTTCTTTTTGCTCAAGGCTAGCACTCTGCCACTTGAGCCACAGTGCCACTTCCAGCTTTTTTCTATATATGTGGTGCTGAGGAATCAAACCCAGGGCTTCACATAGACGAGGCGAGCACTTTACCACTAAGCCATATTCCCAGCTCTGTGAGACTTGTATCTCCACTGAACTACCAGAAAAGAAAAAAAAGCCAGAAGTGGCACTGTGGCTCAAGAGGTAGAGTGCTAGCCTTGAGCAAAAAGAAGCCAGGGACAGTGCTCAGGCCTTGAGTTCAAGCCCCAGGACTGGCACAAGAAAAAAAGGAAGGAAGGAAGGAAGGGAGGAAGGGAGGGAGGGAGGGAGGGAGGGAGGGATGCCAAACATGTCTCCTGCTTTTAATTAATTCATGGGCCAAGTAGGGAGTCAGTGCTTTAGTGCTGTTCCACAAGCACCTGTTACAGCCATTGGATGAAAGAGTGGAGGTTGGAATCCAGTCTGTTTCTAGAGTAGTGCCTTTCCACCATGTGAGACCTCAGAATGAGGAAGTCTACACTTTACACTTTATCACCCAGGGTCCCATCTGGGACCCATGGAGGGGCGGGGGTGGGGGATGGGAGGAAGAGTGTCGGCAGAATTCTTGCTAACCTCCATCCTGAAAATCTGTCTATTTTCTACCTATGTCTGTCTCTCTGTGTCTGTCTCTCTCTCTCTCTCTGTGTGTGTACACGTCTCTCTCTCTCTCTCTCTCTCTCTCTCTTTCTCTCTCTCTCTCTCTCCCCTGAATGCTTCATCTCCCAAGGAGACATGACGGCTTTAGGGGACATTCTCAGGGCTAGGGACCCCCAGCCCCCACCTCCAGGGTCAAGAAACTTTCCTAGCGGTGGCTCAAGTGGTAGAGCACTAGCCTCGAGCAGGAGTGCTCAGGGACAGCGCCCAGGCCCTGAGTTCAAATCCTGTGAATGCCATCGGGGACAAGCCCTCCAAGCAACCAGCACCTAGACCCCTGGGACTCAGCCAGTTCAGGGAACAAGGATCACGGAGAGGAGTAAGAAGAAAATGATGTCACATCCTAAATGGAGTCACTTTGTCTCGCCCTTTCAAAGTTAATCAGAGCCGAGGGATCAAGAGATAGTAGCTTGTCCATCTAATGTCCATGCCTGAGTATAAGAACTGTCCAAGTCACCCAATTTTTAATTTTGTGCCCTAAACCCTTCCTTTTGCCTTAATATTTTTTTTGCCCAGCCCCTGCCTCCTGAGACTTCTTCCAGGCTTCATTCAAGGACTGGCATCTACCACCAAGGGACCCTGCTGCTCGCCTTCTCCAGGAGGGGCCACATTTCTGCCTTTTACCCCTAATGCCGATGCCCCTTGCCAGCAGGAAGCAGCCAGAGAGAGTCTTCGTCCTTTTTCATAACTATTAAAAGGCTGGAATGTTAGGTCCTCTCCCTGAGGGCTCCACGCAGATGCCCCCACCTCATTAAGTCTCCACCCAGTCACCTGGGTAACCTGCAGACCTGGAGGCAGTTACCTCCCCTTTCCCTGAGGTCACCTCCTAATCCACCTGGCCACACCCCTTGCCCCTGCCCTAAATAAAGCAGGACTGGGTGGGGGTCGCCCTCTTCTCTCTTTTCTCTCTCTTCTCTACCTTCTTCTCCCGCCATGGATCACCTCGGCCACAGGCCGGCAGTTCGGTAATAAACTTTCTCTCCTGCCTGAAAAAAAAAAAAAAAAAAAGGAAAGAACCTTTCCTAACTGACAGCTGTTGGGAAATGTGGCCCAGAGGACTTTGGGCTGCAAGGAAGGCTAAGGTGAGCAGCTATCACTGTAGCTGGCATCTGCGTGGATGGGCTGGGGGGAGGCAGGCAGAGCAGAGTGGCCTGAGGCCCATCCTTTGTGGTCTCCCTGGACGCGGAGCCAGAGATAAGGACCCAGCCATGAGTGAACTGTTCCGGGAGAGCCTGGGAGGGAGCCGGAGGCAGGGCCAGGCAGGGAAGCGAAGCGAGCCGCAGTCCCGTGGAGGGGGCTGGAATGTGACTTGTGCTCTGGAGTCTGTTCCAGCTTAAAGCAAGGCAGCTGCCTTTCACCACTTGGCTGAAGGTCACCTGGGGTTGGAACGGACGTTGTAAGTCCTGAGCGTTTGCCAGCCGTCCACGGCAGACCCAAGGGCAGGGCAGGGGCTAGGAGCAGAGCCTGGGGCACTCGGAAGGGATGAAAGGGAATCCATAACACATTTTAAAAATGAATGAATGAATGAGAAAGGGACTGCAGGGCTAGGGCGCCGCTCAGTAGTAGAGGACTTGCCCGGCATGGGTAAAGACCTAGACTTAGCAGCTCGTATCACCGAATAGAAGGGTCTGGAAGTGTGGAGAAGCGGCCAGTGCTCTGCACGCTGTGCGGACCTTACCCTCCCCCTTCAGACACTGCTCTCTGCCATCAGCCGGGACGGACTGGAGAAGGAGGGATGGTCCCAAAGCCTGCTGGGAATGGGGCGTGGGCTACACCTAAGGCCAGAGGAGCCCCCAAAGAACCAGACGCCAGAGCGTGGCCGGCGAAAGGGCCTGGCTCCCCTCCGCCCTCTCGCTCCGGACCGTGAGACGTACGTGAAGGCCCGCACACGGTCCTGCACCCTCTGACACGTGGGGACCCAGGAGCAGCCTAGGAGAAGGCATGCTGAGCGCCCAGAGACCCATGCCCCCACAGACGTGTGTGTGTGCCACACCGGCACACACCGTCTTGTCGGGACGTCTTTACAGACGTGCGCGTGCCCCGGGCCCCTGTGCGTCCGCACGCGCGGGAAGCACGGCCAGCCGGGGGCCTTGCATCCCTGGCAGGGGAAGGCCCGTGGGGTGGGCGGGCAGGACCCGGGGCCGGGCCAGGTGCAGCTGGTCACTGAGGGCTGACCTTTGGCTGGAAGGGCCCAGGTCACGCCGGTCCCAGGGCCCGGGCTCGTGCTTGTCCTGGGTCGCTGATAGAGGAATCGGGGAGCTCAACCGCTGCCCTGGCCCCCAAACCTCCACGCCCGCCGTGGACCCGGGCCTCAGAATCCACCCGGAGGGCAGGAGGGCTGCCCACGGTGCACGCCCAGGGAAGAAAAGGAGCTGGGCCTCTGACACCCAGCCCCAGCCCTGCCCCCCCTCCCCAAGGGGCAATTGCCAAGAGGTTGTGTTGGTGTTGGGGAGCAGGGCCACCGGGGTGGAATTGAATGAAGGCGGCCTGGGGGCGGGGGGTAGGTGGAAGCCATAGGTGTTAAAGAGGATGGTCGGGGGACTGGCAGGAAGTAGGAACTGTGATCCAGCAGAGAAGCACCCGAGGGCCCTGGCAGCGGTGGGGGCCGGGCAGGCGTCTGGGGAGGCCATAGCTTCGGTGGCCAGAAAGATCCGGAGGACGGACAGCGACTCGGGCAGAGGTCGCCGCTTTCGCAAAATGCGGTGCCAAGGGAGGCCAGCCGCTTCCCCGCCGCAGGGGAGGGGGGGCCGGAAGGAAGACCGGAGCCCGAGGGTGGGGGGCCGTGGGGGGCCGCGGGGCAGGCGCTCACCGAGGGGACACGCCCGAGGGTGGGCGTCCCGGAGGCCGCGGGCACCGAGGGCCTGCTGTGCGCGGCAGACGTCTCGAGAGGACGCCGCGGCTCCCCGGGGCAGAGCAGATGCGGGGGGACTCGGACGTGCGAGGGGGCAGCCGAGGGATCCCCCGAGGCCGGCGGCGGGCCGAGAGGTCAGGCTGCAGAGCCCCGTGAGTACCCCTGCGCCCGGCGGCTTGTACGGAAGGTGAGCGGGAAATAACGGAGCAAAAAGAAAAAGAACGAAGCCGAGGCCAGGCTCCCGCCCGCCATCCCCGCGGCTCAGGAGGCTGAGGCCTGGGGGCCGCGGCTCGGCGCCAGCCTGGGTGGGAAGGCCTGCGAGATTCTTTTTTTTTTTTTTTTTTGGCCAGTCCTGGGCCTTGGACTCAGGGCCTGAGCACTGTCCCTGGCTTCTTCCCGCTCAAGGCTAGCACTCCGCCACGTGAGCCACAGCACCGCTTCTGGCCGTTTTCTGTATATGTGGTGCTGGGGAATCGAACCCAGGGCCTCATGTATACGAGGCAAGCACTCTACCACTAGGCCATATCCCCAGCCCGCCTGTGAGATTCTTATCTCTAATTCCTCACCCAAAAGCCAGGAGTGGAGATGTGGCAGAGGGCTAGCTGGGAGCAAAATACCTTAGGGACTGCGTTCCGGCCTTGAGTTTAAGCCCAGGAGGGGCCAAAGATAATAATAAAAATGGAGTTGGGCACCAGTGGCTCCCACCTGTAATCCTATCTACTCAGGAAGCTAAGGACCGAGACGCTAAGCCAGCCTGAGCAGGGAGTCTGCGACCCTTCTCTCCAATTAACCACAAATAATGGAGCTGTGGCTCAAGACCAGTAAAGCACTAGCCTCGAGCAACAAAGCCAAGTAAGAACTTGAGGTCCTGAGTTCAAGCCCCAGAACTACACACACACACACACACACACACACACACATACACACACACGAGAGAAAGAGAGAGAGAAAGAAGGAGACAAGGAAGGAAGGAAAAGAGAATAGAAAATAAAAGAAAGAGAAAGGAAGAAAGAAAGAAAATAAACCATATCTCTATAGGTGTGCTTATGGGACTTGGATGAGGATATAGTCTCAGAGTGTCAAGATATTCTCTAAATACCACTACATATATTCTTGTTGTTGTTTTTTTGTCAGTCATGAGGCTTGAACTCTGGTCCTGGGTGCTTTCCCTGAGCTCGTCAGCTCAAGGCTAGTGGGCTACCGCTTGAGCCACAGCGCCTCTTCTGGTTTTCTTGTAGTTAATCGAAGGTAAGGGTCTCACGGGCCTTCCTGCCTGGGCCGGCATTGGACCATGATCCTCAGATCTCAGCCTCCTGAGTGGCTAGGATGACGGTGAGTGTCCAGCTCTGTGTTCTTATAAGACAGAAGCAAAGAAGTCTAGCTGGACACAAGATGGACGGTGATGTACTGAAGTGACAGACTTTGAAGTCAGGCCCCACTTTACCACGCGAACCCCACTTTACCACGTGAACCTGAGATAAGCAGGCCCTGTGAGCAAACCCAGGACAAGCTTATTAGGGCCCAGCCGGTCTAGAACTCTAACTGCTGGGAATGCTTAACTCTAACCACCCCAGATTGCCTCGAGCCCTGAGCCAATCAGATTTGTACCTGTGTCCTAATCTTGCTTGCTTGAACACCTGAGGGCTGTAACTTTGTTCTTTGCCTTTATAAGCCCTGTGTAATCGCAGCTCGGGGCTCCCTCCTGACCTCCGCTGTGTCGGGGATGGACTGGTTATAACGGTGACAGTGCTGTGGTTGCTTTCACACTTCCAGCTCTAGAAGACTGAGGGTTTGGTTTTCTTCCTGCAATGCTGAGGATCAAACCCAAGGCCTTGCTCAGGCTAAGCAAGCGCTTCACAGTCAGCCGTCTCCGGCCCCTTCCCGGTGTTTTGAGTACCCAAGGTTTTGTCATTTGCTACAACAGCCTCAGAAAATGAATACAACATCCAGTCACAAGTTCAATCCTCATTCTCTCCCTCTCTATTTCTCCCCCCCTCCCACCCACCCCCATGCGGTTACTAGGGCTGTGGTTACTGTTTCTTAGCTTTTTCACTGAAGGCTAGTTCTCTACCATTTGAGCCATACTCCATCTCCAGCTTTGTGGTGGCTAATTGGGTATCTCCAATTAGATTGTTCCTATCTGGGCTAGCTTCACACCACAGTGTTCACACTTCCCGAGTGGCCAGGATTATAGGTGTGAACCACCAGTGTCTGATTTTGTAGCAAGTTTCTTAATATAAATAAACTTCTTGTGTAGTAGAATTCTAGATTTACAGAAAAGCGGCAAAAGCAGTACAAAAGGCCCCTGTACACCCAGCACCCTAAAATGCTACCTAGTGCTTTTTCTATTAGTATTGTACTTTGCTCTAAAAAGCCAAGACAGGTACACTATCACCAACCAAAGTCCACATTTTAGTAGCCGCTTTTCCTAGTGACTCCTGGCTCTCCTGGGATCCTGCCTATGGAGCACCCCTTACCACAATTCGTGGTCATGTCCTCCCAACCCTTCGGTCCTGGGCCTTGAACTCAGGGCCTGAGCACTGTCCCTGGCTTCTTTTTGCTCAAGGCTAGCACTCTGCCACTTGAGCCACAGCGCCACTTCTGGCCTGTTCTGTTTATGTGGTGCTGAGGAATTGAACCCAGGGCTTCATGAATTCTAGGCAAGCACTCTACTGCTAAGCCACATTCCCAACCCTAGTTCTCAGCTTCCTCTTATTTTTGTTGTTGTTGTTGCTCTTTAGCTTTAAGGAGTACTGGTTGTTGGTTGGTTTGTTTGTTTTTGTATGTGTGAGTCTGTCCTAGGGCTTGAACTCAGGGCCTGGGCCCTGTTCCTGAGCTTCTTTTGCTCAAGGCTAGTGCTCTCCATTTTTGGCTTTTTTGATAGTTTATTGGAAAGAGTCTCATGGAATTGGTGCCAAGGCTGGCTTTGAACTGTGATCCTCGGACCTCAGCCTCCTGAGTAGCTAGGATGACAGGCAGGAGCCACCAGTGCCTGGCTCTGTAGAATGTTTCTGGATTTGGATTTTTCTAATGCTTAGTTTTCCCCTGATTATGCTGGGCTCACTGAGTTGGAGGAGAAGATCCCAGAAGTAATTGACTCATTATTAACTTGTTATTCAATCACATGAAGTTCCATCCTCATCACATATCAAGGTACATACTATCGACATAGCTTATCACTGGTGACATTAACCTTAATCACCAACTCGCGGGAGTGTTTGCCAGCGTTTTCCACTGTGAATTTCCTCCTTGCCCCCCCCCCAACCCCGTGCCTCCGCTGCCTTAGTGACCACGCCACAGAGCACGCCCCAGTTCAGATGGGGAGGGGTGCGTCCCACGTCCCCAAGGAAAGAAAGGACATAAAGGACTCGGAATTCTTCCGCGAGGGACATTTGTCTCCTCTGCCCCATTCGCTTCTTCTTCAATCATGTCTATCAGTTTGTACTCATAGTTATTTATTCTGTAATTTGCATCTCAGTATCACGTTGTTTCGTTGTTCAGGTTGCTGCTGCCTAGCTGAGCCCTGGCGGCTCATGCCTACACTCTTAGCTACTCAGGAGGCTGAGGTCTGAAGATTGCTGGTTGAAAGCAAATCTAGGTAGAAAAGCTCACTAGACTCCATCTCTCTCTCTTTTTTTCTTAAGGTGGTACATGCTTTTATTTATTTTTTAATTAAATTTTATTGACAAGGTGATGTACAGAGGGGGTACAGTTACATATTAAGGTAGTGAGTACGTTTCTTGCTGTATTTGTTACACCCTCCCTCATTTTTCCTTCCCTTCCCTAGTTCAGGTAAGCATATATACAATATCCAGTGTACCAAAATTGTATACAGTGACCATAGGGAGTACACCATAGGAAATTCACCTAGTACATCAAACATAACAACAATAAAATCCTGCCGTTTCCATCTCTTGGAGTTCATTTTGCTTAACCTCATCTTATATACTCATATGTTCATAGGTGTTGAGCTATTGTGATCCTCTGCTAGGTCTACCCTAGACCTTTTTACGTTTATTTAGTAATTGTTTGGTTTTAGAGACATACTGTAAAGTTGCTGACCAAAACATGTGGAAACTCATTTGAAAAGAAGCTTGCCATTTTACAGACATGATCTCTACTGTTCTCTTGAACACATAATGTTGAGCGAGACAAGCCTAGAACACAGAGAACAAAGGCGCATGGTCTCCCTGATATGTGGTTGTGGGGGGTGCAGGGAGAACTAGGCTCCTTCTCTAACCAACAAACAGCAGAACTGGTGAAGAGAACCAGGGGTTCACTCCTGGTACTCAGGAGGCTGAGATCTGAGGATTGCAGTTCAAAGCCAGCCCAGGTAGGAAAGTCTATGGGACTCTTTTTGTTGTTGTTGGTTGTGGGGCTTGAACTCTGGGCCTGGGCGCTGCCCCTGAGCTCTTCAGCTCTAGGCTAGCGTTCTACCACACTGAGGCACAGCACCACTTCCGGTTTTCTAGTGGTCTCATAGACTTTCCTGCCCAAGCTGGCTTTGAACCTTGATCCTCAGATCTCAGCCTCCTGAGTACCTAGGATTATAGACAGGAGCCACCAGTGCTGGGCTGTAAGACTCTTATCTCCAGTTAACCACCCCAAACCTAGAAGTTGAACCAGGGCATAAGTAGCAGAGTGCCAGCCTTGAGAGCCGAAGCCCAGGGATAGATAGAGCCCAGACCCTGAGTTCAAGCTCTAGGGGACACACACACACACACACACACACACACACACACACACACACACACAGCCCCTAGTCCTTTTTTTTGTGCCAGGGCTTGAACTTAGGACTGTGAGCTTTCATTTACCTTTTTCTTTTTTGCGAGTCTACAGCTGGTTCTCAACCACTTGAGACACACCTCCAGCCCAGTGTTTTGCTAGTCTCACAGACTCTTCTGCCAGGCTGGCTTTGAGCCAAGATCCGCCGGGTCACCGACTTCTGAATAGCGAGGGTTGGAAGCGTAGACACCGGCGCCCAGCTAGTCGTTTTGTGTCTTTTTTAAAGCAAATCTTTACTTTCTGACACTCCAAAATTCTCTAGCGCCATCTGCATTTCCCCCGCCCCAACCTTAGAGTCAACCACATCTCCAAACAGGTCAGGATCCTCCCCTTTTCATTTAACTTCCTTTCCTTTCTTTCTTAGCCGTAGTGAGAATTGAACTCCAATCTTCCTCCCCGCTCGGAAGGGGCTTCGCTGCTTAAGCCAGCTCGCCCGCCCCCTGCTCTGGTTATTTTGTGGACAGGGTGTGGATTTTTGCTCACGCAGGCCGTTTTATACCTCCCGCCGTGGCCCTGGTGACAGGTGCAGACCTCTGTGTCTAGCTTCTTTTTTTTTTTTCTGTTGAGATAGGGTATCATGAACTTTTTTGGGGGGGAAGGGGGGAAGTTTCCAGCAGGAGCCCCCCTGTTTTTAGAGAATTATATTAGAAACCAAGCCTTGGGCCCTGGGTGTGCTAGGTACTGGGTGTCATTACCCCTAGGCTCTCCAGTAGACTGCCCTGGAAGCATTATACTAACTTGCATATGCTTACACGTTTATAATCATTTCTGTATCTACATTAAGCTAAACGCGCGTTCTTTCCGCTGTGCCACTTTTGAAGCCCTTGCTCCAAAGATCCTTCCCTTCTTCCTCCCCCCTCCTCCTCTTCTTCCTCCTCCCCTCCCCCTCCCCGCCCCCCTTCTCTTCCTCCTCCTCCTCCTCTTCTCCCCCCCTCCTCTCCCCCCCCTCCTTTTGTGGGTAGGGGTGCTTTAGAAATCAGGAGCTTGCGCTTGCTAGGCAAGCAGTCTTACCACTGAACCACACTCCAGCCCTATAATTTAATTTCTGTGCAGTAAAGTTCATTTTGTGGGATATGTCCAACAGCACCGCAATCCCGTGTGGATTCATTACCCTCTAGAAACATCTCTGTGCTTCCCCCTCTACCCCCACTAAGGCTCCCTAAATCCACAATTGCTGGTCTGATTTTCATCTCTATATTTTATCCTTTTCCAGAATGTAAAACAAGAACGAGATAATCCAGTGTAGAGCAGCTTTTTGTGTGTATGTATGTGTGTGTGCTGGTCCTGGGGCTTGAACTCAGAATTTGGGCACTGTCCCTTAGCTTTTTCTGCTCAAAGTCGGTGCTCTACCACTTGAGCTACCACTCCACTTCCAGATTTTTGGGTGGCTAATTAAAGAGTCTCACAGACCTTCCTGCTGAGCTGGCTTTGAACTGCAGTCCTTAGATCTCAGCCTCCTGAGTCGCTAGAATTACAGGCATGAGCCACCAGCAACAGCTGATTGTGTAGCCTTTTGGACCTGCTTTTTTCACTTAGAAAAATGTACTTAGACTTCATCCATACTGTGTGAATTAATAGCTTCTCTTTCTTTCTGCATAGTATTCCACTGAACTGCAGTTTGTTTAACCGTTCACCTATTGAAGGATGTTTCATTTGCTTCCACTTTTGAGTGATTCTGAATAAAGTGGCTGAATAAAAGTAGTCACACACAGGTTTTTGCATGAGCTTGCTTTCCAAATAGTTAAGTAAGTCCCTAGGAGCACAACTGCCGGCTTGTGCTGCAAGCCTATGAGTAGCTTTGTGAGCAACTGCCAAACTGTCGTTCCAAATGGCCTGGCCATTTCCAACAAATTAGAATTAAGTTATACAACTGAAATTCAACCTCTGTGGTCTTTCCTTGTTTCCTAAGCTGGTAGATCCTACCTTACAAGCAAAGAACCAGCTCTGTGGAAATTCACTAATACTCTGACTTGGTTTTTTCTTTTTTCTCCTGCCTCTATTTTTGTAGTTATTTGTATTACATTTTTTAAAGTGAATAGGTCCATCCCCTTCTCCCTCCTCTTCCTTCTCCTTCTGCTCCTCCTTCCTCTACCTCTTCTTTGATAGTACTAAAGGTTTTTTGTTTGCTTGCTTGCTTGCTTTTGGTCGGTCATGGGGCTTGAACTCTGGACCTGGGCGCTGTCCCTGAGCTCTTCAGCTCAAGGCTAGCGCTCTAGCACTTGAGCCACAGCGCCGCTTCCAGTTTGGAGATAAGCGTCTCACAGGCTTCCCTGCCCACGCTGGCTTTGAATTGGGATCGTCAGATCTCAGCTTCCTAGCAGCTAGGACGACAGGCATGAGCCACTGACGTCTGGCTGTATTAAAATTGAAGCCCAGCGCCCAGGGCCTCAAGTTCACTCAGCTTGTCTGCGTTGGTAGTGCTCTTAACACTTGAGTCATGCTTTCAGTCCTTCTTTTTGCTGCTTTAAAAAAAATATGTCCTGCTTTGGCTTCATATATTTTGTGTCAGATAATTAGCTGGTGAAGCTCTGCTATTTTGGTTGTTTCGTTTTGTTTTGGTGCCGGTCCTGGGGCTTGAACTAGGGGCCTAGGCACTACAGCTCTTTATGCTTTTTCTGCTTAAGACCACCACTTGAGCCACAGCACCACTCCTGGCTTTTCCTGAGTAGTTTATTGGAGATGAGAGTCTCACAGACTTCCCTGCCCGGGCTGGCTTCGAACTAGGGTCCTCCGCATTTGAAGCCTCCCGAGTAGCGAGGATTATAGATGTGAGCGACTCCCTCCCTTCACAGGTCTTTCAGAAGCTACTCCTGGAGGGCATCAAGGGGAGCGGCGAGGAGAGCCAGCATCTACCGTGTGGAGGAGCCATTGGCAGAGGAGGAAACAGACCAGGGAGGGGCAGGTTGTGTGGACTTGCCCTCTCCCCCCCAGGGCGAGGGGCGGGAAGCCCGAGGCCTGGCGGGCTGAGGCCCTCACCGTTTCTGCCCAGCCACGACGGCAGCTCCGAGGCCAGAACTAGCATATAGGAGAGCACTGTCTCGAGAGCTGTCTTGGCAGACTACTCTCACGTTGAGTCCGGACTCTAGAACTTTCTTTAAGTTCTCGGACAAATGAACCTCATCTAGTACAAAGAAGTCACTGTGGTGTCACTGAGACAGTCGTAATAGAATATACCAGAACTTAGCCTGTGCCCCAACATAGGTTCAGCCTGTCTGCTTAGTCATGGTCCCCCTCAGCTCAAGAATGTTCCGGGGGGGGGGGGGCTGGGAATGTGGCCTAGTGGTAAAGTGCTCGCCTTGTATACATGAAGCCCTGGGTTCGATTCCCCAGCACCACATATATAGAAACGGCCAGAAGTGGCGCTGTGGCTCAAGTGGCAGAGTGCTAGCCTTGAGCAAAAAGAAGCCAGGGACAGTGCTCAGGCCCCGAGTCCAAGGCCTGGCAAAAACAAAGAAAGCAGAGTCCTCACGGGAGGACTGAGCTCGGCCCGCACCGCGTGACTGCCCCTCTGCTGAGCTGGCTGACCCCTGTTCCACTTGTCATAAAGCAGTCTGGGACGGGCTGGGCCTCAGCAGGCCCTTTGTCCCCTTCAGCGGTGATGTCTGAGAACTTCTCCCTGGGTCAAAGGGCAGCTTGATTTCCAGAGGAGACTCCAACTGTCCCCATCCCTTGAGGACCTCGGACCCTGTCTGTCACGCTGGTGGGTCCTACGAGTCTCTGTTGTGTGTGTGGGGGGGGGTTAGGGTGATGGCAGCTGCGGGGAGGGAGGCCCACCGAGCAGGGGCTGAGAGGGCTGGGTGGTGTCTGCTAAGAGATGTTAAATCAATCATAAACACTTAACACGCATTGAGCCACTGGAACAAGCAATCTTCAACCCGAGAGGCTCTGCACAATAAAAATTCATGTGTGCGTGCGTGCGTTGCGTGTGTGTGCGTGCGTGTGCGTGTGCGTACGCACGTGCGTGTGCGTGCGTGTGCGTGCGTGCGTGTGTACGTCAATTCTGGGCCTTGAAGTTAGGAGCTCTCCCATGGCTTCTCACGCAAGGTGCTGTACCACTCGAGCCTCACCTGCGTGTCTGGCTTTTTGCTGATCGGCTGGAGGCTTTTCTGCCTGCGCTGGTTTCGAAGGGTGAGCCGCAGGTCTCGCTTCCTCGGCCGCTGGGCGACAGAGCCAGGCCTCCGGCTCTGTACAGTAAAGGCGCCGTTCACTGTGTTCGTGAGGTTTCCGTGACTTTCTGTTGGGCTCTGGGAAAGGTGCTCTCCACGGGGGGGGGGGGTCACTCTAGGAGCTTAAACTCAGGGCCTGGGCGCTGTCCCTGAGCTTTTTTGCACGAGGCTAGGGCTCTACCGCTGTCAGCCACAGCGCCACCTCTGGGGGAGATACGCGTCATGAGCGTTGCTGCCCGGGCTGGCTTTGAACCACTCTCCTCAGATCTCCGCCTCCTGAGTAGCCAGGATCACAGGTGTGAGGCACCGGCGCCCAACGCGGGGCTTGGCACTGTTTCTCCACTGTGCTGCTGTGCCTTCCGGATGCGGGGCTGGACGCGCTGGGAGAGGGGGTGCTCCTCCCCTCGCGGGCTCTCCTTCCCTAGCTCCCACCCCGGCGCCTCAAGCCGGTGGCCACCTTGCCCTCAGCCTACCGGCCAGGCCGGGGGCAGCATCCTCAGGCCTGGTCCAGCCTGGGCCCGGGCTGCTGTCCCCCCACCTAGGAGGTTCTCCGTCCTGTGTGCAGGTGCTGCCCCCACGCGGGAGCGCGGGGCAGCCCGGCCTGGAGCAGGAGGCCGCTTCCCGCTGTCCACGCTCTCACAGGGAGTGTGAACCAGACGGACTCACGCACACCGGATCAGGACACAGTCAGAGGCGAGGTCATGCAGGGCCCGAGCCACCCGCCACGCCAGAGGGCCCCCCCCACGCCAGAGGGCCCCCCCCCCACGCCCAGAGGGCCCCCCCCCCACGCCAGAGGGTCTCCCCACCCCCCGGAGTCAGGGGCACTGGGACGTTGAGCGGGGAGCAGCCGGGGCCGGCAGTGATTTGCTAGATACGGCCATAGCTAGGAACCTGGTCACCCCTAAAGGCAAGGCCTGGGGCCCTCAGCCCTCGTCCACCCCACCCCCAGCCTGACGGAGCGGAGACAGCGCTGGCCTGAGAACTGAAGCAGTCAGTGTGGTTTACTGGGGCGCAGAGGGAGGACGGGGTTCCCAGCCCATGGGGAGACAGCGAAGTCCATTCAACCAGGTCCGGGCGCACTCTTTACGGGGGTTCCGACTCCTTCCTGGGGTGCCCGGCGTCGGTGGGGACAGTGGCGTGCGGGGTGCTGAGCGGTGGGGCGGTCACGGGAGGGGCTGTGGCTCCAGGCCCGGAGGCGAGGAGGAGACAGAATCCGAGGAGTCGGGGGTGGGGGGGGAACCAAGAGAAGCACCCAGAAGCGGGTGGTGAGTGGCGGCGGCGCTGGGTGAGCTTCCAGGCGGCCCCTGTCCCCGCGGACCCCCCAGGGACCCCCCAGACCCGCCCAGCCAGGCCCGCCCCGCTCCCGGTGCCACGGGCAACCAGCTGCTGCTTTCAGCTTCCCACTGGCGTTAGGCAACCAGGGCTCCACAGGGGGAGGAGGAGGGGGAGGAGGAGGGGGAGGAGGAGGGGGAAGAGGAGGGGGAGGAGGAGGGCAGGGCCGCATCCACAGGAGGAGGAGGAGGAGGAGGAGGAGGAGGAGGAGGAGGAGGAGGAGGGCAGGGCCGCGTCCACAGGAGAAGGAGGAGGAGGAGGAGGAGGGCAGGGCCGTGTCCACAGGAGGAGGAGGAGGAGGAGGAGGAGGAGGAGAGCAGAGCCTCGTCCACAGGAGGAGGAGGAGGAGGAGGAGGAGGGCAGGGCCACATCCACAGGAGGAGGAGGAGGAGGAGGAGGAGGAGGAGGAGGAGGAGGAGAGCAGAGCCTCGTCCACAGGAGGAGGAGGAGGAGGAGGAGGAGGAGGAGGAGGAGGAGGAGGAGGAGGAGGAGGAGGAGGAGGGCAGATCCTCGTCCACAGGAGGAGGAGGAGGAGGAGGAGAGCAGAGCCTCGTCCACAGGAGGAGGAGGAGGAGGAGGAGGAGGAGGAGGAGGAGGAGGGCAGGGCCGTGTCCACAGGAGGAGGAGGAGGAGGAGGAGGAGGAGGAGGAGGAGGAGGAGGAGGAGGAGGAGGGCAGGGCCGTGTCCACAGGAGGAGGAGGAGGAGGAGGAGGAGGAGGAGGAGGAGGAGGAGGAGGGCAGGGCCGTGTCCACAGGAGGAGGAGGAGGAGGAGGAGGAGGAGGAGGAGGAGGGCAGATCCTCGTCCACAGGAGAAGGAGGAGGAGGAGGAGGAGGGCAGGGCCGTGTCCACAGGAGGAGGAGGAGGAGGAGGAGGAGGAGGGCAGAGCCGTGTCCACAGGAGGAGGAGGAGGAGGAGGAGGAGGAGGAGGGCAGAGCCTCGTCCACAGGAGGAGGAGGAGGAGGAGGAGGAGGAGGAGGAGGAGGAGGAGGAGGGGGAGGAGGAGGGCAGAGCCCCACGGCAGAGCGCATTCCTGCTCCGGCCGGCCTGCGGGACCCTGAAGCCACTTGTGCCCATGACTGAGGACAGCTCTGGTCACAACGCTCTCCTGGCTCCAGGGCCCGCGTCCTCCATCCACCTCTCCAGACTTCAAGGGCGGTGTCTGAGGCAGACGCCACAGCCCTGGCTCCCGGGCACCTTTCTCTCCGGTTTCCTACACCCTGCATGCTTCAACTCATCCTCTGCTTCCTGCTGGGAGGGGAACGGCCGCCGACGCCAGCCTGAGGGACCGGAGCCACGGAAGCCAGGCAGAGGAGCCCCCGCCAAGCCTGCTTCCTAACTTCCAAGACCAGAAGACACAGGAGGAGCGGGGGCCATCTGCCTTCCCCTGGGAGACGCAGGAGGGGCCGCCTCACACTGCGTGCTCCTGACCGCGCAGGCAACAGCAAATAGAATCTCATTATGAACGGGCAGAGATGGAGACAGCGACAGACAGACAGACAGACAGACAGATGATAGATAGATAGATAGATGATAGATAGACAGACAGACAGACAGACAGATAGATAGATAGATGATAGACAGACAGACAGACAGACAGACAGATAGATAGATAGATGATAGACAGACAGACAGACAGACAGATGATAGATAGATGATAGATAGATGATAGACAGACAGACAGATAGATGATAGATGATAGATAGATGATAGATAGACAGACAGACAGACAGACAGATAGATAGATGATAGATAGATAGATGATAGATAGACAGACAGACAGACAGACAGACAGACAGATAGATAATCTGACAGGAGAAGGTCCTGAAGTCCTGAAGGATTTGAAATTGCTAGCAGACAGGAAGGATCACAAGGATTCCCCCACCTCAGAAAGTATAAAAGCTGCAGATAGGTTGCTTTGTTGAGTCTTTAATTTCCATTTCCTTCATGGAGAGCAGGAAATGTTTCTCTCTCTTCTCTGACCTGGGAAGCTGGGAGGACGCCTCCTCCATCCTCTCCAGTGACAGAAGGGGAATGATGTGGTCAGATTTGTGTTTCCGAGGGCGTGCGTGAGGGATAGATGGATCGAGAGGAGTGGCAGACAGAGCAGAGACTTAGTCATAGCCACAGGGAATTCCGGTGTGTGTGTGTGTGTGTGTGTGTGTGTGTGTGTGTGTGTGCGTGTGTGTGCGTGCGCGTGTGTGTGCGCACGCACGCCCCAGTGCTGGGATTTGAACTTAGGGCCTCACCCTCTTGTCTGGTTCGCTTGCTCATGGCGGGTACTGGACCCGGTACTTTGCTAGTCTGTTGGAGATGGCTCTGTGGACTTTGACCTGTGGTCCTCCAGGTCTGGGGCTCCTGAGCAACCAGGATCACGGGTGAGCTCCCTGGGTGTGGCCCGGATGTACGCTCACTCCGTTTGTCCCAGCTACTTGGGAGGCTGAGCTTCAGAAGATACCGGGTCAAAGCCAGCCTGGGAAGAAAAGTGTTTGTTTTTGTGTTTGCTTGTTTTTGCCAGTCCTGGGCCTTAGACTCAGGGCCTGAGCACTGTCCCTGGCTTCTTTTTTGCTCAAGGCTAGCACTCTGCCACTTGAGCCACAGCGCCGCCTCTGGCTGTTTTCTATATATGTGGTGCTGGGGAATTGAACCCAGGGCTTCACGGATATGAGGCGAGCACTTTTGCCACTAGGCCATATTCCCAGCCTTGGAAGGAAAGTTTGAAAGACTCCCTCTCCAATTAAACCAGCAAAACTGCCAGACTGGAGGCTTAAGTGGTTTAGAGCCACCTGGGAGTAAGCAAGATAAACCAGAGCCTGAGGTCCTAGTACTGGCACAAAACAAAAAACAAGCCAGGCACCTGGGCTCACACCTGCGAATCCCAGTAGATCGGGAGGCTGAGACCTGAGGATTGGGCTTCAAAGCCAGCCTGGGCAGGAGGGTCCGTGGGACTCTTATCTCCAATTAACCACTCAAAAACTAGAAGTGGTACTCCCTTTCCCTTCCCTAGTACCAGTATATACAGTATCCAGGGTACTCAGATGGGATACAGTGATAGCATGGGGACAACCACAGGAAGGGGATACAAGAGGATCATCAACAACAACAACAACAAAAGGCTAGGTTTTCACAGGGCATGATGAACGTGATTACAATGGTGATATAGCACTTGTTTCCATAACATGAGTTCATTTCACTTAGCATTATCTTATGTATTCATGAGGGTATAGCTATTGGGCTCTTGTGATCCTCTGCTGTGACTTGCCTAAACCTGTGCTAATTATTCCCTATGAGGGAGACCATAGAGTCCATGTTTCTTTGGGTCTGGCTCACTTCACTTAGTATGGTTTTTCCAAGTCCTTCCATTTCCTTATGAATGGGGGGCAATGTCATTCTTTCTGAGAGAGGAATAAAATTCCATTGTGTATATGTACCACATTTTCTGGATCCATTTGTCTACTTAGGGGTATCTGGGTTGGTTCCATATTTTAGCAATGGCAAATTGTGCTGCGATGAACATTGTTGAATATCAAAACCGAGAGACAAACGATAAAAAGACAAACGACTCCAAAAGCAATACTTGCAAAACCATTTTGTGTAAACCAACTGAACAACTCATGGGGGGAGAGGGAAAGGGGGAAGGGGGGAAGGGGGGATGAGGGAGGAGGTAACAAACAGTACAAGAAATGTACCCACGGCCTAACATATGAAACTGCAACCCCTCTGTACATCACTTTAACAATAAATAAGTAATTATTAATTTTAAAAAATAAAGATAGGGGGCTGGGGATATAGCCTAGTGGCAAGAGTGCCTGCCTCGGATACACGAGGCCCTAGGTTCGATTCCCCAGCACCACATATACAGAAAACGGCCAGAAGCGGCACTGTGGCTCAAGTGGCGGAGTGCTAGCCTTGAGCGGGAAGAAGCCAGGGACAGTGCTCAGGCCCGGAGTCCAAGGCCCAGGACTGGCCAAAAAATAAATAAATAAAAATAAAGATAGGAAACACGAAGAAGTTTAAAAAAAATCTACCTTGTTTAGTCCTAAGTCATTTAAGAAGCCTTAAGGACTTTTAAGATTATCTGAGAGAAAATTTTTTGTGTTCATCATGGCTTTTAATATTCAGTATGGATTTTTGTTTGTTTGTTTGTTTTGGCCAGTCCTGGGCCTTGGACTCGGGGCCTGAATACTGTCCCTGTCCTGAGTACTGTCTTTTTGCTCAAGGCTAGCACTCTGCCACTTGAGCCACAGCACCACCTCTGGCCATTTTCTATCTATGTGGTGCTGGGGAATCGAACCTAGGGCCTCGTGTATCCAAGGCAGGCACTCTTGCCACTAGGCTATATCCCCAGCCCTCAGTATGGATTTTGTTTGCTTGTTTGTTTTGGGTCTGAGCCCTGTCCCTGGCTTCTTTTTGCTCAAGGCTAGCACTCTGCCACTTGAGCCACAGCGCCACCTCTGGCCATTTTCTATCTATGTGGTGCTGGGGAATCAAACCCAGGACTTCATGTATGCGAGGCAAGCACTCTTGCCACACGGCCATATTCCCAGCCCTCAGTATGGATTTTTAATAGTCAAAAGCTTTAAGAATTTTTAGTTACCAAGTGCCATATCATGCTACTTGAGTAATAAGAACATTTGTAAAATTAGGATCTTAAAAAAATACATATACATAAATCTTGTGCTAGATTCTAACGAATCAGATCTCTGGTGGGAGCAAAGGATCTCTGTCTTTCAATGTCTTTCTCATCCCTATCTCTCTTTATTACCTACCGACTCGGTTGAGTGAATATGCTATACCTTATTCAATTCTGATGGCAGTGGATACTTAAATTATTTCCTGTCTTTGGCTATTTTAAATAGAACTGTGATGATTATCCTAATGACTTTTTTAAATGTCTTGCTTATGTCTGTGGTATATATTTCTGGAGGTAGGACTGCTGGGTCAATTACTTCATATTCAACTTTTATTTATTATAGGGAGATCCTGGTACTATGCTACTGTATTTTACCTTCGTCTCATCTTCAGTGTTGTTTTATAGGGAATTATGCCAATTGCTAATTTGCTGCATTGTTACCAACTTTCCTTTAGCTCCTTGTGATTTCTTTCCCTGGAATGGTTGATTAGCTTTAAAGTCTTGAGGTCTTTATTCACAACTAAATGGACTAAATTGGCAACTAGACTTTAGCTTCTGAAAACTATATGCAGTCCCAGACCCAAAAAACAAAACAAAACAGGAAGTGGTGCTGTGGCTCAGGTGATAGAGAGCTAGCCTTGGGCACAGTAGAGGCTCAGGGACAGCGCCCAGACTCTGAGTTCAAGGCCCAGGGCAGGCAAAACAAATTTACAAACAAAACAAATTTACTTCATTTTTGTCCAAACCGGACTTGGTATCTGAGCTTGTTCTCACTCATTGGCTGGAGTTCTACCACTGGTTCTCCACAAATTGAAACCTTAATACCCCCTCCCCCCCCCCCCCCGCCCCCGGTGCTGCAGAGAGGAGAGGGCTGCTCCCCGTCGGGAGTGGGGAGGAGGAGAGCCAAGCGGAGTTCCCTGTAGCCATTCCCACCAGCTCAGGACAGACAGGTGTCCCCCACCCCCAGGAACAAGGCAGCCTCTTGCTCGGTGCACCCCCCCACCTCCCTCCTGGCCTTCACTGTGCTGCTCTGCCCCCACCCACGCAGAATGGAACCGGACGCGACAAAGTAATGGGTCAGGAAGAAAGAGACCGGCGCGGTCCTCTCCAGCGGCGGGGAAGCAAAGGTGAGTCGGGGCCAATAGGCCAGGCCGGGGGCAGAGCTGAGGCTTTTCAATCAGCCCCCTTGGTTGGGGCAAAGGAAGGAAGAGAGGAGGACTAGAATAGAAGCCTTTCATTTATTAAAGTAACATGTTCGGGCCCTGACTTTGTCCCAAGGCTGGAGGCTGAGGTTCTAGGGGTGAGAGGCTGCCTCGCGGAGCAATCAGCCCACGTCACTCCAAGGTCGCCTTGGTCAGTGAGGAAACTGAGGCGCGGAGGGATAGGCCGGAGTGCGGTTGTCCACGCCTACTTCCTTGCGGGCACTGAGCTCCGGCCACCGGAAAGGGCTTAGGACAAGAGGGGGGCTTGTGCCCACCCCTCTTCTTCAGCTCAGGAAAGGGGGGCACCCAGGATAGGGGACCTAGGGAAGGGGCAGGACTGGAGCTTCTTGTGTGCTGTCATTCAAGGGAAATCTGTGTTGCTGGTTTTCCTTGAGTAACCTTACAAGGGACTAGAGACCCGGGACTCATTCTCTTCCAACCCTCTTATCCATTCCACAAATAAGCAGACAGAGGCCCGGGTGGGGTGGGGGTGGGGCGGCCTGCTGAGCTTTTCCAACAGGAATTCAAGTCCCAGACGCCAGAGTCTGTCTCTTGCCCACGAGGCCAGCTGCACTTGGAGTTGCAGAAGTCTAGAAAGCTCTGGAGACTGGTTCAGCAACGCCTCCTCCAGGAAGCCTCCTCCAATCACAGCATTTCCAAAGGGCTCCTGACCGCCGATTCTGTCCTTCGAGGCAACCCCTGCATTGGTTGGGGGTGCTCAGTAGAACTCCAGGTGCTGGTTCGCAGGGATGTTGAACTTGGACTTGTGGGCCTCAAAGAGGTTGCTCAGCTCCTCCAAGTACTTCTGATGCAGCTGGTTCACCTCCTCCTCGGAAGGGTTCGGAATCTGCTGTACTTCGATGGGCTTTCCCACTGCAAGGCACCGACAGGGAACCGCGGGGTCACAGGGACCTGGGTACCCACGCCATCTTCCTGAAGGAAAATATCCCTCCCATCCCTTCCTGCCCTAATATTATTTTTCCGTGACTGAGGATTGAACCTAGGGCCTTGTGCGTGCTGGGCCAGCGCCCTGCCACTTGAGCCGTGCCCCTAGCTCTCAGGCACTGGAGTCCAAGGTGTTAAGGGGACTCTGCGATATATCCACAAGCAGATTTCCCAGTGCGGTGTAATGTCTATGTGTTTTATGTTCTCCCCTTTAATCCTAGGGAGGGCAAACCTGTGTTATTCCCATGACAGGAGAGGAAATGGTGCTCAAAGACATTAAGTAATTCGTTCCAGGTCGGACAAAGCTGTACTGGATTTTGTTATACTTTTGTTTTGTGCCAGAATTGGGGCTTGAATTCAGGGCCAGGGTGCTGGCCCTCAGCTTTTTCACTCGAGGCTGGCACTCTACCATCTGAACCAAGCACTCACTCAGGGCTTTTTGCCAGTTAGTTGGAGATAAGTGTCTCAAGGGCTGTCTACTCGGGCTGGCTTCAAACTACGGTCCTCAGATCTCTGGAGTAGAAGGATGACAAGCATCTTTGCTGCTACTTTGCACACAATGTGAACCTACTTGGCCTCTTCTGGGTCGGATCTAAACTCTCTCTCTCTGACATAGTAAAGACGTCAGGCGGCTTGCCATTCAAACTCCGATATTGTTACCCGAAGGCAGTGTGATCTTTTGGGTGGAACTTAGCTTCTTTGATGGATAAGGGATGGCAGACTCTGCCCGAACGCTTGCTAGGGTGAGCTGGGCCACGGCGTAGAAGGCGGCCAGCGTGGTAGCTGCCACGGAGCAGCCCCCCGACTTCTCCCTCGGAATGAGGCCCCGGCCATCGGGGCTGTCTCGCTCTTCTCGTCTCTCCTACAGCTCGCACCCAGACTGTCTCCTTCCTATTAGGGACACCTGCTTGACCGTGTGCGTCCCTGCCCGAACGCGAGCGGCCAGTGGTCAGGGAGGCGCCCGGCCCCGCGGGGGCCACACCCCCTCGGGGCCCAGAGCCCAGGTTCCCGGTCCCCCTCAGCCCACCCCTCCCAGCCTGGCATCGGGGCTCACCTATGGTGGTGATGGGCTGTCGGAAAGGCATGAAGCCGAAGCTGTACTGGAAGACGCCGCGGCCGTAGAAGAGCGGGAGGGAGATGCTCATGATCTTCTGCAGCCTGTTCTGGGCCCGGCGGAGCCAGGAGCCAGAAGGATTGCTGACCTGCTTAAACAGGTCGTTCTCCCCAAAGGAGAAGATCGGTACCAGAGGCGCCCTGGAGAGACCCAGGAGAGGAGATGTGGGGGGCGCCGGGCCGGACTCCAGCCGGAAGGTCACCTAGCTTCCCGCCGGGGCTCCGCGGCCAGGACGTGGCGAAGGAGAGCGAGCTAGGAGGCCCGGGAAGACCTAGACCCGCCGGCCACCCGGCCTGGTGGAGTCTCGGCCCACACTCCCCGCCTGCACAGGGCGGCCCGGCGGAGGCTCCGCACGCAAAACACCCCAAAACACCCGCGCTCTCCCCCTGGAACGTCCTCCTCTACCTCGGCGGCTCTGACTCCTCGACGGAGCTGCAGCCCCGGCGGGGAGGGGGCTCTGCGGGAGCCCCCACCCCCTCCTCCCAGATTCCACAGGTTCCAGATCTTGTGCCCTCCCAGCTCGTCGGCCCCCAAGTTCCTTCCAGGAAGACTCCCTAAGAAGCTGGGTACGAGCCGGTGGCCAGTGCCGCAGGCCTGTAATTCTGGCTCCTTAGGAGGCCGAGATCTGAGGATTGTGGACCAAAGCCCACCTAGGCAGGACAGTCCCCGAGACTCTCATCAACAATGAAATATCAAAAAAAAGAAAAGAAAAGCAAGCAAGCGGGAAGTGGAGCTGTGGCTCAAGGGGTAGAGCACCAGACTCAAGGAAAAAAATGAGTATGGGACACCAAAACATAGACTCTTCTTTTGGCCATGGGTCTTGAACTCAGAGCCTGGGCGCGGTCCCCGAGCTCTTCAGCTCAAGGCTAGCGCCCCGCCACTGGAGCCGCAGCGCCGCGGCCGGCTTCCTGTGGTTGGCCGAGTCTTAGGCCTTCGCTGCCCCGGCTTTGGAGACCCCGGGAGCTCGGCCTCTTGGTGAGCCAGCATTCCGGGCGCCAACCAGCGGGCCCGGCTCCCACGCTATCCTTGTCATGAGTGGCCTGGGGAATCTCCGCGGACGTGGAATCTGTGGCCGGCCTTGCCGTCTCCAGCGCCGGCTCCCCTCCCCCCCGGCCCCCGGTGCTCCCTCTCCCCCCCCAGCCCCGGTGCTCCCTCTCCCCCCGCCCCGGCCCCCGGTGCTCCCTCTCCCCCCCAGCCCCGGTGCTCCCTCTTCCCCCCCCCCCCCCGCCCCCCGTGCTCCCTCCCCCCCGCCCCCCGTGCTCCCCTCTCCCCCCCCGCCCCGGTGCTCCCTCCCCCCGCCCCCCCCCCCGTGCTCCCTCCCCCCGCGTGCTCCCCACCCGTGCTCCAGGGCCAGCCTGACGAAGCCCTTGCGGTTCCTCAGCAGCAGCCTGCAGGCCCCGGGCCTGGCGTCCAGGACCTCCTGCGCGCCCCCGATGATGATGGTGAGCAGGTTCCCGCCGCCCTTCCTCCGCAGCACGTGAGCGCCGCTGCTCCTGTCGGAGGTGACCAGCCCTGGGGAGAGAGGCCGCTCCGGTGCTGAGACGGCACGGCCGTGGGGGGGAAGGCGCACCCCGCCCCGCCACGCCCGCGCCCCGCTCCCGCCCGCGCCCCGCAGACCCTGCGGCCTCACCGCCCGACATGATGTAGTCCGGAAGAAGGGCACCCGGAACCACAGGTTCAGCATCATGGCGAAGGGGCGGATGCCGGGGAAGAGCGAGGCGAAGCCGTTGCTCTCGGTGCACAGGCTGAGGAAGGCCCCGGCCGCCAGCACGCCGTGCGGGTGGAAGCCGGCCACGTAGTTGCGGGAGGGGTCCAGGTCGGCCGTCTTCACCAGCTGCGCGGGCGGGGTGGGAAGCGAGCCGGTGAGCGGGGCCCGGCCCCCCCCCCCGCGGTTCTGCCGGCCCGGGGCGGGGGGGGGGGGGGGGGGGGGAGGCCGCACGCTCGGCTCTGCCCGCCCGCCTGGGGACCGGGACCCTCGGCCGTCCCTGAGCTCCCTGGGGCGGCGCCCACGCTCAGGCCGGCCGTCCCCGCTACGGGGGGGGGGGGGGGGCGGCTCCGGGGACCCCGCGCAAAGCCACCCCACCCGTGTCTCCAGTCAAGCAGCGCAGAGGCCGAAAGGGGAGCTGAGGAAAAGCGGGAGACCAGGAAGTGGCCGAGCGCTGGCCTTGAGCAAAAAGCAGCCAGGGACGGGGCCCCGGCCCTGAGTTCAAGGCCCAGGGCTGGCCAAAAGAACAAACCTTGCTTGAAAAGTGGGAGACCTTGAGCAAAAGCAGCCAGGGACGGGGCCCAGGCCCTACGATCCAGCCCCGGGACTGACACAAAACAAACAAAAGAAGTTCAGGCCTAAACAGTGCCCGGAATGACCAAGTACCAGGCAGGATGCGATGCGCAAGAATCGAAAGCCACTAGGGCCTCGGGCTCTGGCCCGGCTCCGCGTGAGCGGTGGGCCCTCTGGCCGGGGTGTGCGGAGAGGGCTCCTCACCAGGCCGAGGGGGTCTGCAGACCCGGGGGCTGGCTCCGGGCCCCCTCCCACCCCGTCCTCGGGGCGTGGCGCCTTGGGGCTCTGCACCCCCCCCCCCCGCTGGACCGTGGTTGCCCTCTGTCCACTGTCTTTCCCTGGCCGGGCGCGGGCCTCGTCGGGTCTGCATCGCCGAGGGGCAGCACAGTCTATGAGGCACTGTGCTTGGAGAGGTAGACAAGGGCTCTGCTTGTCAGGAGCTGCCTCTAGGTGAACCGGGGTGAAGGTAGAGGGGTGGGAACTGAGCAAACAAACGCCGCTCTGCAGGGCCGCGCACAGAGCTGAGTCTGCAAAGGTCACTGCCGGAGGCTGCTGCCGTGAGCCAGGGACCAGTTCCTTCCTCCGGCCGCAGGCGTCCCGGGACGCCCCCCGTTCAGTGCCCGGCACTCGGGGGGGCCTCAGCCAGGCAAGCGTCGAGAGGGCCCAGGGGCTGCCCCCCCCTCATTCCTGAGCAGAGGGCTCCCAGGTGGGCCTGTCCATCCCCACAGCCAACGGGCAGGCCCCGGGGTGGCGGCAGCCCTTTCTAGTCTGACTTAGCCTTTGCAGCAAAGTTCTTTCTGCCATCAACACGACTCCTGGAGGATTCTTTTTTTTATTTTTTTTAAGGGACAAAGGATTTATTTTGATTCATTACTTCAAAGGATTCTGTTCTCCATTCCTGAGACCCATGCACTGGACACAACATGACCACGTGGAAAATGGAGCAGAGAATTACCACACCTCCTAGCAGCCAGGAAGGAGGCAGAGGGAGACACTGAAAATGACGGAGAGAAGGGAGGGAGGGGAGGGGAGGGAGAGGGAGGAGGAGGGGAGGAGGAGGGGGAGCAGAAGAGATTCCTGGTAGAGCCTTCAAGGACATGCCCAAAATGACCTGTTTCCTCCACCCAGAAGTCTACAAGTGTTCCACAACTGCCCAGTCCACTGGGGACAAAGTTTTAAAAGCAGGAGTCTACTGGGAATATTACATTATCAAAACACAAAAACAGGAATAGATCCTGGGGGATTCTTGTTGCTGCCTCTGCCCGGCTTCCTGGGGTGTGCGTGCGTGTGCGTGTGTGCGCGTACGCACGCGTGGTGTGCATGCATGCACTGGTACTGGGCCTGGCTCAGCTGTTTGGTTTGGTTTGGTTTGGTTTTTGCTTCTGGCTTTGTGATGGTTACTTGAACATGAGTCTCAAGGACGTTCCTGGCTGGGCTGGCTCTGAATCGCGATCCTCAGATCTCAGCCTCCCGAGTAGCCAGGATGCGCCCAAGCAGCTCTGTATTCTGTCATTGACCTGGACTTGATCCCTGCAACTCGCAGTCCCTGTCCTTCTCCATCCACCAATATCCTCTGGGTTACGGGTGCCTTTGGCAGCAGGGCTGCTCTCTAGAGAACACAGGTGGAGGGACAGCGTCCCCGGGCACCAAACCTCTTCCCCGCGTGCCGCAGAGCATGCACGAGACACAGAAGCGCAGGCGGCGCTGAGACCCTATCCACTCCCTGGAAAGGGCGCGTGCTCGGGACCCCACGTGCTGAGGCTTAAAAACCCGCCACGCTCCATGCACTGAACGTTGGCAAATATACTTCCACGCTCCGCTCAGGAGAGGGGGGCTTTGTACTTCTGAAAACAAAAGCAAAAGGCAATGTGACAATGTCTGTCACAACCACGAGAAAGAAGAGAATTTGCCTTTTACCCCAGTAACTCCTTGGCTGAAATTTTGCTCTACAGAATTGCTCACATTTGGGCTGGGGATATAGCCTAGTGGTAGAGTGCCTGCCTCGATACACGAGGCCCTAGGTTCGATTCCCCAGCACCACATATACGGAAAACGGCCAGAAGCGGCGCTGTGGCTCAAGTGGCAGAGTGCTAGCCTTGAGCGGGAAGAAGCCAGGGACAGTGCTCAGGCCCTGAGTTCAAGCCCAGGACTGGCAAAAAAAAAAAAAAAAGAATATCTCACATTTGAGCAGAGTCACATCTGTGCCCCTAGCAGGAATATTGTTTCATAGTAATATCAGAAATTGGGCATCTGCTCAAATATCCAACAAGACCTTGTCGAGGCTGATTGGGACCTTGTCACCTTGTCGCGGTAGGGTGGGAAGCCACGCCTCCGGTCCTGGGAGGGGACGATGAGGAGGGAGGGAGGGAGGGAGGGAGGGAGGGAGGGAGGGAGGGAGGGAGGGAGGGAAGGAAGGAATAAATAAAGGAAGGAGCCCAAGAGAAGGGGGGGGATGGAGGGGAGACCGTAGCTACCTAGGAAAACCCTGAGGCCAGTTTGTGGAACCAGGCAGATCCAGGCTCAGCCAAGTCGCTAGGCTCTAGAGTTTGCTTTTAAAAATACTGGTTTTGTTTATATACCATAAAATATTTTAAGCAGACAGTTCAGTGCATTTTGTAAACATCGTGCAACCATTATCATTCCGCTCAGGGCATCGCATCTCTCCAGAAAGAAACGCATACCTACACAGACATGGAGGGACGAAGGGTGAACAACGCAGCAGTGGCACTCACTAGACATTATGTTGGAGCCCCTTGGCGACTTCCGGCCAAAGGTTTAGAGTCACAACTGAGTGATCTCAGGGCCCACTTTCTCAGGGCTGTCTTCTACAGGGAGGAGGCTACCGCGTCGTTCAGTATCATCGTGACACCCCCATGTTCTTTGCTTTGGATTCTTGGCAGATGTTTGCAACATAAACGTAATTCTTTCTGTTGCAGCTGGAAAGCGTGCTAATAAGGCTAAGCCAAGCCGAGTAGACAGAGAGCCCTGGGGAGCACAGCGCTATGACCCAGCCGGGGTCACTCCTGGGCACCCCGCCCCCCCGGAGCGTCACAAGCCGGCCGGACGCCGCAAAGACTTGCATATCCGTGTCCACTGCTGCGCTAGCCACAGAGCCAAGTTGTGGAAACAGACCAAATGCCCAACAATAATGAGTGGGTCGAGATGCGGCACGTATATACAATGGAATTTTACTCACCCATTAGAGAAAATAATATTGTGTCATTTTCAAGAAAGTGAATGGACCTAGAACAAACCAAGTAAGGCAAGCCAAGCTCAGAGAGACCAACGGCATGTTTTCTCTCATATGTGGAAGCTATATCTAAAATACAGATGGACACGACAACCTATACAGGGCTCCGTGCATTTACACACAGACTAAAGGAGGATACACCTAGGGAAGGAGCCCACAGTCATAACTCTTTGGAGAAACTCCTCTGAACAGCTAAAATACTATCTATCAAGACAAACTCCAAGCGATAGCATGGTTTTTGGGGGGAGGGGGCCAAGAGGGGGCACAGGATTGGGAGGAGGAAGGGCACACATGTAGTCGTTGTATTCAATATACACTACAGAAAAAAATGAACTATGCAATTTGTGGGCGGGGATGGGAGGTGGAAATGGGGGAAGAAAAGGAAGGGATGACATTGTCCAAGAGATCCTGTACTCATTACCTGACTTATGGAATTATAATCCTTTTGTACAACTTCTTAATAATAACAGCAACAAATAATACAAGTTAAATTAAAAAGAGAGAGAACGGGTTAACCACTATAAACATGAATGGAAAACTTTGACCTGCCAGTCAGCATAACCCAAGGTGAGTCGAAAGGCTATCGACCAGTGAACTTACATAGAAGTTGGACGTGTTCCCTTTCACACACGGTACCTGTCCACCCCCCCCCCCCCCGTCTGCGCACATGGTCCAGCGTGCACAAGGCCCCAGGTCTGGTGTCTGGGGTGTATGCGTGAATTTCCACTGGAACCGCCCAAGGAGATGGGTCATCTGGCAAAGCCACGTTCTCTCTGCAGCCCTTTCTGCAGGGGCTCCCTGATGAAGCAACCCTCCATGCTGAGGAGGCCTCGTGACCCATCCTTCCCGAGGTGCCACTTTCAACCCAAGACCCCCCTCGGCGCCCAGACCAGAGCCACCCGCGCCGCGCCGGTCCTGTGTCCACGCGTGCCCGTGCTCTCTCTCGTCCCGGGGTGCCCCACAGGCCCGGGCCCGCGTCCCAGGGGCCCCTCAGGACCCACCAAGCACCAAGGCTGCGGGCTGGTGGAGCTCCCCGTGGCCCAGAGGCCAGCTGCGGTAGCAGCTTCCTCACGCGGGCAAGGACGCCGAGGTCTGAGGGGTTCATCAGAGGCTGGGGTGCGAGCTCTACCGTTCCCTGCAGACAGCGTTAGAGCCAGGGGCCTCTCCCCCAGACGGGACTAACTCTGGAACTTTCTAGTCAAGTGAGTCCAGCCCAGCTCCAGGCTCTCCCCCCGGGGGAAAAGCGGTTCCGCCAGCCGCCGGCTCTGGGGACTCCAGGACGGCTCAGGGAGGGCCTTCGAGGCCTGTTCGCCCCTCCACGGGGAAGCTAACTGTTCACGCTCACATGCCCGGGCTCGATGCGTTTACTCACAACCCGGCCGACGGGGGCGTGCTTAGGGGAGGAATCCAAAGACATCAATAACTCCTCTGAACAACTGACGTTTACAGAAATGAACACCAGGCCCGGCACTGGTAGCTACTGTCTGAAATCCTTGCTACTCAGGAGGCTGAGATTTGAAGATAATAGTTCAAAGCCAGCCTAGGCAGGGAAACGTGTGAGACTCTTATCTCCAATGACCCACTGAAGAAACCGGAAGTGAGCTGTGGCTCAAGTGGTAAAGCACTAGTCTTCACATAGGCAATGCCAGGCTCTGAGTTCGAGACCCAGGATTGGTATTCACGCACCTGCACGTGCACACGAGTGCATGCACACGCGAGCGCACACACACACACAAATTCCAAGAAATGGAAACATGTTGGGGGGGGCAAGGAGGGGCACAAGAATGGAGGGGAGAAGGGTGAGTAAATACAGTCTTTGTATCCAATGCACACTATGAAAGCATGAACTATGCAACTTGTGGGTAGGGACCGGAGGAGGAATATGGGGAAACGCAGGAAAGGTGACGCTGTCAGGAAGCATTGTACCCTCCTCTGACATAGGGGATCATAACCCCTTCATACGACTGCTCAGTAATAACAACAACATTAAGAAAATTATTCCCAGCAAGCAGGGGTTGACGCATATTTCTGGTGCTGGGTTTGGGAAGGTTCAGGCTGTTGGCCGTGTAGATGTGTGCACAAGTGCGTGCACATTTGTAGGCAGGGGCTGGGGACCCTCCCTGCCTCGGAATCACAGCAAGTGCATGAGTGGATGGAGAGGCTGGACATTCTCCCTGGCCTCCGCCATAACTCTGCCAGGCTTTGGCTTCCCCAGCTTCTCCTTAACCTCCCACCCGCCACTGCCCTGGGGTCATTTGACAGATACCCATGATGTCCAGGGGCACATCCCCTCAATTCTGCCTTTCCACCCGCATCCTAAACATCTTGAAGCCAAGATGCAGCTTGCAATTCGAGTTGCAAGAGTTTTGTTTGGTCATACATAAAATACCATGTGGCTCATCACTGCAGATGTGGACAGCTGTGTGGCTCGTCACTGCAGATGTGGACTGCTCTGTGGCTCGTCACTGCAGATGTGGACTGCTGTGTGGCTCGTCACTGCAGATGTGGACTGCTGTGTGGCTCGTCACTGCAGATGTGGGCTGCTGTGTGGCTCGTCACTGCAGATGTGGACTGCTCTGTGGCTCGTCACTGCAGATGTGGACAGCTGTGTGGCTCGTCACTGCAGATGTGGACAGCTGTGTGGCTCGTCACTGCAGATGTGGGCTGCTGTGTGGCTCGTCACTGCAGATGTGGGCTGCTGTGTGGCTCGTCACTGCAGATGTGGGCTGCTGTGTGGCTCGTCACTGCAGATGTGGGCTGCTGTGTGGCTCGTCACTGCAGATGTGGACAGCTGTGTGGCTCGTCACACCAGATGTGGACTGCTGTGTGGCTCGTCACTGCAGATGTGGGCTGCTGTGTGGCTCGTCACTGCAGATGTGGACTGCTCTGTGGCTCGTCACTGCAGATGTGGACAGCTGTGTGGCTCGTCACTGCAGATGTGGACAGCTGTGTGGCTCGTCACTGCAGATGTGGGCTGCTGTGTGGCTCGTCACTGCAGATGTGGGCTGCTGTGTGGCTCGTCACTGCAGATGTGGGCTGCTGTGTGGCTCGTCACTGCAGATGTGGGCTGCTGTGTGGCTCGTCACTGCAGATGTGGACAGCTGTGTGGCTCGTCACACCAGATGTGGACTGCTGTGTGGCTCGTCACTGCAGATGTGGGCTGCTGTGTGGCTCGTCACTGCAGATGTGGGCTGCTGTGTGGCTCGTCACTGCAGATGTGGACTGCTCTGTGGCTCGTCACTGCAGATGTGGGCTGCTGTGTGGCTCGTCACTGCAGATGTGGACTGCTGTGTGGCTCGTCACTGCAGATGTGGGCTGCTGTGTGGCTCGTCACTGCAGATGTGGACAGCTGTGTGGCTCGTCACTGCAGATGTGGACTGCTGTGTGGCTCGTCACTGCAGATGTGGGCTGCTCTGTGGCTCGTCACTACAGATGTGGACTGCTGTGTGGCTCGTCACTGCAGATGTGGGCTGCTGTGTGGCTCGTCACTGCAGATGTGGACAGCTGTGTGGCTCGTCACTGCAGATGTGGACTGCTGTGTGGCTCGTCACTGCAGATGTGGGCTGCTCTGTGGCTCGTCACTGCAGATGTGGACTGCTGTGTGGCTCGTCACTGCAGATGTGGACTGCTGTGTGGCTCGTCACTGCAGATGTGGGCTGCTGTGTGGCTCGTCACTGCAGATGTGGGCTTCTCTGTGGCTCATCACTGCAGATGTGGGCTGCTGTGTGGCTTGTCACTGCAGATGTGGGCTGCTGTGTGGCTCGTCACTGCAGATGTGGACTGCTGTGTGGCTCGTCACTGCAGATGTGGGCTGCTCTGTGGCTCATCACTGCAGATGTGGACTGCTGTGTGGCTCGTCACTGCAGATGTGGACAGCTGTGTGGCTCGTCACTGCAGATGTGGACTGCAGTGTGGCTTATCACTGCAGATGTGGACTGCTGTGTGGCTCGTCACTGCAGATGTGGACTGCAGTGTGGCTTATCACTGCAGATGTGGACAGCTGTGTGGCTCGTCACTGCAGATGTGGGCTGCTCTGTGGCTCGTCACTGCAGATGTGGACTGCTGTGTGGCTCATCACTGCAGATGTGGGCTGCTCTGTGGCTCGTCACTGCAGATGTGGGCTGCTCTGTGGCTCGTCACTGCAGATGTGGACTGCTGTGTGGCTCATCACTGCAGATGTGGGCTGCTCTGTGGCTCATCACTACAGATGTGGACTGCTGTGTGGCTTGTCACTGCAGATGTGGACAGCTGTGTGGCTCATCACTACAGATGTGGACTGCTGTGTGGCTTGTCACTGCAGATGTGGGCTGCTGTGTGGCTCATTGCTGCAGAGGTGTGGACTCCATGAAACGCAGCCTGTGTGGGGCCCTGGCACTGGAGAGAGTGCCAGAGGGGAGAACTTTCTCAGCACCTACTCTATGCCCATGTCATGCAATCACCAGCTCACACTGCTACTTATTGGTACCAGTGTTCCCTGCTTAGAAATGAGTAAACGGAGTCACAGGCTCATTAACTTGTTCCATCTCCTGCAGCTAAGAAAGAGCCAGAGCCAAATTCTGAGCCCAAACATCCATGCTGTGCATGTGTAATTGCTTTTGCCATCCCACAAGAACCCCCCTCCCCTTTTTTGTCAGTTGTAGGGCTTGAAGTCAGGGCCTGGGTGCTGTCCCTGAGTGTTTTTGCTCAAGGCTATTATTGTACCACTTTGAGCCACAGCACCACTTCTGGTTTTCTGGTGGTTAATTGGAAAGAAGAATCTTATGGACTTTCCCGCTGGGGCTGGCTTTAAATGGTGATCCTCAGATCTCAGCCTCCTGAGTACCTAGGATTACAGGCGTGAACCACCAATGCCTGGCGTCAAGCCTCTCTTTGAGCCAAGCACTCTTGCCACTAGGCCATATTCCCAGCCCGTCTCTGTTTGAAAGGTGACCGAGAACGGTGGAGTGGCATGCACTCCAGAGCTCGTGCCTGGACGGCCAGGACAAAGGAGGAAGAGAGGCAGGTAACGGGTGTAGAGGGACAAAAGGGTTGGATCTAAGAAGCAGGATGGATGGCAGGGGTGTTGGAGGAAATGCAGAAAGAGAGAGGATTATGGTCAGGATTGAGCTAGAGGACAAGTCCCAGAACTAGAGGGAGGAGTCCCAGGCTCAGGGGCACTGGTTTGTACTTTCTGCCCTCTTAATGGAAGCAGGGAGAGGGTGGTGCTGGCACTGAGGGGTAGATGCTGGGGACGGGAAAGTCCCGTAACTAAGGATTGTCTGGTTCTAAATGCCAATGCCAAAGCCCGGGCTGAGGAGCCTCGTGCAGAACTTCCGAGCTGCGGAGGGCAGGGCCGGGACTGGGGAGGGAAGAGACGCGCTGTCCCACGCACGCGGTGGGTGATTTTTCCTGGCGCTGGAGCCTGGACACAGAACCCGGTCCCTCCCCAGGCCTTGACCTGTGGAGGCTGCGTGTGCCCGGCTGATGAAACTCTCCTGGGAACACCCGGCACCTGGGCTGGTCTCTGGCGTGAGGGAGGAACTGGTCTCCTCACCTTGCAAATACACTCTCCACCATTAGCGTTTCCTCTCAGAGGCTGGCTGACAGCGTGAATTTACAGAGCTCCAGGGTAAGGTGTCCTCATGTTGCTTGACATTTCATCAGTGGGAGACAGCTCACAAAAATCCCAGCGGCAGCCACGCGCCACCGTGGCCAAGCAGTGCTGGGGGCTCACGCCCGTCATCCTAGCTACTCAGGAGGCTGAGATCCCAGGGTCACGGTGTGAAGCCGGCCCAGGCGGACAAACACGAGATTCTTGTCTCCAATGACCTATCAAAGCGCTGGGAGTGGAGGTGCCGTTCTCGTGACTGGATGCCAGTCGAGAAGTGAGGGCTTAAAGCCTGGAGGCCAAGCCCCAGGACCAGCACGAGAAGGAAAAAGAAAAATCTCAGTAACTAGGAATAGACACTGGGCAACCTGTGGAGCACCACCCGCACCTAAAAGCTGAGCAGAGATCCCAGCGGAGCCGGGGCGTTCTGCCCTCTGCTTCGCCCGCCCGAGGTTCCCGCAGGGTTTGCACTGGCAAGGTGGGCCGGAGGCCGGGGTCCGTCCTCGGAGGCCCACGGGAGCCCAGCGGGAGCCTGTGGCCTGTCTGTGGCAAGCGCCTGGTCCTAGGGCAGGCGTGGTAAATCGCACACTGCCCTCTGCTGGCCATTTCCCAGTACTGCGCACCCTTGGTTTGAAAGGAAGGACCCTTTTGACGTGGCGCGGGCAGCAGGCGGGGCGCCTGGGGTTCCCGCCTCCCTCCTCAGGAGGGTGAGGTCTGAGGAGGGTCCCTGCCCGAAGCCCGCCCCGGCAGGAACGTCTCCATGAGACGCTTATCTCCAACTAACCACTCAAACACTGGAAACGCAACGGTGACTCGGCGTGGCAGAGTGCTAAAGAGCTCAGGGACCGTGCCCAGGCCCTAAGTTCAAGCCCCATGATCAGCCCCCGCCCCCCCAAAAAAGAGGAGTATGCAGTGCCCAGGCTGAGAATTCATCTTCTAGAATCCTCTCTCCAGGGGGCGGGGTTGGAGCTATTTCCTATCACCTTGCAGCCTGGGCAGCAGAAGTACTCTGCGTGTTGTCCTTTGTGACCCCCCCCCCCCCCGGCTGCCCAGAAGACCCTCCCCGGGCCAGTGTGCGGGCGTGCCCCCCTCAGCTGTGATCTGGAACATCTCTCTGGCTCAAAGCTCTGGTGAGGTGGGACTTCAGCTCCCCATGTGTGAGGCCAAGGCAGAGCCAGCACCGGGAGCGCTTCATGGGAGGCCAGGACCTGCTGGGGGGTTCCTCTGGTTTGGTTGGAATCTGAGCTGCTTGAAACCTCTCCAGGCTCCAGGTCACCCTTGCCCAGAGACGCCGACCTCACCGCCCAGAAGACAGAGGCCCCAGGAGGAGGAGAGGGCTGTGCAGACCGGAGCAAAGCTCGGAGTCCGGGGCGGGGAGGGGCGGGGAGCTACCCTTGACCTGGCAGGGCGGCCTGGGCGGGGCCCCCGTGGGGACCCCCAGCTGGGCCCTCTGCTCCCGTCCACACGAGCCCTTTGCCCCGGCGGCCCCGCCCTCCGGGTGCTAGCCTCCCCCCCTTATCTCCCGCGCTCCCCGTCCCGGGGGCCACTGCTCTCAGAGAAGAACTCGGCAGGGTTCCCGACTTGAGGGTGAGTCCTCGTGACTCAGGCAAGTCTCACCGCAGGGGACTGACACCCGCACCACCCCTTGGCTCAACTGGGGATCCAATTCCTGGAGGGCAGGAAGTGGGGGGCTGCCCCGCCAGGCAGGGGTGAAGGTCAGGCTGCTCAGAGTCCCCTCAAACCACAGCCGCGCCCCGGCCTCGCTCCTCCCCGAAGCTGCGTCTCCCGGGTCGGGGTGTGGTGTCCCCTCTGTTTCCTAGACGAGCAAAGGGAGGCCCCGGAGGCTGCGGAACTCGCCCCAGCCCACACCGCTGACGCGCGGTGCACCGGAGGCTGGGGTGCGGCTCCGCGTCGGCCTTCACTGCTGGCAGAGGGGGGCCGCGGACCCTGCCCGGCCCCCTGTGCTCCGGCTGCCCCCCCCCACCTAGCCCAGCTGGGCGGGGTCTGTCTGGATTCGGGGGGAGGAGCCCCCCACCATCCTTCAGGCCCAGGACGAGCGTGCAGAGGTACGGTGCACCGGAGAGCCAGAGACGCGCGTGTCGAGTACAAGTTCTTGGTGCGGCCACTAATCTGGGGGAAACGGAGGCCAAGGGCAGAGCAGAGCCTTTCCCAAGGCCCCTCAGCCGGCCAACCCCGGGGTGGGATCCAGCCCGAAGGCCGGAAACCTCAGCCCCCGCTCCCCAGGGCCCCTGCGGTCGACGCCTACGACGGCGCGAAACACTCACGCGAGCGAGAGAGCGCGCGGCGGGACGCCGGCTGGGCCGCCTCCCCCCTCGGGCCTCGGTGTCGCCGACGAGCGCGACCTGGAGCCGTCACTCATCCCCCAGCCCCGCACCTGGTCCCCGCAGCGGGGCTCTTACGCCACGGCGGGCACCCGCGGCTCGCGCCTGCCACCCCAGCCGCACGCAAGGCTAAGATCTGACGATCCCAGTTCGAGACCAGCTGAGGCCGGAAAGTCTGTGACCCCTTATCTCCAATGAACCACCCCACAGCCAAGAGCGGCTCAGGCGGGAGAGGGCTCGCTCAGGACTGTGTCTGAGCCCCGGGGCTCGCACACGCACGCCGACACGCACACGTGCACGCACGCCATGCGTACGGCACGCTAACGACACGCCCTCCGGAGCTCCTCCAGACGCTCCCCAACCCCCGCTCCCTGGAGGTGCAAAGCCACCCGCTGAGACAAGCTGGACGGGGGGGGGGGGGGGGGGGGAGGGGGGCCCCCCCGGCGCCCGGCCCGCCCCCTGCTTCCGTGGGCGGCGCCGAGGGGCTGTACTCACGGAGGCCGGGAAGTAGTTCTTCATGTGGGTCCATATCCTCCAGCGCCGGAAGGTCTCCACGCGCCGGCCCCCCTGGCGCGGCTTGTCCCAGTCCACATACAGCCAGGCGGCGTACAGGACGGACACGAGCCAGAACCTCGAGAACAGGAGGCCCAGGAAGACGGCGATGCAGACGGGGCCTGCGGGGCAAGCGGCAGTCAGGGCGCGAGGACCCGGCGGGGAGCGGGCATCTTCCCCCTGCCTTCCGCCCGGGGTGACGCGCGGCCTCAGAGCCCCCCCCCCCCGCCCACCCACGGCACACCGGGGCACCGGGCCGCCTGCCCCCCGCCCGCCCCCCGCCCGCCCACGGCACACCGGGGCACCGGGCCGCCTGCCCCCCGCCTGCCCCCCGCCCGCCCCCGCCCGCCCCCGCCCACCCACGGCACACCGGGGCGCCGGGCCGCCTGCCCCCCGCCCGCCCCCCGCCCGCCCACGGCACACCGGGGCGCCGGGCCGCCTGCCCCCCGCCCGCCCCCCGCCCGCCCACGGCACACCGGGGCACCCGGCCGCCTGCCCCCCGCCTGCCCCCCGCCCGCCCCCGCCCGCCCCCCGCCCGCCCACGGCACACCGGGGCGCCGGGCCGCCTGCCCCCCGCCCGCCCCCCGCCCGCCCACGGCACACCGGGGCACCCGGCCGCCTGCCCCCCGCCCGCCCCCCGCCCACCCACAGCACACCGGGGCACCGGGCCGCCTGCCCCCCGCCCGCCCCCCGCCCGCCCACGGCACACCGGGGCACCGGGCCGCCTGCCCCCCGCCTGCCCCCCGCCCCGCCCCCGCCCACCCACGGCACACCGGGGCACCGGGCCGCCTGCCCCCCGCCCGCCCCCCGCCCGCCCCCGCCCGGCCCCCGCCCGCCCCCCGCCCACCCACGGCACACCGGGGCACCCGGCCGCCTGCCCCCCGCCTGCCCCCGCCTGCCCCCCGCCCCGCCCCCGCCCCATCTCCTCGCCCCCAGCGGCTCAAAACATGCAGCCGAGCCAGCACCCGTGGCTCACCAGCTACTCGGAGCCAGATCTCAGGACCACGGTTCAAAGCCAGCTGTCCCTGAGATTCTTATTTCCAATTAAGCACCCCCAGACCCAGACCCAGACCCAGACCCAGACACACACACACACACACACACACACACACACACGAAAAACAGAAGTGGAGCGGAGCACTAGCTTGAGCAAAGTAGCTCAGGGACCTAGGCCCTGAGCTCAAGCTCCACAGAAATGGCACCAAAAAATAATAAAATAAGATAAATGCAAGCAGATTGGACTGTTTGTTTTCCCTTGTTGAGGGTCCCAGAGAACTGGCATCAGGCCCCCCAGAGCTGCCCTTTGCCCTCCTTCTTTTGATCTCCTTACCGACCCGGTGTTCCTACACCCCCCCCCACCCCCACCCCCGCTACTTCCTGCTCCTCCATCGCCCCTTGCTGAAGTGGGGGGAGAAGACCAGGGCACCCCGTCTCTCCTTCAGGCACGGCAGGCCGAGGACCAGCAGCAGTGTGGAGTTCTATTGTTCTGCTATAAGCCAATCCTATTTCATATGAGGGGCTGTGGGGCCAGCCCTAACCCGGTGCCGATCGAGCACCGTTCTCCAAGAATATCGGCTCCCCGACTCCTTCCACTCAACCCCAAGCTTTTGGGGGGATGGGGTGGGGGATGGGGGCCTCACGTAGCTCTGCGCCCTGCCGCCCAGCCACGCTCCAACCCCTGCACGTGTGTAATGAACGCAGGCCAGCTTCCCGTAGCATGGGCTGTCACGGAGGACTTCCTGGGAGAGGGGACTTCCGGCCTAGCTGGAAAAGCAAAGCCCCAGCAGGCAAAGGGTGTAGACCGGAGCCCAAATTATTCTCTCTGCATAGAGCACCTACTGTGAGCCCGGTGCTTGCTAGTGGTCCCAGCCTCGAACAACAGACAAAGATTTCCCTTTGTGAAGTCAACTTTCCGGAGTGCATTTGGGTTCTTTGAGCTTGTGTTTCATTTTTATTTTTCCTATCTTATAGAACTGGGTTTTAAACTCAGAGCCTCATCTCGGCTAGGCAAGAGCCTGATCACTTAAACCACATCTCAAGACCTAAAAAAGATGATTTCCTTCTAGTAAAACCTTCTGAAAGTAAAGTTTGCCACCCTAGCCGTTGTGTGAGTGAGTGAGGGGTACTGGGGCCTGAACTCCAGGCCGCACACTCTCTCCGCTGACCCTCTACCCCCGGAGCCACACCCCCACGCCTGGCTCTCTGCGGTTCACTGGAAAGAAGGCTCTCACTGACCGGCCTCTCACTGGCCTGCCCTGGCTGGCTCTCGGCAAGGTGGAGACGGGATGCCAGAGGGCAAAGATGGAAGGGAGGCTGACTGACGTTTCATTGGTGTATATTTTACCTGTGAAACTTGAGCCAGTACCCAGCTACTCAGGAGGCAGACACCAGGGGGAGATCGCGACTCCAGACCGAATCGGGAGAAAAGCTAGCAAAACACCGTCTCAACCAGCAACAGCCGGGCTTGGTGGCACATACCCACCATCCCACTGGTTGTGGTGATGCGCAACAGTAATTCCAGTACTTAAGAGGCGAAGGCGGGAAGACCGAGTCTGAGGTCCGCCTGGCTACACAGCAGGATAGTATCTCAAAAAACAAAAAGTCAGTAATCAGAAATTGAGAATGAATGGACAATGAGGAAATAGAGGGATCAAGAATTTTAATTAGGGGCTGGGGATATAGCCTAGTGGCAAGAGTGCCTGCCTCGGATACACGAGGCCCTAGGTTCGATTCCCCAGCACCACATATACAGAAAACGGCCAGAAGTGGCGCTGTGGCTCAAGTGGCAGAGTGCTAGCCTAGAGCAAAAAGAAGCCAGGGACAGTGCTCAGGCCCTGAGTCCAAGCCCCAGGACTGGCCAAAAAAAAAAAAAAAGAATTGTAATTAGAAATTGCATTTGGACATATATAATGGAATCTGATGATAGTGGCTTACAAAAAGAAGGAAAGAGAGAGAGAGAGAAAGAGAGAAAGGATAAAACCCCAGCTAATACTCTTTCCTTGGGAAAAACCAAAAGTGTGTGCTTTCAGGAAAGCAGCTCTAGAGAAGACAGTCGGTGGTGATCACACAGAGGGTGAAGTTATAGGGCGTCTTTTATTTTGAAAATACTATAAAAAGTAGGTACTGCTTTTGCAGTTAAAAATAAACGTCAGACTTAATGAGACAATAACCTCTCTGCACATTCATCTTTATAAAACAGTGTATTTTTTAAGCTTGTGCTGAGAAAAGTGTAAAAAGTAGAATAGACACTATAAAGTTCTCCTGACTTCTTTTCATTGTGAATTACGGAATATACTGAACAAAAGAAAAAAAATCCAAAGTTGTGAATTATTATTTTATAAGAAGTATGTGACATTTCACAAATAATAATGATTTAATATACCAAACTATTACTGTATACTTTAACATCAAAAATAAATTTTTGAATGCAGGAAAATATTATTAGGAAAAAAAAAACCATGCAGATACCATATCCATTTTATCCACAAATATTTCAGCATGTATTCCTAAAGTATGTGGTCATTTAAAATATGTGCAGTCACGGTTCAATTTTTTAAATTTTACAAGTTTGCACTTTCTTGGGGCTGGGAATATGGCCTAGTGGCAAGAGTGCCTGCCTCATATACATGAGGCCCTGGGTTCGATTCCCCAGCACCACATATGCAGAAAATGGCCAGAAGTGGCGCTGTGGCTCAGGTGGCAGAGTGCTAGCCTAGAGCAAAAAGAAGCCAGGGACAGTGCTCAGGCCCTGAGTCCAAGCCCAGGACTGGCCAAAAAAAAAAAAAAAAAAAGTTAGCACCTTCTTAATACCATTAAATGTCCAGCCATTTCTCCAATTTTTTTTTTTGTCTCACAATTGTTTAATCCCTTCTCCCATTTGTTAAAATGAGGGTTGAAATAAAGTCCTATATATTGCAAAAAAAAAAAAAAAAAAAAAAAAACCAAACTCGAAAAAGCTGAGCGCCGGGGCTCATCCTGTAATCCTAGGAGCTCAGGAAGCTGAGCCGTGAGGATGGGGGTTTGAAGCCAGCCCAGGCAGAAAGCCCAGTGGACTCTGCTCTCCAGCGAACCAGCACAGAGCAGAGCGTGGAGGCGTGGCGCCAGTAGGAAGGTGTCAGGTAGTGAAGCCAAGCGAGAGCATGCGGCCCTGACTTCTAACCCCAGTGCTGGCACGCGTGCGTGCGTGCTTGTGTGTGTGCGTGCGCGTGCGTGCACTCACCCACGTAGGTACACATACACACACACACACACACAGAGAACAAAATAAATTAAACAGAAGAAAAGAAAGCAGAGGGTTTTTTACCCTTGACCAGGACAATCCCTATCCCCCCGCCCCCCACTGTCACTCCTGTAGGCACGCAGATCCAGGCCGGGTTGTGTAAGAAGTGCAACACCTTCTGTCCTATGTTTTTATAACCCTGCGGGGAGCAAGCTTAACCCCTTACTTTGCAAAGGCCCTGGAAAGGTATGTAGATTGCCTACGGTCATACAGCAAGGGCAGGGAGGACGTGAGATTCAGGTCCTACTGATCGGGCCCCATCATCCCCAACATCCATTCATTCGTCAGGCTCGGGCTCTGACTTCTCTGGGACCCAGAGCTGCAGGCACGGGCCCCCGTTTCCCCACGCGAGGGGCGTGCGCTGTGGAGAGAGGAAAGCAAACACACTGCTAGCAGTCAAGGAGCCCACGTGGAAAGCCTGGCGTCCCGAGCCTCGGGTGACATCCTAGTTGACTTTTCCAGCCGCTCTATTTGCAGTTCGCAAAATGCATGAGTCAGCTGCTCGGTGTGCGCTCCCCACCCTTCACCCCACCCCTGCGGTGTCCCCAGTGGACACCCCGAGTGTCCGTCCTTCACCCCACCCCTGCGGTGTTCCCAGTGGACACCCCGAGTGTCCACCCTTCACCCCACCCCTGCGGTGTCCCCAGTGGACACCCCGACTGTCCACCCTTCACCCCACCCCTGCGGTGTCCCCAGTGGACACCCCAAGTGTCCACCCTTTACCCCACCCCTGCGGTGTTCCCAGTGGACACCCCGACTGTCCACCCTTCACCCCACCCCTGCGGTGTCCCCAGTGGACACCCCGAGTGTCCGTCCTTCACCCCGCCCCTGCGGTGTCCCCAGTGGACACCCCGACTGTCCACCCTTCACCCCACCCCTGCGGTGTCCCCAGTGGACACCCCGAGTGTCTGTCCTTCACCCCACCCCTGCGGTGTCCCCAGTGGACACCCCGACTGTCCACCCTTCACCCCACCCCTGCGGTGTCCCCAGTGGACACCCCAAGTGTCCGTCCCTCACCCCACCCCTGCGGTGTCCCCAGTGGACACCCCGACTGTCTACCCTTCACCCCACCCCTGCGGTGTTCCCAGTGGACACCCCGACTGTCCACCCTTCACCCCACCCCTGCGGTGTCCCCAGTGGACACCCCGAGTGTCCGTTCTCCCCGAGTCCTGCGTTGATGGGCTCCTGCAGCCTCTGCCCGGCCTCTCTGCCCCAGTGCTCCTCAGGTCCCACAGCCCCTCGGGATCTCCCGCCCGGACCTCGCCCCTCGTCCCCTGGGCCATCGCTTCCGGGGGCCCGGGTTCAGCCGTGCCCGGGCAAGGCCTGGTGCCCACCCAGCATCCTCCCCTGTCACGCCAACTCCCAAGGGCCCGTCTCCTCGACACCTCCCGAGCCTAGGCCTCTCTGTCCACCCCTGCCGGCCTGGCAAGTCTTTTGTGGCCTTGTGGCTCAGGAGGTAAGTTGGAAGACATTACATGAGGACCTCCACCGCCATTTAAGACAGAACCTTTCCAAAATGGAAACCCAAGTTTAGGCCAGGTGTGGGTGGCGCAGGCCTTTTCATCGCGGCGCTTGGGGAAGTCGGGGCAGAAGAACCTGAAGTTCGAGGCCAACCTAGGTTACATAGTGAGACTTCGCCTCAAGAAACAAAACAATATGCCACACACGTATTCTTAGCTACAAACATTCCCTCTGTTGGATTTGGTCCCGACACCTTAAACTGGTGACCTCTGACCTAGGCCGTGACTGCTCCTCCCTTTTCCTGCCGCCTACCCATACCTCAAGACACAGCAACCTGACACTGGTGACCCTGATCTAGGCTGTGACTGCTCCTCCCTTGCCCTGCCGCCTACCCATACCCCAAGACACAGCAGACTCTGGGGAACCTTTGCCCCACAGGCTGGACCTTGTTACTCCATTCCCTAAAGGCCCAGATGCTCCTTTGCCCTTAGGATAAAGGGGAAAGGTGGATACTCCTGCTCCTGGCACACGTGAGCCCAGACCTCTTTTCTGGGCGGTTCTCTGTTTGTTCTGGGCTGCTTTGCACCTGTGCTACTTACTCCTGTCTTTTCCAGGCTTCTGGGACAATGAGCCAGGCAGGTGTCAGAGTGTCCAGTGGTGGGAGACGCGGCTGACTACGCTGGCCGCCCTCAGAGGTCACAGGAAGCAGGGTGAGCACCATGTCCCTGCTCCTTACACCCACCCGATGGGGCCCACACTCCCTCCCTCTTCCTCCTGGCCGATGGAGGAGTCTGGGACTGCTGACTGGCAGCCTGGGCCTCTATGTCTTTTTCCTACCGTATAACAAAGATGACTAGGGGAACTGAAAATGGTTACCAAACCTAGGACAGAAATACAGGCGGAGCTGCGGGGTACTGGGGCAGGGTCCTGGAGAGCCTGACTTGCAGGGGTAAACTCCTTAGCTGCGCTCCCACGAGGGTATTCTTCCTGTGATCCACAGGTTGATGGCCTCCAGCCTCTGTGCCCAGGCTGGCCCCAGCCCATGGTGGCTTTCTTTTCCTAGCCTGGGGCCTTCAGATGCTCCATCTCTCTTCCTCCCTCCCTCCCTCCCTCCCTCCCTCCCTCCCTCCCTCCCTCCCTCCCTCCCTTCCTTCCTTCCTATCTTTCTTTCTTCCTTCCTTCCTCTTTCTTTCCTTCTTTCCTTCCCTCCTTCCCTCCCTCCCTCCCTCCCTCCCTCCCTCCCTCCCTCCCTCCCTCCCTCCCTTCCTTTCTTCTTTCTTTCTTTCTTGCCAGTCCTGGGCCTTGGACTCAGGGCCTGAGCACTGTCCCTGGCTTCTTTTTGCTCAAGGCTAGCACTCTGCCACTTGAGCCACAGCGCCACTTGCAGCTTTTTCTGGTCATGTAGTGCCCAGGAATGGAGCCGGGGCTTCGTGCGTGCCAGGCGAGCACCCTACCACTAAGCCACCTTCCCAGCCCCCCAGTGCCCCTCTGTCACCCAAGGCTGTGCTCCACCGCTTAACCCTCGCCTCCACTCCGGCTCTCTTGCCAGGTAGCTGGAGATGGAGCCTCGCACCCCGTGCCTTTCCTGGGCTGGCTCTGACCTCCATCTCCTGAGTAGCTGGGATTCTGAGGGGGGCCCCGGGCATCCCTGACAGTGCCATGGGGTGAAGGGGCCCCCGGGTGTCCCTGACAGGTGCCATGGGGCTGAGGGGGGCCCCCCGGGTGTCCCTGACAGGTGCCATGGGGCTGAGGGGCCCCCGGGTGGCCCTGACAGGTGCCATGGGGCTGAGGGGGCCCCCCGGGTGTCCCTGACAGGTGCCATGGGGCTGAGGGGTTACCCAGGCATCCCTGACAGGTGCCATGGGGCTGAGGGGGGCCCCCCGGGTGTCCCTGACAGGTGCCATGGGGCTGAGGGGGGCCCCCGGCGGCCCTGACAGGTGCCATGGGGTGGAGGGGCCCCCAGGCAGCCCTAACAGTGCCATGGGGCTGAGGGGCCCCCAGGCAGCCCTGACAGTGCCATGGGGCCAAGGGGGCCCCCCGGGTGTCCCTGACAGGTGCCATGGGGCTGAGGGGGGCCCCCGGTGGCCCTGACAGGTGCCATGGGGTGGAGGGGCCCCCAGGCAGCCCTAACAGTGCCATGGGGCTGAGGGGCCCCCAGGCAGCCCTGACAGTGCCATGGGGCCAAGGGGGCCCCCCGGGTGTCCCTGACAGGTGCCATGGGGCTGAGGGGGGCCCCCGGTGGCCCTGACAGGTGCCATGGGATGGAGGGGGGGGCCCCGGCAGCCCAGACAGGTGCTATGGGGCAGAAGGTGGGACCCGGGCGGCCCTGACAGGTGCCATGGGGCTGAGGGGGTCCCCCGGATCCCCCTGACAGGTGCCATGGGACTGAGGGGGGCCCCCCAGGTGTCCCTGACAGGTGCCATGGGGCTGAGGGGGGCCCCCCGGGCGGCCCTGACAGGTGCCATGGGGCTGAGGGGGGCCCCCGGGCGGCCCTGACAGGTGCCATGGGGCTGAGGGGGGGCCCCGGGCGGCCCTGACAGGTGCCATGGGGCTGAGGGGGGGCCCCCCGGGTGTCCCTGACAGGTGCCATGGGGCTGAGGGGGGCCCCCGGGCGGCCCTGACAGGTGCCATGGGGCTGAGGGGGGCCCCCGGCGGCCCTGACAGGTGCCATGGGGCTGAGGGGTTACCCAGGCATCCCTGACAGGTGCCATGGGGCTGAGGGGGGCCCCCCGGGTGTCCCTGACAGGTGCCATGGGGCTGAGGGGGCCCCCCGGGCGGCCCTGACAGGTGCCATGGGGCTGAGGGGGGCCCCCCGGTGTCCCTGACAGGTGCCATGGGGCTGAGGGGGGGCCCCCGGGCGGCCCTGACAGGTGCCATGGGGCTGAGGGGGGCCCCCCAGGTGTCCCTGACAGGTGCCATGGGGCTGAGGGGGGCCCCCGGGCAGCCCTGACAGGTGCCATGGGGCTGAGGGGGCCCCCCGGGCGGCCCTGACAGGTGCCATGGGGCCCCTGGCGTCAGGGCGGCGGCGGAGCCCGGGCCTTCCCCTGCACCGAGGCCTCCTTCCCCACGCCCTCCTTGGAGCCGCGGGCACCTGGAGCCAAAGCCCACGAAGGCTGGGGTCCTCCGGAGCCCCAGGGGCCCGGGCTGCGAGCACTGTGTCCCACCCCCACCCCCCTTGCCATCCCCTGTCTTACTCAGCACCAAGAAAGAGACGACCCACTGTAGAACCGCGAAGGTCTGCAGCCTGCGCTCCAACGGCACCCACAAGGGTGCGAACTCCACCATGGCGGCCGCTCACGTCTGGGCTCCGGGAGGCGAGCGCCTGGCCGGCAGGTCCCGGCCCGGGCCCAGGCCACGCCCCCGGCCACGCCCACCCAGGCGCCCCGCCCGGGCCACGCCCACCAAAGGCCACAGACACGCCCCCGGCCGCGCCCACCCCAAGGGCTCCACATACACAGGCCACGCCCACCAAGGCTCCACGCCCAAGACCACGCCCACCACAGGCTCCACGCCCCGCCCTGACCACGCCCTCCCAAGGCTCCACACCCCCAGGCCACGCCCACCAAGGCCTCCCTGCCCCGCCCAGGCAGGGTCCTGTTGCCAAGAGGAAATGTTGGACCGCCTCTGCAGTGGCCTGGCCTGCAGAAGGAGGAAGACAAAGAGTCATTGGGCCTTTATCAGCCTTGTTAGGCAAGGTCTGACCTGCCGGGACTCCCAGGGAGGTCTGCTAGCATCTCGCTCTCCGTGACACCAAAGCCGTCAGTCCCCTCCCTCCTCCACAGCCTGGCACCTGCTCTCATTTCCTCTTGCTACATCCATCCCTTTCCCCTCCCCTAAGCCGTTGCCAGCTTCCATCCCACCCCCCAAGTGCCACATCCACTACATTCTACACCCACTGCCCCCACTTTCTGCTCACTGGCACAACCAAACTCTGCGGTCTAGTCCTTTCCAGCCCCACCTCCTTTCTGTCCTTTTAAGCCACTGACAGTGGGCTGGGAACGCGGCTTAGCAGTAGAGAGCTTGCCTAGCATGCAGGAAGCCCTAGGTTCTTTTCCTCGGTACCGCACCAACAGAAAAAGCCAGAAGTGGCGCTGTGATTTCAAGCGGCAGAGTGCTAGCCTTGAGCAAAAAGAAGCCAGGGACAGTGCTCAGGCCCTGAGTTCAGTCCCCAGGACGGGCACAAAAATATCCCCAACACTGAGAGTACTGAGACGAACTTCATGTGGCTAAATCCCTGGGCCAACTCTTATCTCGTATCCTGACCTTTATCTTTTATCCTGAGCTTTAGTCATTGCTTTGATCAGACCGTGGGCCCCTGAGGGTTGGAACTCTGCAGACCCCGGCAGCAGAGAGGGGCTCCCTGCTGCTGGTGCATGGGCGTGGTGCCGCGGGCTTCCACGGGAAAAGTGCTGACCTCCCCTCTGCAGGCCTGGTCAAGATGGCGGCTCCTGAGCTCCTGGGCTTCCTGCAGAACCCTTGCTCTCCCCGCTGTCAGGCAGACTTTGGAACATGGCCTGGAGGAAGGGAGGGAAGGGGGAGGGGGGAGGGGGGGAGGGGAGGGCGGGGCTTCTTTCCCAGAAGAAGCAGCAAATTCAGAGATGGTGAGCAAGCTGCTTTCGTTCCCCCTAGTAATAAAATATTGCTGTTTGCTTGTAATGAGCCTATTTTGATCCCACCTAGGCCCCGGCCCTCTTTTCTCTCCTTAGGTGAGCTCGCTTACGACATGGTTTTAAAATCCATTTCTGTGTGATGGCTTGAAAGTCTGGGCTCCGGATGGCCAACGTGAACCCCTTCACTGGGGCATACGAAACTCGGGTCTCCCGGGTCCCTTTGCATCACGCTCTCAACGTAGCCTCCATGACCTCTCCCAACCTCCCCCCCCCCCCCCCCGCCCCGCTGCCCTCCATCAGGGCACTCTAGGTGCAGACACAGGGCCTTCTAGATTGCGCCTTGCCCGGCCCCTCCCCCTCCGCCATCAACAAGCCTGGAGCACATCCCTGTGCCCCACCTGTCTGCCACCCACGTGGCCAGCGCCTGCACAGGGGTCTCCGCTTCTGCCGTGAGCGCCTTCATCCCACGGGCATCTCACGTGCACCTGCCGCTTACCCGGAGCCGCTCCGGACAGGCGGATGGGGCAAGAGCAAGACTGGCCCTTTGTGTTGTTGCTGCTGCTACAATCTCTCCTCCTCTTCTTTCCCTTCCCTTCCTCCTCCTCCTCTTCTTTCCCATCCTCCTCCTCCTCTTCCTCCTCCTCCTCCTCCGCCTCCTCTTCCTCTTTGTCTTGCTCAGATCACCATCCTCTTATCTATGACCTCCCGTATAGTTGGCACCAAGATACATACCACTGTGCCCGGCTTGTTTGTTGAGATGAGAGTTGAGATAACTTATTGTCCAGGCTGGCCCGGTACCATGGTCCCCTCTGTCCCTCCGCCTCCTGAACAGCTGTCAGGTGTAAACGCCCCCGCACAGCTGGCCCTGGGAGGCATGTGGTCCGTTCACTATACATTCTTGTTGGTATGTGTGTGTACGCTTAAACAATGCCCTTCTCTGCTTCAGTGGCCCACGCCTGTAATCCCAACTACTCAGGAGGCTGAAATCTGAAAACCGAGGTTTGAGGCCAGCGGGAAAGTCTAGGAGTCTTAGCTCCAATTAACCAACAAAAAGCTGGAAGTGAAGCTATGTCTCAAATAGTAGAGTGTTAGCCTTGAGCAAGAACAACCCAGAGACATACCTAGGCCCTGAGTTCAAGCCCTGGGACTGGCACACACGCACACACACACACACATCTACATGATGACCTCCAAATTAGTCACTCTGGTCCAAATGTACCCATATCACCAGGTCTCCCCAGCATCTTCTCCAACCACTCTCCTCCACCCCTGCTCATTGGGCTGTAGTTATACTGCCTCTCTTCCAGCCTTTCAGCTCCCCCAAACGATGCTACTGTATTCCTTGCTACCACAAGGCCTTCGCTTGCATTTCCTGTCTAGAGCGTTCTTTCACAACCTTTGTATTATTGATTCCTCCTCCTTTACGTCTCAGCTTACATGACACCTCTAAACACCTGGCCACTCCTTCTCCCTGAGTGCTGAATGTCTCCACTCTAGCGGTTGCCTCTTGAAATGGGTGCACTTGTTCTAAACTCTTTGGGGACAGCAAAGAGGATTGGATACTCACCGGCCTGTGTTCATCTGGCACTTGGTGATGTGGATGAAGGAATGTGTAGCCAGGCCTGTGGTTCATGCCTGTAATCTCAGCTACTCGGGAGGCAAAAGACAGGAGAATCAAAAACCGAGGTGTGGGGCTGGGAATGTGGCCTAGAGGTAAAGTGCTCGCCTCGTATGCATGAAGCCCTGGGTTCGATTCCTCAGCACCACCTATATAGAAAAAGCCAGAAGTGGCACTGTGGCTCAAGTGGCAGCGTGCTAGCCTTGAGCAAAAAGAAGCCAGGGACAGTGCTCAGTGCTGAGTCCAAGCCCCAGGACTGGCCAAAAACAAACAAACAAACAAAAAATCAAGGTGTTTTAGCTTGAGCAGAAGTACGAGACCCTACTGAAAAATAAACTAAAAGGAAAAGGACTGAAGGGGTAGCTCCAGAGGTAGAGTAAGTATAAAACACGGCTTTCAACAGGAAAAGAAAAAAAAGAATGCAGAGCTTAGGCTTTCCCCACTCCAACCTTCCTGGGAGCTGAAGGAAGGAAGGAACTACCCTGCCGGGACTTCTTTTCTCCAGGTTAAACAGGCCACGCAGGAGCCAGGTCTACGCCCAGAGTGCACACCATGTCGGTGGAATGCTGTTGTCTCAGCGGGGACCCGGGTAGCGAGGTTCCGACGGGTCCCAGGGGTGCGGCCTCCTGGGCGGGCCTCGGCTTGCCTTGGTCTTGGTCCCCTCGGGGTTTCCTAGGAGACCGGAGCTGCCGCTGGCCCCCACCCCCCCCCCCCCCCCGCCCCGGCGCCACCCTGCCTGCAGAACACCGAGGCCCAGAGGGGCGGGGGCCACCCCCGTGGTGACAGGTGTAACAAACTGCATCTGCACTGAGCGCCATCGACTGCAATAAAACCCTTAAAAGTATTTTTATCATCTCACGACTTGGGGAAAGTGAATTATTCATTCTGTTTTGTAACTTGCACCTCAATTTAAAGTCCCTGAGCTTGAGTTGCTCTAGGCTACCCTCGATGAGTCGGCATGGTGCTACGTTTGTGAACGCTGAACTCAACGTGTCTTGATTTTGGATGTTGCTGTTTTACTTACATGTTAGACGCAATATAGTTTTATTCCAGGGGCTTTAAATATTTGTGGGAATTCTTGAAAAGCTCATGAGCTTTAACTCATGAGCCCCCTGGCTCTCTGCCGAGAGGCCTGGTTCCCAAAGAGCGTAAGGGCAGAGTCCCAGCAGGGCTGGGTCTGGGTGGAGGCGGGGGGAGGTTCCCAGCATCTCACATCCGTGGATGGGCCTAGAGGTCCTGAAAGAGGATTGAAAGGGAGACAGAGGTTTGAGCCGGAGAGGAGATCACTAATCCAGGGGAAGGGTGTGTGTGTGTGTGTGTGTGTGTGTGTGTGTGCACGCACGCCCCCACGCCAGCACTGGGGCTTGAACTCAGGGGTCTGGGCACTGCCCCTTAGCGTTTTCACTTGAAGCACATTCGCTTCAAGCACATTCTTACCACAGCTCCACTTCTGGTTTTTTTTTTGCTGGTTAACTGGAGATAAGAGTCTCATGGAACTTGGATAAAACGAGTGAGGGGTGACACTGTTCAAAAAGAAATGTGCTCGTTACCTGACTTATTTAACTGTAAACCCTCTGCACATAACTTTTACAATCACACACACATGAGAGTCCCATGAACTTTCCTTCCCAGGCTGGCTTCAAGCTGAGAACCTCAGAACTCAGCCTCCTGACTAGCTATGATTACAGACGTGAGCCGCTGGTGCCTGCCTGTGGGTCTGGGAAACGGTGAACATCCTCCTGGCTCCTTGTACTTCTTGCTATCCTCTCTGGTCCTCCCTCCCCTCCCCTCCCCTCCTTTCCCTTTCCTCCTACCCTCTTCCTTCTTCTCCCCTCCCCTTCCTTTTCTTTCCCGTCCCTCCCTCCACTGTTTTCTTCCCTGCTCTGCTATTCAGACCCAGCTTGCTGGAAGTCCTGCTCCTCCCAAAACACGGAGTTCTGAGATAAGTGTAGAAGAATGGGGCCCTGGCTCTCCTGCACGTGGCCCACTTCTTTGCCTCCTAACTTCACAGGGTTGGACGATGGAGAGAATGGAGGGACTGGTTAGAAATCCAAAGGCCTGGGTTCACATGCTGGCTCACCCTTGAGTTAGATGCATGACTTGGGGCAAGTCATTTGTCTGAGCCCCAACTTCCTCACCTACAAAATGAGATAAACAGTACCAACCCACAATTGCTGTAAGGATGACAATGTATAGTATCCGCCCGGGGCTTGGTAGTCTGTGCCAGCTTGATACGCAGTTTCTGACTCTTCAGCTTTTTCCGGTCCACATCTCCTTCGTCACTGAGTTTGGTCAAGCCATTCCTGATTTCCTTCCCATTTCCAGTGGCCCTTGCCACCAAGGCCCTGGAGAGGACAAGACTTTGTGACAAGGGGCTGGGAGGTCTGTTTGACTCAATACTGAGCGCAGTACTGAACACTTTAGGCAAGTGATATTGGAGTGAGAGTTCCACTCTTAGTCCTCCAGACACAAGTGTTTCTTTTTCTCCCCAGGAGTCTTTGTGCCTGCTTCCCTGTGCCCCGCACCTCCATGTCCCGTCCTCTGCAGAGGTGCAGGGGGCAGAATGTGGATCCCCTTGGCCATGTTCCAGGCCACAGCCTTGCTCTCTGATATTCATCAAGTGCAAATTGACTAGCCTAAAATTATTTACCCTGACCAGGGCACTCGACCCTAGTTAAGCCCAGCAAGAAGATATAACTCTCAAAATAGAAAAAAAAAAATCATAGTTACTTAAATTGAACACTCACTGTGAAGGATTGAGTCAGCAGACCAATTTAATGGATTGCAGCTACTGCATTTGCCTTCACAGAGAGTGGATGGCTGGTGTCCAGCTTCTACTCAAACCATAGTCATCCTACAAAAGATGGCAACCCAGATGCGGCCCCTCTCTTTGCGCCAAATTCCACTCAGTGCTCTCGTCGCCGTGGGTGTGGCCTCTGTGCTCCGTGAGCAGGGAGCAGAATAGCCACAGTCCCTTCCAGTTACCACCTTTATGAGCATTGTCATTGCTGTAAGGGAAGCCACATTCTGAGAGGTCAAACTGGGAGTCTTTAAAGGGGAGCTGGCTTCTGCAGGGGGACTCCTGTCTCAAAGACCTGCAGCCCGGAACAGAGCTGGAACAAAGCCTTTAGAGACAAAAACCACATGTTTGGGGTGGAGACCAAGCCTTTACAAAAACCTGCCATATTTTTAAGTAGCTCAGGTACCAGCAGACCTTTCCATCTAGGGAAGCAGCCCAGCGGTCAGGTTGAGCTTTCCACCTAGGGAGATACTCAGAGGCTACTCAGAAGCACGCGAATCAAACCATTTCCAGCATTCTCTGTAGCAAAGCTCTGCTAAGGCTAAACAGCAGGACATGCAATACAATGGACGGGCTCTCTCATCTCCAGGCTTTTCAGAGCTGGGAGGAAAGCCCTCTGTACCCAGCAAGGCACTAGGAAGGCTGTAAGGACAAGACACACTACTTAGACTCAGTCTCCTTATCATCACTATCATCACCACCACCACCATCATTATCACCCCCCCACCCCACCACCATCACCAGCACTACCACATCATTCCATCACCCAACAGTTGCAACAGTATTGCCATTACCACCAACATCACTACCGCTACCAGCACCCTCGCCAGCATCAGCAGCGCCATGATAATCACCACCACCATCACCATCCACCCACCCTCTACGCGCACCCAGTCTGGTGCCATGCGTCAGGATTTGCCATAGCCCTGCTATGAGGCTGGTACTGTGTGTTACCTCTGCTGTTTTCACAGAGGAAAGTGAGGCTAGAAAGGAGAGAGAAATAATTTCTTCCAAGTCATCCAGCTGGTCAGAAATAGAGCTGTGTGTCATGGGATAAAACCCAGCTTTTTGTCTGCTGTGATATCATTTCTCTCCTGTTTGTCCTCTGATTGCCCTGACCCCCTTCTTCCTTCGCTGATCAGCTTCGCCGTTGCTGGTGCTCCTTAACTCCTGGCATACCATCACGGTTGCCTCTTCTGTCTCTTGGCCAGTGTCTAATCCATGGTGTGCAGGACTTGGCTCATGATTTCCATATTTGTGAAATGAATTAGTGTGTGAACTCATGATGCATGCATAGATGGGTAAAAAGAGATGAAATGATAGAAAACCAGGTGTGAATAAGTGCATTCATTGATTATTAAAGATAACTCCTAAATCTGAATTTCTTATCCTCTTTGTATCTCTGAAAGCCTACCAGACTTTGCACTTGGCTCCTTGGCCATCACTGAAAATTAAACATATACAAATCTGAACTCTGTCATAGCTGATCTTTTCTTCTCTCTTTTCTGATAACATTCCTTTCGGTGAATCCTTTCATTGGGACTGATTGATTCACTCAGCCCGCCATCTCTTTATTCCTTCCTTCCATTCATGGACAGGAGAAATGAGAAAGGTGTGTAGGGCCATGTAGGTCATGGCACGTCTAGATTTTACTCCAGGCACAGTGGAAGAATGACATGACCCCTCTGGTACATCCACAGCCCTCAGGTGCTGGGGCTTCACAGGTGAGTGATGTCAGGCTCACCAGGGAAGGTGACTCTACTTGCACTGCCCAGATGCTCTTTCATAAGCTCATCACAACACAACCCCACTGGCCACCTTGACAAAAATGACACTAAACAGAAAAGGATAGCTCAAGCTCATTTATGAATATTAATGCGATGCTAATGTTTTGGTAAATAGAAGTCTAAAGCACATTAAAAGAACAACACAACACATCCAGATGGGTAGCCAGCCTACCAAAAAGGCAAGAAGGTTTTCACGTGAATAACTGATGATATTATAATTATGTATGTTGGCAACTCCAAGTGGAAAAGATCTCACCATCTAAAGAGAATGCAAAAATATTTTGCAAATTCATTGTTCTTGACTTTACAGCCCTTTCTCAGTCAAAGTTGATGGATGGTTGCTTAATATTATAAAAGTCAACACCCTGCATAATGATGTTACTGGAAGCTTTCTCTTTGATGCCAGGAACAATAACTTGAGAGACAGAGCGACAACAATTGAATAAGATAAAGAAATATGAGATAGGAGAAAAACTTGTCATTGATGAGAGCAATAAACGTAAGACATTCTGTATCTACTAAAACTGAAAGTTGAGTATGGTTGCTGAGAAGTGATCAGTAGATGAAATTTATAAAAACAACAACTCACCCACCATGCTGTCAATAATTACATTAAAAATCCATGGGTGCAATTTTTTAAATATGTCATTTCAAAGAAGCTCTGAAAAGATGTTCAGCACCATTGGACATTATAGTAGTGAACATAAAATTATAAGTGCTATAATTTGGATTTTGAATGTCCCCAAATATCTGTGTGTTGAAGACTTGATCTTCAGACATGTCACTTCCACTAGGTGCTAGAACCTTGAGATGTTGTGGTCCAATGGGAGGAAGTTAAGTCGTTGGGGGTCTGTCCTTGAAGGAGATTTTGGGAGTCCAGCCTCTCCTCATCCTCTCTCTTTGCTACTTTTTGCCATAGCCTGAAGATAAGAAAACCATCTGGCCATGGGCAGAGATTTCCGTGAAACCCAGGCCCAGATAAAGCTTTCCTCTTTTTTTTTTTTTTTGCCAGTCCTGGGCCTTGGACTCAGGGCCTGAGCACTGTCCCTGGCTTCTTTTTGCCCAAGGCTAGCACTCTGCCACTTGAGCCACAGCGCCACTTCTGGCCGTTTCCTGTATATGTGGTGCTGGGGAATTGAACCCAGGGCCTCATGTATACGAGGCAAGCTCTCTTGCCACTAGGCCATATCCCCAGCCCAAGCTTTCCTCTTTATAAGCAGATTACCTCAGGCATTTGCCACATATCAAAAAAAATGGACTACCACACTAAGATTAATCATTGGGGAAATATATGCCTGATACCTTATCTCATATTTATACCAAGTGGCTAACCTAAGATGCCCTGGGACTATCAAAAGCTGTCAAGGATGAAGAGAAAATGGTTAATTGTTAATTGGAGTATGAAAGAGTATAAGTATTGGCCTGAAGTGGGAGGCTCATGCCTATAATCCTAACTACTCAGGAGGCTGAGATCGAAGGATCATGGCTAAGGAAAGTCAGTGAGACGCTTATCTTCAATGAACCTCCAATAAGCTGGAAATTGAGCTGTGGCTCAAGTGGTAGAGTCCTAGCCTTGAGCAAAAAAAGCTCAGGGACAGCACTCAGGCCCCAAGACTGGCAAGAAAAAAAAAAGAGCATAAGAACTCCAGAAATCAGTTTGGCATAAAATGTGGACCATAGAGCCAGGCACTGGTGGCTCACACCTATAATTCTAGCCACTCAAGAGGCTAAGATCTGAGGACCACGGTTCAAAGTCAGCCTGGGCAGGAAGGTTTGTGAGAATCTTATCTCTGATTAATCTTTTTTTTTTTTTTTTTTTGCCAGTCCTGGGCCTTGGACTCAGGGCTTGAGCACTGTCCCTGGCTTCTTCCCGCTCAAGGCTAGCGCTCTGCCACTTGAGCCACAGCGCCGCCTCCAGCCGTTTTCTGTATATGTGGTGTTGGGGAATCGAAACTAGGGCCTCGTGTATCCGAGGCAGGCACTCTTGCCACTAGGCCATATCCCCAGCCCCTGATTAATAATTTTTTTTAAAAATAAAATAAAAGGCCTGAAGTGGACCTGTGGATCTAGTGGTAGAGAGCTAGCTGTAAGCAAAAGAGCTCAGCAATCATACCACTGAACACTTACCCTAGAGAAATGAAAAGACGTTCACAGGAAACCTGTACAAGAATTGTCATTAAGTTACAATGTCTTACTATTCCCAGGCTAGAAACAACCCAAACACCCTTCTGTGGAGAAATTTGTTCCTCATATATTCAAACAGCCCATGACCTAGACATTTCACTTCCATATTAGCAAAGTTAATTGCTCTCATATGGACAATAGAGACACACACATATAGATATGCAACACACAAACAACATATATATATACAATCATGCCACATAATGATGCTTTGGCCAACAATAGACTATACAACACTCTTGTATCATTTAGCTAGGTATGCTGTATATTATATATCATTTAGGTTTGTGCAGGTATACTCTTTGACGGTTTTGGTTTTTGTTGGAGACTTGGACTAGAACTTGGTTCCTGATGCTTTAGCTCAGTGGCTGGCACTCTACCAACTGAGCCATGCCTCCAATTCCTCGAGGAGGAGGAGGAGGAGGAGGACGATGACAACAACGACAATGATGTTGTGTGTGTGTGTGTGTTGGTCCTGATGTTTCAACGCAGGATTTTAGGCAGTGTCTCTGACCTTCTTTTGCTCAAGGCTAGCACTCTACCACTTTGAGCCACAGCTCTACTTCTGTTTTTTTCTGTGACTAATTGGAGATAAGAATCTCATGGACTTTCTTGCCTGGGCCAGCTTTGAATTATGATCCTTCTCAGTCACTAGGATTATAAGCATAAGCCACTGGCACCCAGCTTCTCTTTGATGTTTTTACAAGATCACCTCATGGCACATTTTTTTTTTTTTTTTTTTTGCCAGTCCTGGGGCTTTGGACTCAGGCCTGAGCACTGTCCCTGGCTTCTTTTTGCTCAAGGCTAGCACTCTGCCACTTGAGCCACAGCGCCACTTCTGGCCATTTTCTGTATATGTGGTGCTGGGGAATTGAACCCAGGGCCTCATGTATACGAGACATGCACTCTTGCCACTATGACATATCCCCAGCCCATCATGGCACATTTTTTAAGAATAAATTCTTGTCATTAAGCAACGTGTGTGTGTATGTGTGAGTGTGTGTGTGTGTCTGTCTGTCTGTCTGTCTGCCATACATCAATTCTCAAGTGCAGTTAAAGTAGCTGAGAAAGATCTGGTTAGACTTATGGATAAACCTCAAATTGCCACCAATAAGCAGAAGAGACACATTGTACATGCTTCTTAAAGCACAATAGCTTTCAGAAAAAATTTTTCCATACATAAAGAGCACACATCTGTTATAGGTTTGTGTAAACTGCCTTGGATACAGAGCATCTTCCTGCATTCTTCATTGTAATCACAAAGGTTTGATTTGGTAACAATGGTTTCAATTAATGCTATATTCAGTTTAAAATGTAAAAATAATGGTTTAATTGCTGTTTACGTCTTTGTCTTTCCAGGTTTTCTGTAGGAATTACAGGCAGGCCCACAGAGAGACAGGTGATTCTTACAAGCTTGTCAGATATAACTTTGGCTCTTAATACATTCCAACTAAGACCATGCTCAGGGATTAGTTCTACTGATCTCCTTGTTGCTTCCATTGGAAAAAAAGGTGCTGTTTGACAGAGACTCATTGATCTGAGGACTATAGTTCAAAGCCAGCCTGGGCAGAAAAGTTCCCTGTGAGAATTTCATCTCTGACTAGCCAGCATAGTGCTGGAAGACGCAGGAGCATGGCGCTGTGGCTCAAGGAAGTAGAGCACCAGCCTTGAGCTGGAGAGCTTGGGGACAGCGCCCAGGCTCTGGGTTCAAGTCCAGTGTCTGACCAAGGGAAATTCCAATGGGGCATTATCCCAGCATGGAAAAGAAACTCCTAGCTTGTCTTACCAATGGTGAGTATCTAGAGGCAGTTAAAAGATACTGTTTGGATGACAGAGATGGTGTCAGATCCTGGAGTCACTTGTGCTCTGCCCCTTCAAAATTAACCAGAGCCAGGAAACCATAAGACAATAGTTTAGGGGCTGGGGATATGGCCTAGTGGCAAAAGCGCTTGCCTCATATACATGAAGCCCTGGGTTCAATTCCCCAGCACCACATATATAGAAAATGGCCAGAAGTGGCGCTGTGGCCCAAGGCAGAGTGCTAGCCTTGAGCAAAAAGAAGCCAGGGACAGTGCTCAGGCCCTGAGTTCAAGGCCCAGGACTGGCAACAACAACAACAAAAAAAAGACAATAGTTTATAAGCATGCCTATCTAATGTCCAAGTCTGTCTGCTTTGTAACTGGGCAGGAACTTGTAACCTTGCCTGTCAGTCATCTGTTATAGTGGGTATTGTCAAATGCAAGATAAAAATGACAGCCCCTCATATCTACTCAAAGCCCTAACTGACAGAAAATTTTGAGCTGGCACTAGCCACATAAATTCATCTGTCCAGGAAAGGAAGTGTGTAGACCTGAGATTGTGTCCTTATTAAGAGCTATCTGGGAACCTTCACAGGCAGCTGGTTCGCATTGTCAGGGTCACAAGAGGTCAGGTCCCCCAGGCAGTCAGGAAAATGCTTTTACAAACCAGAGTGCTAAACAAGCTATACAGCTGTAGCCCAAAAAGTCTGTGCAGTTGTTAAAAGTTAAGATATTGTATGTATTCTCTAGTCTGGAGTAAATATGGCTCCTAATGACATCTGATCCTGGCAACCCCTTGGTAAAATAGGCTCCTGGCTAGGCAGGGTCAACGCCTCTATCCAGCTTGAAGGAGATACAGAAGATGGGTCTACACCCATCAACTCCCGTGAAGATCAAGGGACCAAAGTCATTAAAAATGAAACAAAAAAATAAGAGGCATGGAAAAACAGTGGTAACAAGTGTGCAAGTGTGGAGACCACACTTGTGAGAGATGGTTACAGGCTCAAGTCCTCTATGTTTGCGAAAAACAAACCAACCCAAAAACCTAGCCTCGTTAAAAAGTCTGATTAACTTGCCAGGCACGGGTGTAATCCTAGCTTCCCAGGAGGCTGAAACCTGAGGATCGGGGTTCAAAGCCAGCCTTGGTGGGAAACCCCGTGAGACTCCTATCTCCAAGTAACCACCAGAAAACAGAAGTGGTGCTGTGACTCAAGTGGTGGAGCGCTGGCCTTGAACCGAAGAGCTCAGGGACAGCGCCCAGGCCCAGAGTTCAAGCCTTACAACCGAAAAAAAAAAATCTGGTTAATAAAAGTTGTTGCCCGGGTAAATTATACCCAGGGGCCACTGCAAAGCCAGTGTACTCAGGGAAAGCAACCAGGAAAGCACTGGGAGATTTCACTGAAGCCCGCCTCCCGCCTTAGGGTAAGTTAACAATGCTTCCGTACCGAGTCTATGTAGAATTTGCCGACATCCCAGCAGGGGGCGTGCAGCCTGAATCCAGCCCGTCCCTCCTCACCTGGAAGGGCCACGCTCGCTCAAATTCCCAACGATGCAGACGGTGAACATGAGTCAATGACTTAAGTCATGCACAAAATCCAGCGGGGAATGAAGTAGGTTACGCCCTGACGCGCGACAGGAATAATGCCATTTTGTCCCCCAAAGGAAAAAGGGCCCTGACCCCCAGAGCTATTGTTTGCTTAGTGCTTCTGCAAAAAAAAAAAAAAACTGCAAAAAATGTTCCATCTCAGTATTCTGTGAAGTTCAAATTTATTAGTAATGCTCAGTTTTTCTTCTGTACATGCCTTGCAAAACGAAAATGAGGGGCTGGGGATATAGCCTAGTGGCAAGAGTCCCTGCCTCGGATACACGAGGCCCTAGGTTCGATTCCCCAGCACCACATATACAGAAAACGGCCAGAAGCGGCGCTGTGGCTCAAGTGGCAGAGTGCTAGCCTTGAGCGGGAAGAAGCCAGGGACAGTGCTCAGGCCCTGAGTCCAAGGCCCAGGACTGCCCAAAAAAAGAAAAAAGAAAAGAAAAATGAAAATGACCTATACTTGTTTATCAAAAAGGATGTGATTTTTTTTTTCCCTTTAAGAGACTAGCTCTGAGTTGTCTCGGGGCTGCGAGATTTGGGAAGCCCATACCCCATACAGCCACTGACTGGCCTTTTCAATAAAGACTCTTACAATCTGGCTTATTAATTGTGGCATCTTTTGTTTCCTCCTGAATTGGGTCACAACCTTTTAATCTCATTCCCAAGTGCCTCGTCTTTTGTCCCAGGGCAGTAAGATTGCTGATTGTAGGTGCTCCCTCTACTATTAAAACAGACAATGCTCCTCCCTATACGAGTACTAAACTGCAAACCTTCCTAAATGAGTGGCAAATTAAACATGTCACAGGAATCTCTCATAATCCACAAGGACAAACCCTTGGGGAATGCAGTAATCTTACACTTTTTTTATTACTATTACTATTATTATTATTGATTGTTATTATTATTTAATTATAATAAAAAGGAGGAATAGGTATAGGTCACTGGACCCCCAAGGAACAGACAGCAATAGCATTATATACTCTTAATTTTGAAACACTGAAATTTCCACTACTTCAGTAGCAGATAAACATTGGAAAGATCCCAAAAAAACTGCAATCTTCATGTCAACCTATATGATGGAAGGATGACACTGATAATAACTGAGAACCGGATCTGTCAAAGTATGGGGCTAAAACCCAGAAATGAAGATAAGATCATCTAACGCTGAAGAACCCCTGGAGGAATCTTTCAAGAGGATGAGGATTACTCAAGACAGGGACAACAGCTGGAACCAGAACAGTGACCATTCCCACCTCTGGCGGCAAATGAAGGAGCTTTCTCAAGAAGCTGAGCCATGCTTCCAGGACAATGGACAGGGAACAAATGCAATGTCTTTGTAATGACGGTGGAGCTTAGTCGGACTGCTAATGCTTCTTGCACCGGGCAAGCCTATGTTTGGGGGGTTCCTACGCTGGGTAAACCACTGGCCTTAAATTGTTCTGTAATATATAACAACTCAAAAACGGGACTTGAAGTATTTAGTCAGAGCGAGCTTGAGGGGCCCTGGATAAATATATCTGATCCGTCTAAGAGAGCTAATATCATCTGGCATAAACGTATCCCCTGAAGATGAAGGAAAATATAATTGTTCCAAAATACAGAAAGGCTACCCAAAAGACAGTGTTCTTATGGGGAAAAAAAATGTCCTTTGGTCCTGAATCAGAATTTACCCATTCTCCAAACTTACGGCTTCAATTGGCCCTCAGTACCATGAATAAAACTTCCTTTTGCATCAAGGAAGACCCTTCTGAACAAAATTTAGTTGGTCTAAGGTCTCAGAGTCAGCTTGCTGATTAAGTTCCCACCCCATGTCCCTACCCGATCACAGAAAAAAATCTGTTAAGTTTCTGTTTCCCCAAGGCTGTACTGTTTTCCTGGTGGGATGTTCGAATTCCTGCCCCAGTCACAACAGTCTCATTACAGTCCTTCTCAGAGCTAACTCTCCCCCCAAATTCCAAACGTCCGCATAATGTGACTCATGTGACGGCCCCTAAAATTTTGTTTCAATTCTGCCCTCACCTACCCGTTGCTGCCGCCTCCATCCCTGCTTGGAGCAGCTCCCCATGAGTGCTTGTTTCAACTGTGGAGATGACCTTCGCCACTGCTCTTCTGTAACAAGACTCCATCTGCCTCAAGGAAAAAGATTTGGCATTGGCTGGTCTTTCTTGTACACAGGAAAGGCATATTGTGTGCTAAATAAAAATCATTCAGGACTCTCTTGTGTGGGGAGAATGGTGCCTCTTATAGTTAGTAATTTGACCCACCAGAATAAGGGGTGTATGAAATGTGATCTCCCCGCAAATTTTGATGACAACCTTGTGCTGTCAAATACTGCTGATGGGGTTGTAGCTGCAGCCTTTATTCTGCTCATTCCTGGGCTTGCAGCGGTGTCCAAAAAGAACTTAGTAAACTAGCTTGTATTTTCAACACAGTGACAAATGTTGTGGCAAAAATTCTGGAAGAAATAAATCAGAAAATGGAGAACAAAAATTTTATAAAAATCTATCTGCCAGAGATTATTTACTATTAAAAATCACTTAGGGGCCTTTTCACGTGTCCCCAAACCTGATTGTGGGTCTCTCTTTGCAGCGCAGTCGTTGGAGCAGAGTCCGAGTAGCGACTGCGAGAGTCATGGCCGGACAAGCATTTAGGAAGTTTCTCCCTTTGTTTGACCGAGTGTTGGTCGAAAGGAGTGCCGCTGAAACTGTAACCAAAGGAGGCATTATGCTTCCAGAAAAGTCTCAAGGAAAAGTATTGCAAGCCACAGTAGTGGCCGTGGGATCGGGCTCCAAAGGAAAGGGTGGAGAGATTCAGCCAGTTAGTGTGAAAGTGAGTGATAAAGTTCTTCTTCCAGAATATGGAGGCACCAAAGTAGTTCTAGATGACAAGGATTATTTCTTATTTAGAGATGGTGACATTCTTGGGAAGTATGTCGAGTGAATGCATCACTGAAATGGCATCATGTGAAGCGGCCCATTCCATGGAAGTTCTGAGATCTTTCATCATGTAAATAATTTCCGTATCACCCTTTTATAATAAACTGCTGGTAACTGAAGTAATGATATCCATTCTCTCTAAAATTTAATTTCACTGTTCTGGTATAAACATTTCCAAATAAAACATGTAAATGAATGGGTAGTCTTTATTAGTGACTTAAGTTGGCTGTAGAGTTCTGTAGTTTATCTTTTCACGTGAATGATTGATATGGAAGCTCGGTGCTGGTTCATGTTTAACTACTGTGAAGTCTGAAATCAGGCCTGGCAAGATAGCCAGAAAGAAAGCAAGGCTAGTGGCAAGGCTCAAGTTGCAGAAAACCTGCCTGAAATGTTAAGCCTTGGGTTTTCAGAAAGTTAAGCTGCCAAACTTAACAAATTTGTAGTGCATTATAATCCTATAGTACTAGAGTCTTTTCACTGTTTTACAAAAACTTACTCCCTAAATTGAACATGTTCTGCTTTTAAAACTACTGTATGCTTTGGCGGGGGGAAAAAATCCAACACAAATGATAGGTGTAATAGCTATCACTCACTTTCTAGGCACTTTGTATATTGATTGATTAACTTCAAAAACATAGTGTGTTGTCATCTTTCAGATAGGGTAGTTGTGGCACAAGGGTTAAACAACAACTCCCTATCAGTTGTAAGTTCATTGTGTATTCTTTGTTATGCTTATGGTGCTGAGGAGAAACACAGGTCCTCTCATACTAGGCAGACTGAGCTAAATTGTCAACTCCATGGTTTGAAATTGGAATTTGTTGTAAGTGGCAGTGATCATGTCTCCCACCAGTAAAGTCCTGTGTACTATTAATGTGTATAAGTTAAAAAAAATCACTTAGGATGTGAGCAATTTGAAGGATTGTGCTGCTTTAAAATGACTGGCAATTCTCAAAAGATTCAGAACCAGCTGGAGCAGCTCAAAGAGGAACTGAGCAAGTTAAAAATCAGTAATAACTAGGGGCTCCCAGAATGATTTTCCTGGCTTTGGCCCCTTCTGCGCCCAGTAGCTTCCACCTTAGGGATCATTCTGCTGGCTCTTTGCCTATTTCAATGTTTATCTTCTAGCACCCAGCTTATGCTAGCTCAAGCAGAAACGAAAACTATGCTTTTTAAATAATAAAAAGGGGGGAGGGGGAATTGTGAGGAGCCCTGTTCCAAGCTGAAGTTGTCAGGTCTGAAGGGGCTGAGAGATTGGAATGGCAATTTCTCAGTAAAGTTCCCAGAATGCTGGGGGCTAGGGCTTTGTAAGATCAAGCAGTCTGGGCAATACCAAGGCTCAATTTACTGCCCTAAGGATGTTTAAGATGAGAGTCTGTGTTAATGCTGGAATGTCTGTCTCATGTTAATTATTGTAACCCTAGCCTTTGCACATACCTTCAGTCTCCTCTCCCTGTACTAAACTCAATAAAAACCCTTGTTAATGGGATCTCGGGATCAGACAGCAGGAACCGCTTTGGGTCCCCTGGTCTCCCCAAATCTCAGTTCTTCAGCCAGTCTCCCATAACTGTAGTGCCTCCTGGTCACGGTGGATTGAGACAACTGGCCATTCATTCAGCACCTGTGCTCACCTCAGTTCATTAAAGTACTTTCTCTTTTTTCACTAGCATCAATTGGTTATATAAGGTGATTAATTCTGACACTTCCATGTACACGTAACAGTAGTATACCTTGAACAGACCTCCATCACTCTTCTTCATTTCTTATTTGCGAATTATTTTCTTA